>NW_024070188.1:38995651-39273151 GCF_014754425.2 Oryx dammah | reverse complement strand
TTCTTGACCTGCATACAGATTTCTCAGGAGGCAGATCTCTAAGAATTTTACACACTTTGTTGTGATCCACACAGTCAAAGGCTTTGCTATAGTCAGTAAAGCAGAAGTAAATGTTTTTCTGGACCTCTCTTGTTTATTTAAAGATCCAGTGGGTGTTGGCAATTTGATCTCTCGTTCATCTGCCTTTTCTAAATCCAGCTTGAACATCTGTAAGTTCACAGCTCATGTACTGCTGAACCCTGGGTTGGAGAATTTTGAGCATTCCTTCAACAGCATGTGAGATGAGTGCAATTGTGTTGTAGTTTGAACATTTTTTGGCATTGCTTTTCTTTGGGATTGGAATAAATATTGACCTTTTCTAGTCCTGTGGCCACTGCTGAATTTTCCAAATTTGCTGGCATATTGAGTCCAGCACTTTCAGAGCATCATCTTTTAGGATTTAACAGAGCTCAACTGAAATTTCATTCATGGATCAGGAAGAGCCCTGGAGAAGGAAATGGCAACCCACTCCAGTATCCTTGCCTGGAGAATCCCATGAACAGAGGAGCCTGGCAGGCTATAGTCCATGGGGTTTCAAGAGTCAGACATAAGTGACTAAACCACCACCACCAAAAACTGGAATTCCATCACCTCCAGTAGCTTTGTTTGTAGTGATGCTTCCTAAGGCCCTCTTGACTTCACACTCCAAGATGTCTGGCTGTTGGTGAGTGATCACACCATTGTGGTTATCTGGGTCATGAAGATCTTTTTTATACAGCTCTTCTATGTACTGTTGCCCCCTCTTTTTAATATCTTCTGCTTCTCTTAGGTCCATACCATTCTGTCCTTTATTGTGCCCATCTTTGCATGAAATGTTCCCTTGGTATCTCTAATTTTCTTGAAAAGATCTCTAGTCTTTCCCATTCTATTGTTTGCTCTATTTCTTTGCATTGATTGCTGATGAAGTCTTTCTTATCTCTCCTTGCTATTCTTTGGAATACTGCATTCAAATGGGTATATCTTTCCTTTTCTCCTTTGCTTTTTGCCTCTCTCCTTTTCACAGCTATTTGTAAGGCCTCCTCAGACAACCATTTTGCCTTTTTGCATGTCTTTTTCTTGAAGAAGGTCTTGATCATTGCCTCCTGTACAAGGTCACAAACTTCCATCCATAGTTCTTCAGGCACTCAGTCTGTATATACCCTATTATATATAGACAGAAATACCCTAGTTAAAATGGTAAAAACAAATGTATATGAAGCTTAATGCTATACCTATTTAAAAAATTAAGTAAAACCCATAATTATTCCTGTATAATAAGACAGAATACCTATTATACATTTAGACTATAGTCACACTGGGGTCATATTATTTATTAGAGTCTTTATTTTTTCATAAATATTTTGGCTTAAGTGGTATAAAAATAAACACATATGGAACAGAATGGCATATGTGTTTATTACTTTTTTCAGTGTTTAGGCTAAAACCCCTATTTATCTTTATATAGGTTCTTCACAGATAGATATTCTGGCAAAATGCTATTCCCTCATAACTGAATTTATATTTATATTATGTTTTTATATTGGATGGAAATGAAATTAACAAATCAAAATGTTTCTAATTGCTAGCACAAAGCAAGTCATGGTGCAAATTATTGGCATGAGAAAATATGTTTGATTCATTTTGGACTTACTATAGACAAGATTACTTTTCAAATGAAGTTTCTGGTAAATATTTTTCTGAGAAGCTAAAATTTATTCCAAAACTCTGAAAAATAATACACATTTTAATCTCATTTCTTACATTTTGTACATTTTTATGGTGGAGTACATCTCCATTCACTATATCATTATTTCCAAGCCACCTTGTAAGGCAGATGAGAATAATTTTTGATATTGTCCCCCACAAAAAAAGAGACCATGAGAATGAATAAGTGCATTAGAGTCTGGGAAAGGCGATGGCACCCCACTCCAGTACTCTTGCCTGGAAAATCCCATAGACGGAGGAGCCTGGTAGGCTGCAGTCCATGGGGTCGCTGAGTTGGACACGACTGAGTGACTTCACTTTCACTTTTCACTTTCATGCATTGGAGAAGGAAATGGCAACCCACTCCAGTGTTCTTGCCTGGAGAATCCCAGGGACAGGGGAGCCTGGTGGGCTGCTGTCTCTGGGGTTGCAAAGAGTCAGACATGACTGAAGAGACTTAGCTGCAGCAGCAGCTGCACTTGCTGCGGAAATGCACTTAAATCATTGCAGATGACTCAATATGATAGCTTTAAAAAAATCACAAGTGTTTCATGAGTCCCAAAGAGTCACAACTGCTCTAGAGATTCATGTAGAATGATGGAATGAGATTCTGGTCAAATTTCAACTGGTATATGGCATCAGCTGAGGTTTAGATAAGCTGTAGGCTGGGGAATAACTTATGTATGTAGTTTTGTTTTTCTGGGTTTTGCTTCTGTGTGTGTTGTTGTATTAACCATTTTCTCATCCATTTCAGAACCCTGTTGTGTGCTGATTTTAGTGGGCCACATAATTTATCCCTCCCAAAGAAATTCTCTAAATTTAAATTGTTTAAATTTTACTTTTATTCTAAGTTGATTTTCTCCTACTTGTTTGGGATCCTACTGATGATTTCTATGACATAGGTAGTAATTTTATTCCATGAATTATGACAGCTCTCTTCCCAAACAACAACAATAGTAGTATTCACAGGAGCCTAAAAGATAAGTGTGAACTTTTTTACTCCTTCCTTTCTTTTTCCATTCCATGCTTCCTCTGATTTGTTGAACACTTACTGTATCCCAGTTATTGGACTGTAGAGTTAGAACAAAAAAATTGGCCATCCATCCATTTTTTGGTGGAATTTATAATCCAGTTGGACTTACCAGGTGTTGCTAGTGGTAAAGAACCCACCTGTTAATGCAGGAGACATAAGAGACTCAAGTTTGATCCCTGGGTCTGGAAGAAACCCTGGAAGAGGGCATGACAATTCACTCCAGTATTCCTGCCTGGAGAATCCCATGGACAGAGGAGCCTGCTGGGCTACAATCCATAGCGTCGCAAAGAGTCAGAGATGACTGAAGCGACAGCATGTACGCACACATAGTCTAATTGAAGCCCACTAGCTTTAAAGTAGAAATTGCTAACCCAAGGAATTTCATTAAAAGGGAAATCTGAATGATATAGGAGCAAAAAATAGGAGGAAACTACCCTGGTGTGTCAGGTCAGCGTAAGTTCCTTTATGGTATGACTAAATAAAACTGAAACCTCAAGAGGGAAGAATAGGTATCTAAGCAGAAGAGAAAAATGAAAGAAGTTCAGAGATGAAAAAGAATAGAGTAAGACAAATCCAATATATAAGTGCTCAGTGAGCAGAGGAAGTGGGTGGAAGAGATGAAAGAAAATGTTACATTAGAAAAAATATACTTCCCTTTTACTGAAGAACTATTTAAGTGCCAAGTGTCAGTGTTCTGCTGGGGAATATATCAGTGAACAAATGAGACAAAATTCTTACTCTCAAGGAGCTTATGTTCCTTTCTTTGTCAACAAATGATACATCAAAGCTCATGTCCTTTTATCTGTCATTAAGTGAAATATGAAGTATTTTCTTAGTTTCTAATTTCTTTCAGGTGTTTCAGGATAAAGACCTATGATTACTTTAGATACTTACTTTGGCTTATTCAGTTCAGTTCAGTTCAGTTCAGTCTCTCAGTCATGTCTGACTCTGGTATTATCTTCATTTCAGTTCAGTCACTCAGTCATGTCTGACTCTTTGCGACCCCATGAATCGCAGCACGCCAGGCCTCCCTGTCCAACACCAACTCCCAGAGTTCACTCAAACTCATGTGCATTGAGTCAGTGATGCCATCCAGCCATCTCATCCTCTGTCGTCCCCTTCTCCTCTTGCCCCCAATCCCTCCCAGCATCAGAGTCTTTTCCAGTGAGTCAACTCTTTGCATGAGGTGGTCAAAGTATTGGAGTTTCAGCTTTAGCATCAGTCCTTCCAATGAACACCCATGACTGGTCTCTTTTAGGATGGACTGTTTGGATCTCCTTGCAGTCCAAGGGACTCTCAAGAGTCTTCTCCAGCACCACAGTTCAAAAGCATGGCTTATTACTCATCATTAAAAACCCATGATATCATTTTATTTTTCAAGTGTAATGATCATTAGTGTATTTTTCTCCTATATTTTATTTTATTGGCTTGACTTGTATTTTGTATCTCTAAATTTCCATGAGAAAATTTTAGTCACCAATAATATTGCAAGCATGACTTTGTATGCTATTAAATAAAATATTTCACAACAATTAATTTTATAATACATTATTTTTCAGAAAGTAAAAATAGAAACAATATTATTATATTAATCCGTAATTCAAAATGAGAAACTTATTATCAGAAATCTGGAAGCAATAGTCTCATAGATAGTATGTTATACTCTAATATTTTTCAGATGTTAAGCTCCATAATATTCAAGGTTTTAAAAAAGAACTAGACTAGGAACTGTATAAAGTGACTAAAACTGCAGTAAAGTTAAAAATTGGCTGATTGAAATCTTGTTGGTCTTCAAAATTTGGAGGTTTCCTATCACAACCATTTGCTTATATCTGCATATAAGCAAAAAGTAAATAAGTAAACAGTCTAAACTGCAAAAAAAGATATGTAGGGGAGACTTTCCACAGTGGATATTACTGACCCCATTTTAGTGAGAGAAAGATGAAATATTACTAAATAACCTGTAAGTGAAGCTCTATTACAGAAAGAAAAAAATTGAAGCAATGAAAGTTATAAATAATACAATAATCAAACAGCATCAAACTATTTGGTATGGATATTAAGTAATGAAATAAGTTATAAAATATTTTTAAATGAAAATTTGAACTTTTAGAAGAAAAATGTGACCACAATAAAGGATTTTTTTTTCATAGAATTCTGTTATTTGTTTCTTTCTAACCAAGAGATGGATAGATGAGCAAGAGAAAATAAGAGTATGAAAATGAGAGAAAGAAAACTTGTATTGAAATATTATTAACATTTAAAATGAAAACTCTAAATGAGTCATACTTCTACAGTCCTTTTAAACAGAACATATATTCCTTAGCTGGCATGCTTTGGGGGATAATCCTGCTAAAGGAAAAGAGCTAGACCACAAGAACTATGAAAATCATAAAAGTAACAATAAATTTACCAATTTACTGGATACTATAAATTTAATAATAAAGTACACTTTTGCATTTGTAGTGATAGATATTTGTATATATTGATAACCTACTAGTGTTGAGAATCTTCCAGGGCAGTAAATAAAAATTATCTTTTGGTAGCAGGATTATGGGAACATTATAAGTATTAAAGTTTATTTTAACATCTGTGATGATGGGGAAGATAACAACTCTAGATGGACCCTTTAAAATCAAGTCACGCCAGTGTTTTTATTTATACAAAGTTGATCAGTTCAGAGAAGGTGATGTTTCTGTTTTACAATCAGTCTGATGCTGGGTATTTGAAAGAGTTCAGTTTTCACAGAATAATTGCAAACATTAATTTGTATATAAGTTCAATAATTTGAATTCAATTGAAGAACTCTTGCTATTTGGCTTTGCTTTTTGAAGTGGATTTGATTATGACCTGAAAGGCAGATTAATAGCAGGATTATGGTCTTATAGATCATACAATTCATTATGTTCTCACTAATCAATATCTGGCATCAGATACTACAACTTCACTGTATATGTTTCATTCATTTAGATGGCCAGATCTATATTTTTGTTACTTTACTGTGCTGCGTATATCATGAGCAAAAGACCTTTTTGAGATCTTTAAAGCTATTAGTCTTCTCATTGCTTTGTAACTTAAGGATTCAGTATTTGAAAGTTTAGTCTAAGTCAATAACTTTTAGTCCTAAAATCCATAACTCAAAAGATAATTAGAAATAATATTTTCTTATATTAAGTGATTTTTTCAGTCTTTAATTCTTTTAATCTTTTTTAATCACATTAATAGGACTAGCAACTAAATATATTACTCTTAATTATTAAGACACCTTGTTCAGTTCAGTTTGGTTGCTTAGACGTGACTGACTCTGCGATCCCATAGACACAGAGGGGCTTCACTGTCCATCACCATCTCTCAGAGCTTGCTTAAACTCATATCCATTGAGTCGGTGATGCCATCCAACCATCTCATCCTCTGTTGTCCCCTTCTCCTCCTGCCCTCAATCTTTCCAGCCTCAAGGTCTTTTCCAATGTGTCAGTTCATCTCATCAGGTGGCCAAAGTATTGGAGTTTCAGCTTCAGCATCAGTCCTTCTAATGAATATTTAGGACTGGTTTCCTTTAGGATTGACTGGTTTGATCTCCTTGCAGTCCAAGACTCCTTGAAGTCCCTTGGAATCTTCTCCAACACCACAGTTCAAAATCATCAATTATTTGGAAATCAATTTTCTTTATGGTCCGACTCTCACATCCATACATGACTAGTGGAAAAACTATAGATTTGACACCTTATAGAAAGACTCATTTTTTAAGATTCAGCTTCTTTGTGTATTCTGAGATGTGGGAACAGTTAAAAAACATTGGAGGAAATTGATAGATTTTAGTTATAAAACATACCAAGGTCTTTGAGTCTGTGAAGTAACACTAAGACACTAAGAAAAGCCCCATAAATGATTCTGTGGCTTTGTTTTTGGTCAATGTCTGAACTGGTTGGACCATGTAAGAGATAATATTTAATTCTGGAAAAAAATTAAACCCAACATTATTTGCTTTAAAGTAAAATCGACTTTAAAGTTGTAAATACCTATAGAATCCGAAAGAAGAAACTGCTGATTTCACAATTTTACTAAGTATAACCTAATTCTGGGGTTCCAATGATAAATGAAATCCCAGAGCATCCCACAGTTTCAGAATCACAGGATCCTTCCATGTCCTGTAGTCTTTGGAGTCTGAGGAACTCTTTGCACTACTGCCAGCTGCCACTGTTTGGCATTGCTCTTTCAGTGTTCCCATCTCTCCCCCTCTGTCAGGGAATTCTTAAAGCTGCTCATAGTGGCCTCTAGTTCTATATCTGCTTCAGGATAGAGGTTTGTGTCTTTGATGATTCTCAGTGGAGAATTGCCGGGAGCTAGCATGAGAGATCCCACCCATGACAAGGTCATGTGGAGGAGACCTGACAGGCAAGGCGGATCAGGACTCGAAGGACTCCTTGGACCTGCTCGAGCATCTACCCCAGACAAAAATCTATCTGTCTACTGTCTACTATATTATGCCTTTCACCAACTCTTCTGACATTAATAGGGGGCTATCCCCATCATCTTTCTCTGGAGAAAATCAACTTAGGGCTCTAGTTGATAAGTTTCCTGGGCATGAAAGGAGCATTTCAATTCAAATCCCTCTGTTAACATTCTAGCTTGTTTGGCAGGTTTATCCAGACTCTTGCAACTAGGCATATGATTGTTCACAAACCATGACATGGGAAGCCTAAGCACTCTAAAAATATAGGGCCCTTCGAGGGGTGAAAAAGTTTTATTAAAATAATACTGGTGAAGGGTTTCATTGTTGAGCCAATGCTTGCTGCCATGTTCCCACATCCCTTATCCATTGTGTGCCTGGGAGTCCATTAGTTAATATAGTTGGAATGTAAGAAAAACAAGTAGTAGCCTTGGTATTAACCACATCAGACCTTTGAGCTAATAAGTTCTTTTTTGTAACCCACTGCACCTTTGCTCCATGAGAATGTAACTCTGTTTAGTACTTTCTGAGGCTGACACAGATTAGAGGTAGAAAGAAAAAACACTTCAAGGGAAAACAAGTTTTCTGGTTGATCAACCTTTATTAAAAAAGAGTCATAAAATGTCAACAGGCCTCCAAGGCCAGAAGATAATGTACACAACATAAGACCCTTGTTTATGGGAAAGGTATGCAGAAAAAAATCCTGGTTTCGATAAGGGCAAAACTGCTGGAATGTTTGAGCTGACTCTGCATGACTTTGCATCTTTCATTTTCCTCTATGACAAGTCAGGGTATAAAAGCTCTTTTTGAAAATAAAGTTATGGGCCTCGCTCACTAAAGCTTGGTCTCCCCAAGTGTCATTCATTCGTTTGCCAATGCCGTTCATCCTGAGGGTATCCCTGGACTCTCCTGAGGCTGGACCCCAGCAGAGAATGGAGTTACTCCTGCTCTTTCCCAGACAAAAGCAGTCTCCTTAGTGTTGCAAAGGAAACCAAGCCTTTTGTCCAGGGTCATGCTTGAAGAGCCAGTTTCACTGTTGTGCATGTGACACCTCCTGTGACACGGTCTGCTGATGTCCATATCAACTAAACCTCATTGCAAAGACACATCTGTTCATAATGTCCACCATATTTGCTTGCCCAATTTTCAGTTTTCTGGTCAGAGAAACTTTATCCACGTTGTAGGCTCTTGAGGAAGCTGCACATAATGCCTGGGACATGTGGTCATGCTCCCTCAATTTGCTTTTAAACACAATTGTTCTTAGATTTTACCCTTTGAATAGAGCTTTCTTGAAGAGAACATAAGCAATAAGCAAATTCAGATTGTTCCACAAATTGAAATATATTAGATGGTGAATATTTAAATTTTTTTTTTCTAAAAGTGTATTTATAGAATTCCTTCCAGGTATTGTAGTAATTTAAATTGTGTACACCTTTTTAAAATATTTACCATTGCTTCTATGTATATGGATGACAGATAATAAGCATTTCTTGGTTGATTGAAATTATAGTACACCTATGTTAGTAAATAAAACATTCAAATATTAATTTTGAAGTCAAGAATGGTCTACTGTACTTATTATAGTAAAATGTCTCCAACTCTACCATATTCTAAATCTACTATGAATTTATATATTTTTGTTCCTTTAAACCCCCCAAAATAATGATTAATTTAGATATGATTATTAAGCTATTTATAAAATATATATATATAAATTAATGCATTAAATATTTAACTTAATAAAGAAAGTATAATTATCCCCGTTTAACACATAAATGGGTTTCCCTGGGGGTACAGTGGTAAAGAATCTGCCTTTTAATGCAGGAGATGTAAGAGAGGTGGGTTTTATCCCTGGGTCAGGAAGATCCAGTGGAATAGGAAATGGCAACCCATTCCAGTATTCTTGCCTGGAGAATCCCATTGAGCAGGGAGCCTGGCAGGCTACAGTCCATGGGGTCACAACAGTTGGACATGACTTAGTGACTAAAATACCACCACTAGCGCCTGGAAACATGAGCTCAGTTTTTATAGTAATGTATAAAGTTAGAACAGAGATCAGAAGCAACTTGAATGCAGGCAAACCAGTACGAGTCCTTGGTACAGATATAACAAAATCTTGAAGAATGTTAATCCCGTTTTTCAATCCAGGTAGACTAAATACACTGTCCTTGAAAATAACCTAATATTTAAACAGAATAATTCAGCAAATATTTTATCATTACTTTCCAGCCTGTTTTAAAATATACTTTGCAGCAACATTCATGATTGTTTTCTTCTATTTTAGTTTGCTTAAATGAGAGTGGAGACAGTAGTGAGGGTAGGAAGAGGAAACGTGGAAGATGGTAAAGACTTGAATTAGAAAATTAAATGGCAACAATTGCTTGGCAATTCATTCTTAAAATCAAGGTATATTAGTTTTAACTTGGCTCTGGCAATAATGATTATCAATGAAATAACCCTAAATAATCCAAAACACATGTGCATTTATTGTATGCATTTTACATTAACAGTAGATTGTGAGCATAGGTGGCCTCCTGCAGGACTTCAGGAAACATGGTCTTGTATAAATTTTTTTGTGCCATTTAAAAATAGTGGTAGATTTTTCTTCTGATATATTTTCATTTTCGTCTGTGTGTGTGTTGATAGGGCATTTACTATACATGTTACTTATACAACTAGAGTTATTTGTTATTCCTGGAGCTGTTAACAGAAAACACAAATTAAGCTATATTAATAAATGCAAATGTTTGTAACCTCTTGCAACACCTTGATGGTGACACTTTATTCTGATGATAATGAAATGCTGGATAACATTTAAAAATTTTCCTGAAATGACAGAATTTTCCAAAATTTTCCTGGTCTGGGCCATCCAGAGATGAGTTGGCATGTTCAGCAATGTAGGTTCTACATCTCAGAGAGATCTGAACATCCCATATTCTGTACCCTAGGAACAGAAACTACACTGGTGCTTGACAGTTTGAACACTTTTATATGAACTGGCTATTCAAAAATGCCCACTTACAAATTGTAAATTAGTTTCTTTCTACACATCAGTCTTTTCGAAACAAGTAAAATGCAGCTAAGAATTATTTTTATGTATTATGATCGGTATTGTCTTCCTTAACTGGAACTCTAGAATGTGAATATGGTGTCCATCCAAACATGACCCTCTCCCATTTGCATGTTACATTTAAAGCCATTTCATTTTCAAAACCTGAAAAAAATCCTTTTGTGACAAAATCTTCCATATTTTGTCTCATACAAGATTTAGTACCTAGTAACTATCACAATACTGAGGATTCCTTCCTCATCTTACCTCACAGTTTGAAGTCGTCCCATCTAACTTGATGCCCACCTGGAGCAAGGATGCCATCAAGAAGCAAATATTTATATTTATTTGCTAGAGTTTGGGAAAAGAGCTGGAAGTACCTGCCAGACCTCACTCTTGTTTCCAACTGGATCAACTTTTAGTCTGATAAACTAAGATCCATATTGAAACTCTACCAGCAAGGGGAAATAGGAGTATGGGATTTGGGACATTCATTTTGTATGGTATAAATTTTGGTCCAAGAAACAAGAGTAGAAGAATATTCATATTCTTTTTTTAAAAGTAATATTTAATCTATTTTAACTCCTGATATTCAGACTTGCACTAGGATCATGAAAAGATCTTGGTCTTACTAGAGGCCAGGTATATTGGGGGATGGATGAATTGCATCCTAAGCCAAGATTTCCTTCTTTTGTTTTCTTTTACTTGCCCCAAAGGGCAGTCTGCGCTTGGTGTAATCAGAAATGCTCTTTCAGAGTCATAGGCTCTCTGCTGACTTCAACTTAGCCCTCAGAGAGCTCTTCTGATCCTCTCAGCTGGGCAAAGCTTCCAGCCTCCACAGGGTTAAATGGTCCAGAGTAATGCCTCACCCAAGGCCTAGATGCAATGAGTAAATTAACCCCCAAAGCCTGTAAAACTGTCAGTGTAAAGCATTCATCTCATTTCTAGTTGTCTTTCTTATATATCTCAGTAGGTGAAGCTTTCTTCTATCAACAGAAAAGAAGTGTGAATTTTTTCTTTAGTGTTTGAAAACCTGCTTCCTGCTCATAACATACCTGCTTCTTCAAGGAAAGGAGTTCAGAACTTAGGGTATAAAACCAATGCATCTTCTTGAGATGGGGGTGGATGGGGGGGAAAGACCCGCAGTAGGGACAATGTAGATATTTGCATGTTCTCAGGCTATTATCCTGGTAAAATTCAACAATTTTAAAATTCATTAGACATTTTGAGATTGCATACAATATGGTGCCAAGAGCTGATGACTCAGTGGTGTACAACAGAATTCTCACAAAACTTAGAGTGTAGCAGAAAGCTTCTATAATTTAAAAGGTTAACAATTGAGCAGGTAACTCCTGGTGGGAGCACACAGCATCTGCTTTGAACCTCTTCTTGAGACTTAAATCCCAACCCTGAAAGCTGAAAATAAACAATAGGGATGAATATTTTGTTTCATCACTTTGTAAATTGTATGCTTCTTTTCAACTGTTATGTCAAGTATAAACTTTCAGAATTTGTTAGTAGAAGGAAGCCATGTTAGACCTAACTTTGCTACTGATTCAACCAAATTTAATATTGCTAACTGTTATATTAGAATTGTGTGGAATAAGGTATTTTTAAAAACCTATGAAGTAAATTTGGTTTAAACTCTAAGAAGACAATTTCACTTCAGAGTTGTCACTTAATAGTTTTCAGATACTGCAAAATGCAAATTGTCATTTACCTTTCATTTCTTTTTTAAAATTTTATGAGAGAAAAAGTATAGTTGCTGGGAATTTTTTTTTTTTTTTTTGATTTTACAAATTTCCTTTTCTTCCTTTCTTATAAATCCTGTAAGAAGAATAACCAAATATTTTAAGTTTATTTTAGAAAATCCATTCAGATACCATATTTAGGTAATTTTTGCTTAAGCAAAGATTCCCGAAATATCAGAGGAAATATGATGTTGAAGAGAAAGAGTTCCAATCTTGAAACATGATTGTTCATGTATTTAAAAGAAATCTCTAATCATTCATATTTGTAATAATTGCTTACAAAATGAATTGACAACTCTGTAAGTTTTATTTGCTCTAGGGTATTTTAAGACTTCTTTTCCTAGAACAGTGACATCAAATCACCAACAAGCATTCAGAGAGATCATGTGGGTTGCAGCACTTCCCTGGAGTCAGGGACAGAAAAAGGAACAGACATGTTTGAATATATTCAATTGACTAAAGAAGAGAGGGTGTGTATATTTTATTTTAGATCCAGCCAGAAAGATGACAGTGACTGTCATGGGAATTTTGTCACTGCTTTGAGAGGTAAAATACTGATGGAATTGATGTTCAAAGAGGTGAATTGGGTTCTTTTAGAATTTGATACATAGTTTAGTAAAAATTTTAAGGTTTGTATTACTGAGATTTTTCACTCAAAGTGCCTCTTGTTAAGATTTTCCTTTAAGGGTGAGAGGTTAGTGCAGTTCTTTCATGTAAAGGTCTTAGCGTGGAGAAAGTCAAATCATAGTTTTTAAGCTTCATAAATTAGTAACTTTGAGCTATTTGTACCTCTGCAACTTTGCTGTGAAGAATGAAGTGACAGTTTCTGTGCTGTTTGCCTATGAGATGATTTCCTTAAAGTCCCATAATGAGTTGTTTTTGGCAGGATTAATGAGCATTATAATGGTAAATGGATGTTTGCAGCTCAGTTGTGTTCCATCACAGAGTAACATGGGGTTTCTGGTCCCTTGGAGGCCATAATTGGTGGCATTAATGCAGTTTTTAATTACAATTCTCGAAAAAAATGAATTGGAACCAAAACAGAAGCTAAGTGATCATCTCTCTGCTGCTTCAGATGGTATAAACAGAGGACTGTTGCTAACTCTGATATCTACAATTTGAATCATACCCTTCAAATAGAACATATGCAGTATATTTTGATGGTGATTTTGTTTAAAAGTGACTTATTTGCCTTTTTTTCCCTTATTCATATATATTGAAATATATTTATAATAGCTTTTATTATATTTATATATAATATATACATGTAAAATATATACCTATATTATACATAGATATGAAATATATGCATATTATAAAGATACATATAGAAATATAAGTGAAGGCAGACATAAAATTATAGGCTCACTTCTTATATTTATACCCCAGTATTTGTTTCCTGATTCTCACTGTTAGTATTGAGCAATATAATTGTAATTAATTCCCAAAGCTCTATGAATGAACTAGAATGCACTAAGCCATTTTTCTTTCTCTCTTTCCACACACATGTGAGAAATTACTAATAGCTGCTACTTCAGCATATCCCATTTTGCAGTATTATGTTTGTTTGTGGTCTTTAGTGGCAAGTCCAAAATTGATCTATAGGATAACACTTGAAAAATGGTCTATGGAGAGGAAAATACCTCATAAGATGATATGGCATAATATATATATATATACATATATATATGTATATATATATATATATATAGAGAGAGAGAGAGAAATAATATAAAAAACAATTAATAGTAAGTGAAATATTAGAGATTAACTGAATATGTTACCTTTTTGTGTTCTTGCTAAAGTGAGTAAATGTAGAGGCTATTCCTTATTTTCAAAGCCCTTTACAAAGATATTCTTGGCATCTGAGTTTTTTTGAGTTAAAAGCACATGGGGCAGATATGCATTTGAATCAGTGGCAAGCAATCATATTTATGGAAAAAGTACAAAAAGCTGGAAGTCATGGAATTGTTTCCATATTTATGTTTGAGTTTTGGTGAGAAAAGCAGTTTAAATATTCTCAGAATTGCCAGCATTAAAAAAAAAATTGCCTTTCTCAACTCTGTGTCTTTGCAACTTACATGTCATTTTGAGTCTTACCATCAGATAAAATTCACTGATAGGCTCAAGTATCTGGTTCCACAGTCCTGTAAAACAGTTTCATTTTCTATTTGTAAGAAACATACAAAGAAAATAAAAACAGACATCAAATGAAAATCCCCTCCCTCCATCATATTTATAAACAGGAATTTCAGAATTTGGGAATTGTGGAGCAAATTTTTTACAACATCCCCTACCCAAGAACAGGAACCCAGTCTTGGTTTTATGCAGCTCCATTCTCTTAGTGTTCATGATGATTGAATGTGCTGAAGTTGCTTTGTTTTTTCTTTAGAAGAGTGATGATAGTGATTAATTCAGTTGATGCATCATTGTCCAATCTCCACCATTTTAGTAGTTTCTACAAAATGTCTTAAAATAGTTAGACAGCATTTATACATGTGAGAATTCTGTGGGCTTTTGCATATTATCATTCTAAATCTGATGTTGATTGTGTCAACCATATCATCTAAAAATATTGGGGAAAAAGAGAGACCAAAATGCAAGTGAAAATTTAGTGTTTAAGTAGATGTTTAATACCACTGAACATATATATGTGTTATATGTGTGTATATAGACACAGGTGTTTTGTGATACACATGTACACATATACATACATATAAATAAAATGTTAGAATTCATCCAGAGTATGCTAGCAGTGAACATTCTGCCCTAATTACTTTTTGTGCATTTTTTAGCTATTAAACATAAATTGTATAATATAACTTCTCAGTTTCATAACATAATAGTAACAATACCAAATAATAGTTAACTCTTCTCAAGTTTACTCTGTTTCAAGCACTTATACATTTTTTTCCTCACACAATCCTTTGGAATAAGTACTGGTATTTTCTCATGTTAAAGATGAACAAACAGAAGAACAGACAGGTTGGGTGCCTTTCCCAAGTCATACATGCCTTGGCAGAGCAGGATGGGGATTAGGATTCATCTCTGTGTCTCCAATCTGGCCATTCTTAAAACCTCTACAATGCCTATGGGAAGAGATAGAAGGAATAGAAAAACAACAATAAAACTTTGGTTATATGTTTAGCTACAATGTTCAGTGATGTAAATTAAATGTTTTAAAAGGTCTTAAAACTCTTTCTGGGCTTCCCAGGTGGCTCAGTGGTAAAGAATCTGCCTGCCAATGGTGAAGACACAGGATATGGGAGCTTGATCCCTGAGTCAGGAAGATCCCCTGGGGCAACCCACTCCAGTATTCTTGCTTGGAGAATCCCCTGGACAAAGAAGCCTGGTGGGCTATGGTCCATGGGGTCGCAAAGAGTCGGACACGACTTAGCCACTAAGCACATGAGGATGAGTTTTGAGCAGCAGAGTTTAATTCAATTGATTCAGAATTTATTGAGCCCCTACTTTATACCTGGTACACAGTACCAAAGGAAACACCGCACAGCACAGCACTGTTATTGTTTTAGTGGGTCTTATAGGTGACATACTGAGTGCAGCACTTTCACAGCATCATCTTTCAGGATTTGAAATAGCTCTACTGGAATTCCATCACCTCCACTAGCTTTGTTCGTAGTGATGCTTTCTAAGGGCCGCTTGACTTCACATTCCAGGATGTCTGGCTCTAGGTGAGTGATCACACCATCGTGATTATCTTGATCGTGAAGATCTTTTTTGGGCACTTCTGTGTATTGTTGCCACCTCTTCTTAACATCTTCTGCTTCTGTTAGGTCCAGACCATTTCTGTCCTTTATTGAGCCCATCTTTGCATGAGATGTTCCCTTGGTATCTCTAATTTTCTTGAAGAGATCTCTAGTCTTTCCCATTCTGTTGTTTTCCTCTATTTCTTTGCATTGATCACTGAGGAAGGCTTTCTTATCTCTTCTTGCTATTCTTTGGAACTCTGCATTCAGATGTTTATATCTTTCCTTTTCTCCATTGCTTTTCGCTTCTCTTCTTTTCACAGCTATTTGTAAGGCCTCCTCAGACAGCCACAGGACTGGAAAAGGTCAGTTTTCATTCTAATCCCAAAGAAAGGCAATGCCAAAGAATGCTCAAACTACCGCACAGTTGCACTCATCTCACATGCTAGTAAAGTAATGCTCTAAATTCTCCAAGCCAGGCTTCAGCAATACATGAAATGTGAACTTCCAGATGTTCAAACTGATTTTAGAAAAGGCAGAGGAACCAGAGACCAAATTGCCAACATCCACTGGATCATGGAAAAAGCAAGAGAGTTCCAGAAAAACATCTTTTTCTGCTTTTTTGACTATGCCAAAGACTTTAACTGTGTGGATCACAATAAACTGTAGAAAATTCTTCAAGAGATGGGAATACCAGACCACCTGACCTGCCTCTTGAGAAACCTATATGCAGATCAGGAAGCAACAGTTAGAACTGGACATGGAACAACAGACTGGTTCCAAACAGGAAAAGGAGTATATCAAGGCTGTATATTGTCAGCCTGCTTATTTAACTTACATGCAGAGTACATCATGAGAAATGCTGGGCTGGAAGAAGCACAAGCTAGAATCAAGATTGCTGGGAAAAATATCAATAACCTCAGATACGCAGATGACACCACCCTTATGGCAGAAAGTGAAGAGGAACTAAAAAGGTTCTTGATGAAAGTGAAAGAAGACAACGAAAAAGTTGGCCTAAAGCTCAACATTCAGAAAACAAAGATCATGGCATCTGGTCCCATCACTTCATGAGAAATAGTGCAATAGTAGAAATAGTGGAAACAGTGTCAGACTTTATTTTTGGGGGGCTCCAAAATCGCTACAGATGGTGATTGCAGCCATGAAATTAAAAGACGCTTACTCCTTGGAAGGAAAGTTATGACCAACCTAGATAGCATATTAAAAACAGAGACATTACTTTGCCAACAAAGGCTCATCTCGTCAAGGCTATGGTTTTTCCAGTGGTCATGCATGGATGTGAGAGTTGAACTGTGAAGAAAGCTGAGCACCGAAAAATTGATGCTTTTGAACTGTGGTGTTGGAGAAGACTCTTGAGAGTCCCTTGGACTGCAAGGAGATCCAACCAGTCCTTTCTAAAGGAGATCAGTCCTGGATGTTCATTGGAAGGACTGATGCTAAAGCTGAAACTCCAATATTTTGGCCACCTCATGCGAAGAGTTGACTCATTAGAAAATATCCTGATGCTGGGAGGGATTGGGGGCAGGAGAAGAAGGCGACGACCGAGGATGAGATGGCTGGATGGCATCACTTACTCAATGGACATGAGTCTGAGTAAACTCCAGGAGTTGGTGATGGATAGGGAGCCCTGGGGTGCTGCAATTCATGGGGTCACAAAGAATCGGACATGACTGAGCGACTGAACTGAACTGAACTGAATATCATGGTAACAGTATTTCTCACAGGTTGTTGTAAAAGTTAAACAATGTATTTGAAGCACTTAGCCCCCAACAGAAAGCATTCTGTAATTTTGTGCCTTTGTGTTATTAAACCGTAAGTATAACATTTTTTGGAGTGGGTCTTACACATTTGTTATCCAGTGCAGTGTCCCCTTGTTTTTCAAAAGCAGTCTAAAACAAATGTTTGAAAATGAAATTAAAATCACTTCTGTCTCAACTATCATGATTATACTACAAATAGTGAAATTTTAAAATTCAAATTTGGGCATTGTTAATATTAGCAAAATATTCCCCAAATGTCTCAATACTTTAATGAAGCGTGTGGCTGGTCTGTTGTCAGATGTCCTTTCTGAAAACATTTTAATTGATAGTGATTTTTGAAGAAATTAGGAAGCATATTTGAATGTAATTTTGCATAGATGATGAAATCAAAGCTCCAAGACAGAAGTTACAGAGATTTGAGGTTGAATTCCAGCTCTTCTTCCCCACCCCTGCCACCTGCTCCCCCTTCTTCTTTCAACCTGGCTTCCTTTCCTCCCTTTGAAATGTTTGAAGACCTGAGATATTTTCATTTACTCTGTTATGCATCCCTGGTGGCTTAGAGGTTAAAGCATCTGCCTGGAATGCGGGAGACCCAGGTTTGATCCCTGGGTTGGGAAGATCCCCTGGAGAAGGAAATGGCAACCCACTCCAGTACTCTTGCCTGGAGAATCCCACGAAGGAAAGAGCCTGGTAAGCTACAGTCCATGGGGTGGCAAAGAGTTGGACAGGACTGAGGGGCTTCACTTTCACTTTCCAGCTCTTCTACTTCTTTGGCCTCAGGCAAATGCTTATCTGGACTGAGGCACAGTTGTGAAAGTGAAAGTGAAGCCTTTCAGTTATGTCCAACTCTTTGCGACCCTATGGACTGTAGTCTACCAGGCTTCTGCGGCCATGGGATTTTCCAGGCAAGAGTACTGGAGCACAGTTGTTCCAACTGTAAAAATGAAGAAGGAAACTGCACCTTGCAAGGCTCTTATGACTATTAATAATGATACATGCAAAAGTCCTGGGATGAGGCCTGGGACTTAGTAGGCAAATAAAAATCGTTGCTATTAATGATGTTAATATTTCTTGTCCAAGGGATGGATAATTCTTGATCAATAATGCTAATCTATGAGACGTTTCTTCAGTTGTGCAAATTGTGTATCTATATTTTATGGTTTAGATGTATTATCTTAGAATCAATTAATTTAGTTGTTGTACCTATACAGTTTCTTGAAGAGATCTCTAGTCTTTCCCATTCTGTTGTTTTCCTCTATTTCTTTGCATTGATCGCTGAAGAAGGCTTTCATATCTCTTCTTGCTATTCTTTGGAACTCTGCATTCAGATGCTTATATCTTTCCTTTTCTCCTTTGCTTTTTGCCTCTCTTCTTTTCACAGCTATTTGTAAGGCCTCCCCAGACAGCCATTTTGCTGTTTTGCATTTCTTTTCCATGGGGATGGTCTTGATCCCTGTCTCCTGTACAAATGTCATGAACCTCATTCCATAGTTCATCAGGCACTCTATCTATGAGATCTAGGCCCTTAAATCTATTTCTCACTTCCACTGTATAAGCATAAGGGATTTGATTTAGGTCATACCTGAATGGTCTAGTGAAAAGAAAAGATATAAGCATCTGAATGCAGAGTTCCAAAGAATAGCAACAAGAGATAAGAAAGCCTTCTTCAGTGATCAATGCAAAGAAAAAGAGGAAAACAACAGAATGGGAAAGACTAGAGATCTCTTCAAGAAAATTAGAGATACCAAGGGAACATCTCATGCAAAGATGGGCTCAATAAAGGACAGAAATGGTATGGACCTAACAGAAGCAGAAGATATTAGGAAGAGGTGGAAAGAATACGTGGAAGAACAGTACAAAAAAGATCTTCACGACCCAGATAATCATGATGATGTGATCACTAATCTAGAGCCAGACATCTTGGAATGTGAAGTCAAGTGGGCCTTAGAAAGCATCACTACAAACAAAGCTAGTGGAGGTGATGGAATTCCAGTTGAGCTGTTTCAAATCCTGAAAGATAATGCTGTGAAAGTGTTGCACTCAATATGCCAGCAAATTTGGAAAACTCAGCGTGGCCACAGGACTGGAAAAGGTCAGTTTTCATTCCAATCCCAAAGAAAGGCAATGCCAAAGAATGCTCAAACTACTGCACAATTGCACTCATCTCACATGCTAGTAAAGTAATGCTCAAAATTCTCCAAGCCAGGCTTCAGCAATAGGTGAACCGTGAACTCCCTGACATTCAAACTGGTTTTAGAAAAGGCAGAGGAACCAGAGATCAAATTGCCAACATCTGCTGGATCATGGAAAAAGCAAGAGAGTTCCAGAAAAACATCTATTTCTGCTTTTTTGACTATGCCAAAGCCTTTAACTGTGTGGATCACAATAAACTGTGGAAAATTCTGAGAGAGATGGGAATACCAGACCACCTAACCTGCCTCTTGAGAAATCTGTATGCAGGTCAGCAAACAACAGTTAGAACTGGACATGGAACAACAGACTGGTTCCAAATAGGAAAAGGAGTGCGTCAAGGCTGTATATTGTCAGCCTGCTTATTTAACTTATATGCAGAGTACATCATGAGAAACGCTGGACTGGAAGAAGCACAAGATGGAATCAAGATTGCCGGGAGAAATATCAATAACCTCAGATATGCGGATAACACCACCCTTATGGCAGAAAGTGAAGAGGAGCTAAAAAGCCTCTTGATGAAAATGAAAGAGGAGAGTGAAAAAGTTGGCCTGAAGCTCAAAATTCAGAAAATGAAGATCATGGCATCTGGTCCCAACACTTCATGGGAAATAGATGGGGAAACAGTAGAAACAGCGTCAGACTTTATTTTGGGGGGCTCCAAAATCACTGCAGATGGTGACTGCAGCCATGAAATTAAAAGACGCTTACTCCTTGGAAGAAAAGTTATGACCAACCTAGATAGCATATTCAAAAGCAGAGACATTACTTTGCCAATTAAGGTATGTCTAGTCAAGGCTATGGTTTTTCCTGTGGTCATGTATGGATGTGAGAGTTGGACTGTGAAGAAGGCTGAGCGCTGAAGAATTGATGCTTTTGAACTGTGGTGTTGGAGAAGACTCTTGAGAGTCCCTTGGACTGCCAGGAGATCCAACCAGTCCATTCTGAAGGAGATCAACCCTGGGATTTCCTTGGAAGGAATGATGCTAAAGCTGAAACTCCAGTACTTTGGACACCTCATGCGAAGAGTTGACTCATTGGAAAAGACCCTGATGCTGGGAGGGATTTGGGGCAGGAGGAGAAGGGGACGACTGAGGATGAGATGGCTGGATGGCATCACCGACTCAATGGACATGAGTCTGAGTGAACTCCGGGAGATGGTGATGGACAGGGAGGCCTGGCGTACTGTGATTCATGGGGTCTCAAAGAGTGGGACACGACTGAGCGACTGAACTGAATTGAACTGAATCTATACAGTTTGAAGAAAGGCAAAGATTCTTATTTTGAAAATTCCATTATTTTTTAGACTAGTATCAGAGTTTTTGTGTTTAATTTATTAAAGAAGGAAAGAGAAAAAGAAAATAGTTTTCAAGAAAGTAAATTATTTCTGCTAAAAATAATTGTAAGTTTTTGACTTTTTCCAGGTGGTAAATATGTTATATTTCAGTTCAGTTCAATCTCTTAGTCATGTCTGACTCTTTTCGACCACATGGACTGCAGCACACCAGGCTTCCCTGTCCAACACCAATTCCTGAAGTCTACTCAAACTCATGTCTATCACGTCGGTGATATGTCACTGGCATCACTGGCATCGGTGATTGAGTTACTGATGCATTGGCGATGCCAGGGTTATAGTTAAATGTACCTACAGAACTGATGATTAAAAAATATGACCAATTTCTTTAAATAAAGGAAATTTTTAAATTTCAGTATATTATGACATGATATTTGAGAAGTTGTAAAAATTAAGCTTTTAAATTTCATTTATATTTATCCCTACTCTAAAAATATTAAAAGATTGATCCTCTAAGTGTTATATACTCTCTTAATTTGAATGTATTTAATTTTAAGATATCAAATTTTAACAGACGAATTTACTTATAGAAGACTGATTAGTATATAATTTAAAACCACTAAATATAAAGTGTTTGAGAGAAAATGACACATATTTTATTCTATATTTAGACGCGACAGGGAAAGCTGTGGATTTTGGCTGATCTTCAGGTTAGGTCCTGATGTATAGTAAATTTTAAAATAATGAGTTTTATAAGCTGAAGTTTTATTTCCATGAAAACATTTACATCAGATTTTAAGGTATGTGAACTTAAAAATAGTAATTACATTATATGTCCTATCAAATTATAGTGAGTATAGCAATAGTTTTATTTTTCTGTAAAGGAAGTTTCATGTTATTAAATCCCTGAGCCACTACATTTTAAAAAATCATTAATTAGTATTCTGAATATCATGGATCAAATATAATGAAAGAAACTAATTGACTAATATGTTTTCATTAAATCTATTTGAAGTTAGTAAAGACCTTAAATTTAAGATACCAGAATGCATTAAAAAAAGTAAAGCCTGAACAGTTTGGAGGGATAATATTAAATCAAAACTATAACTTTGTTTTGGGGGCATCATACTGACACTGGGTATATAAATGTTACATTTCAGGTCACAGGATATAGAATGTGATTCAAAATTCTTTTCTTGATCTTCAGGGGAATGATGCTCCTGAACACAGGGCCAAGCATATCCTCTTAAAGAGAATTTTCAATAAATGTTTGTTGAGTGAATATTGAATATGATTTTACTTCTCTGATTGTGAGTTGGTGTGAGTTTACTATGTAAAAAAGAAAATGAAGCAGTTTGGAGCTTTTAATAGATAAGCATTAAAATTAAGATAAACTTTTGCCCTTGTTTGACTTATGTTTCCCAAGTCAGTATTCATATTCTCCAATTCTGGTGAGCTACAGTCCATGGGGTTGCAAAAAGTTGGGCATGACTGTGCATGCACTATGGATTTCCAAAAAAAATTAGTCTTTTAAAAAATAGATGATTAACAGATGAATAGATTAATGTAATTAGAGAAATAGAAACCCAGGAGAAAAGAAATATTCTCAGTATCTCAGAGAGTCTAGGTTACTTTCTGCTCCTAAGGAAAACCTACCCACTTTCAGTTATTCCTGTTGATACTTCCTATAAGATATTTCCTATTGGTCCTATATTAAAGAGAAGAAACATTTTCTCCTTCTTTTGTAATTTGTATTTTTCATTGTGTTCATTTATACTCATGCCTTTTCAATATTCCAGTTTTTTTCTCCTCTATCTACTCTGTCAAGGAAGTTGGGTTATAGTAGATCAAATGAAGAATAGCCTGCCCTTTCTTCATGGCATTTGATTGGTATTCGAAGCTCTACTATATTGCAAACAGCTAATTATCTGATAAAGTTTATAAATTTAAGCTTAAATTTAAAATAAATGTATGTAATAAGCAAATTTTACACCATGCATATAAACTAATGGCCATATTTATGAATCAATAAAGTCAAACATAACTTTGAGTATGGTGTAAATGCTAATTCCCCCTTTTAAACTTTATCACATGAATTATGCTTGGTTATCTCAATGGGCCTCCTCTGACCCATTTTCCCACATGAGGTAGGGGAATATTTATAGATTGCCTTTTTTCAATGTTCCATTTTTAACAATTCAAGGTCTTTGCAGATTTCACTGCTAGCCCTTTCACCTTCTTCCACTTTTCCCTACACAATTTGTCTCTGGAAATGGCACACTAAGTGGACTGTCCCCCATTATTCTCTCACCACTTCCTCTCCCTGAGGTCCCTCTCCTGGACTGTCTTACTTTTCCTGTGGTCACTGCATGTCCCTGCTTTATGTTTCCTACGTCTTCACTCAAGCTGGATGCTCTGTGACTGGCTGTACATTAAGGATGCTTTTTCACTTCCACAACCAACACGTCACTTAGGTTCATTGACTTTCATATCTTGTACATAAAAGGGTCATTTTCTTTTCTTCTGAATACTGCATTAAACACCATTTTGGAAGGAAAGGATTGACTTTTACGGATAGTGTCACCACCAAGAATTATCACCCATGGAAATGAAAAGTAATTTTTTGTAGGGTTCTGTCTTTTCTCTCTTTTTGATCAGGTCCTATGACATTCAAAGCTCCTAGGAATCATCAAAGGAAATATTTGTTTCTGGGACTATAGAAGCTGGCCAAATAGCTGTCATTTAAACCCTTGTGGATAATAGGGAAGTGGTATAACTTCTATGCTTCCTCTACCCGCTACCCTCCAGTTAGTGGGCATCTGGTGCAAAGTCAAGATTTTCTAGGTACTAAAAATCCCAGCATCTGGTGGTACTACATGTGGCTGCCATAAACTTGATTCATGGAGTTAGAAGACTGTAGTATGAGTGCCTGCTTTATGCTTTAGTGTTCTTCCCCAGAATGACTGCTACATCAAGCAACAGTTTCCTAACCTTCTGGTTATTTAAAATGAAAGTATTATAAGAACTATTATTCTATAACAAAATTTTGCATTCAAATTTATTGTGTTTTTTAAATTCTTTTTAACCTCCGATTTTGAAAGTTTTCTTATAAGGCAAATATGCAAAACTAAAAACATAGTGATATTTGGAGGGTAAAAGAAAATATATTTTTCACAAAAGAATTCTTCATTAAATATTAATTGAGTGTCCCCCTACTTGGTAAGCCCTGCTCTGGGTCCTAGGGATGTAGAATAAACAATATTGGCAAGATTTCAATATTTTGATAATATTGACAATGTCCCAGAGGAAGCAAGACAGATAATATACAATAACATAAATTAATTGATATGATAGCATGGGTCATACATGAATGGTCTTGTGGTTTTCATTCTCTTTGCCTTCTGATGGATAAGGATAAAAGTCTTATGGAAGCTTCCTGAGGGGGCATGCTCAGTAAATCTTAATCCAATTTTCTGTTGATGGGTAGGGCTATGTTCCCTCCCTGTTGCTTGACCTGAGGCCAAACTATGGTGGAGGTAATGAAGATAATGGAGACCTTCTTCAAAAGGTCCCTTGCATGCACTGCCCCATTCAGTGCCTCCAACCCTGGAGGAGGCCATCACTGACCCAGGCCTCCGCTGGAGACTCCCAGACACTCATGGGATTGTTTGGGTTAGTTTCTTGTGGGGTCACTGCTCCTTTCTACTGGGTCCTGGTACACACAAGGTTTTGTTTGTGCCCTCCAAGAATCTGTTTCCCCAGTCGTGTATAAGTTCTGGTGGTTCTATGGTGGGGTTAATGGCGACCTTTTCGAACAGGGTTTATGCCCTACCAAGGTCTGCTGCACCCTACAGCAGGCCACTGCTGACCTGTACCTCCACAGGAGACCCTCAGACACAGTTCTGGCTCAGTCCCTGTGAGTTGGGCTTGCATTTGGTGCCCTTCCCAGGTCTCAGCAGCTCAGGCAACCAGGTGCTTTGCGAGCACACTCTCCCATGTGGGCCATGCGTCTTAATCACCACCCTGGTCCTGGCCGCCCGGTTTCCTGAGTGTGCCGTGAGAGCACTGTCTCAGGTGTCCCATATGTCTCCTCTGGAGAGCTTATCTCAGACCCTCCTGGTGGATGTCAACCATCCAGGATCTCAGGAAGACCTAGTAGCAGCTGGGAGACTGCTCAAAAGTTGGTGGAAGATGCCTTCTTTGAGGCTGAGATTGCAGCAGCCCCTTGCTTTCCAGCTCTCTGCCTCTGGGTAGGGAGGGGCCAGTATGCAGCTATTACCAAATCCTTTGTTATTTGCTCAATCTTTTGTTCTGCTATCAGGAAGAACTGTTGAAAATTGTTTAAGAGAAGGGAATACCAGACCGTCCGACCTGCCTCCTGAGAAATGTTATGCCGGTTAGGAAGCAACAGTTAGAACTGAACATGAAACAACAGACTGGTTTCATATCGGGAAAGGTGTTCATTAAGGCTGTATATTGTCACCCTGATTATTAAACTTATATGCAGAGTACATCATCTGAAATGCCTGCCTGGATGAAGCCTAAGCTGGAATCAAGATTGCCGGGAAAAATATCAATAACCTCAGATATGCAGATGACACCACCTTTATAGCAGAAAGTGAAGAACTAAAAAGCCTCTTGATGAAAGTGAAAGAGGAGAGTCAAAAAGTTGTCTTAAAACTCAACATTCAGAAAACTAAGATCATGGCATCTGGTCCCATCACTTCACAGCAAAGTTGGGGAAACAATGGAAACAGTGAGAGAATTTTATTTTGGGGGGCTCCAAAATCACTGCAGATGGTGACTGCAGCCATGAATATAAAAACACGTGCTAATTGGAAGGAAAACTAGGACCGACCTCAGTCAGTCAGTCAGTCAGTTCAGTCGCTCAGTCGTGTCTCTTTGCGACCCCATGAATCTCAGCATGCTAGACCTCCCTGTCCATCACCAACTCCTGGAGTTCACTTAGACTCGCGTCCATCGAGTCAGTGATGCCATCCAGCCATCTCATCCTCTGTCGTCCCCTTCTGCTCTTTCCCCCAGTCCCTCCCAGCATCAGTCTTTTCCAATGAGTCAACTCTTTGCATGAGGTGTCCAAAGTACTGGAGTTTCAGCTTCAGCATCATTCCTTCCAAAGAAATCCCAGGACTGATCTCCTTCAGAATGGACTGGTTGGATCTCCTTGCAGTCCAAGGGACTCTCAAGAGTCTTCTCCAACACCACAGTTCAAAAGCATCAATTCTTCAGTGCTCAGCTTTCTTCACAGTCAAACTCTCACATCCATGCATGACTACGGGAAAAACCATAGCCTTGACTAGATGGACTTTTGTTGGCAAAGCAATGTCTCTGCTTTTGAATATGCTATCTAGGTTGGTCATAACTTTCCTTCCAAGGAGTAAGCGTCTTTTAATTTCATGGCTGCAGTCACCATCTGCCGTGATTTGGAGCCCCCCAAAATAAAGTCCGACACTGTTTCCACTGTTTCCCTATCTATTTCCCATGAAGTGATGGGACCAGATGCCATGATCTTCGTTTTCTGAATGTTGACCGACCTAGACAGCATATTAAAAAGCAGAGACATTACTTTTACCAACAAAGGTCTGTCTAGTCAAAACTATGATTTTTCCCATAGTCATGTATGAATGTGAGAGTTGGACTATAAAGAAAGATGAGTGCAGAAGAATTGATGCTTTTGAACTGTGGTGTTGGAGAAGACTCTTGAGAGTCTCTTGGACTGCAAGATCCTACCAGTCAATCCTAATGGAAATCATTCGTGAATATTCATTGGAAGGACTGATGTTGAAGCTGAAACTCCAATACTTTGGCCACCTGATGAAAAGAACTGACTTATTTGAAAAGACCCTGATGCTGGGAAAGATTGAGAGCAGGAGGAGAAGGGGACAACAGAGGATGAGGTAGGATAGCATCACCGATTTGATGAACATGAGTTTGAGCAAGCTCCAGAAGTTGGTGATGGACAGGGAGGCCTGGCATGCTGCAGTATATGGGGTTGAAAAGAGTAGGACATGACTGAGAGACTGAACTGAACTGACGATAGCATGGTGATTGAATGAGGCAATGGTAAAAGGGATGATGGAGGAATGCTACTTTTGATTTATATAGTAGTTGGGGAAACTTCACTAGAGAGAAGCTATTTGAGCTGACGACTGAGAACAGACAAAGGGAATGAGGTATAAAAAAGACCTGGGGGCACTAGGACTGGTGTAAATGCCTAAGTGTGAGAATGAGCTTATGTTCAAAGAGCAGAAGGAAAGCCAATGTGGAAGGAAAAGTGATAGTTGAGTTTGGCATGAAAGAGCCAAAAATTTGATGACCTAGGTTATGGCAAGGAGTTTTATATCTTCAGTTCAGTTCAGCCACTCAGTCATGTCTAATTCTTTGTGACCCCATGGACAACAGCACACCAGGCTTCCCTGTCCTTCACCAAGTTCCAGAGCTTGCTCACACTTATGTCCATCAAGTTGGTGATGCCATCCAATCATCTCATCCTCTGTCACCTCCTTCTCCTTCTGCCTTCAATCTTTCCCAGCATCAGGGTCTTTTTCATTGTGTGTCAGTTCTTCGCATCAGGTGGCAAATGTATTGGAGTTTCAGCTTCAGCATCAGTCCTTCCAATGAATATTCAGGAATGATTTCCTTTAGGATGGACTGGTTGGATCTCCTTGCAGCCCATGTCTCTCAAGAGTCTTCTCCATACCACAGTTCAGAACATCAGTTCTTTGGTGCTCGGCTTTCTTTATATAGTCCAACTCTCACATCCATACATGACTACTGGAAAACCCATCTTTTTGAGTTTTCTGACTGTTGTAGGAAGGATGGGCTGTAGAGATTAGGATTCTGAATGAATATAAAGATATTCTGAGAAATTTTTTTCTGGCAATATAATGAGAGGTAGTGGAAATTTACACTAAAGAAGTATTAAAAGGAAACGGAGGGGGCTAGACAGATTTTGCTCATAGTTTGGAGGTAAAGACAACAGATCTTCTTGGTAGCTTGGGTGGAAGAAGAGCGAGGGCAGTGGTGAGGGAGGGGATGGCACCAAGTATGATTCCTAGAATTTTGGGTCCAGCAATGAGGCAGTTAGTAGTACTATTTCCTGAGATGGAGAAACTGAGAAGAAAACTACTTTTGAGGGGCTTAAGTAAACATTGGATATACAACTTTGGAGTATGATGGAGAAGCCATGAAGTTGTTAGTCAATGGCATATGGATGGTATGTAAAGCCTGAACTGTCAAAAGGGTAGGGAGGTAAACATTAACAGAAAATATACCAATCCAGGAGCATTGTTCTCTCAGCCTCAAGTTTGCTAATGATATTTTTTTTAAGTAAAGTCAGTTTTCACAGTTAATTTCCAAATCATATGAGAAGTATATATTTAACTTTTACAGAAACTGCTAGGCTGTTTTCCAAGGAGGCTGTAATATTTAACATTTAACATTCCTACCAGCGTTGTATGAACATTTATAATCCCACATCTTTGTCAACACTTGGTGTGGCAGTTCCATTTTAATTTTAGGTATTCCAATAGGTAGCATCTTACTGTGATTTAAGCTTCCATTTTTCTAATGACTAATGATTTTTAGCACATTTGTGTGTGCTTACTTGCCATCTGTATAACTTCCTTGGTTAAATGCCTATACAAATCTTTTACCTATTTTTAATGGGTCGTTTGATTTCTTATTATTGTTTTGAGGTTTCAGTGTATATTCCGAATACGTACTCATTATAAGATATATACTAACAAATGCTTTCTGTCACTCTGTGACTTCATTCTCTTAACAGTATCAAGAGAAAACATGACTGTTCTTGGAAGCTTTATTTGTAATAGCCCAAACTATAAAGCACCCATGCTTGCATGTGTACTAAGTCACTTCAGTTGTGTCCGACTGTTTGCCTCCCTATGAACCGTAGACCGCCAAGCTTAGATATTTTTAAAAGTGGTGAATCCATAGAATGGGACCTTGCTCAGACTGACAAAGTGAACTGTTAATAAGCATAATATAATGGATGAGTGTCAAAATAATTATACTGAATGAAAGAAGCCAGACAAAAAGGAAGCCATACTACATGAATCCATTCATATAAAATTTACAGAACTGCAAACACAGAAAAACACATCAGTAAGAGGAACAGGGAGGCAGGAGGGAGAGGTTGCAAAAGAGCTTGAGGAGACTTGGGTGTGATGGATGTGTTCATTATTTTGATTATGGCTATAGTTTCACGCCTGTGTGCCTATGCCAAATCTTACTAAATTATACACTTTAAATATATTGTATGTTTATTGGGTGTCACTTATACCTTATTGAGAAACATAAAAAAATATTATAAAATTGTTAGTTTCACATGTTATGTTTTTGTAGCATTAGTAGTAGTCCATCATTTACATAATGGTAACAGTTTAAAATTCTTAGAATAGCACTATGATTTTCTTATTTCTACAAAATAACTTAATTGTATTTCTATCAGGAAGCCAAATGGTTAAAGGTTATATTGACCCTATCTTCAATACATGGCTATATTGCAAGTGTTTTCACATATACCACCATGTCCCAAAGTGTAAACTATTAAGTAACATAATAACAAGAATTCTCTATAGAAAATAACTTTCTACACTGATCTATTTTATTGCTTTGCAAAAGAAGTCTGATTGTTGAAGAAAAATGGTGAATAGAAGGAGTAGGAGAAAAAGGAAGAGGGGCTACTTTAGAATATCCAAATGAATTAGAGGTTATGTCTCCTGACCTTAAGAATCTAAACTTAAAAGGTAAAAGATTTAAAAAGGCATTAATGTTATTTCCTTCTTTACTCAGTCTTCCAGGAAGCTCAGAGCCAAACGTTGAGCTCAATTATAACACATTTATTATTAATATATTTAAATTTCTATTTGGTCTTCAGGCATGATTTTTTCCTACTTATATTTCTTATTTTTATACAAGAGAGGTATGGTCTACCAAAAATAAAATGAAGAGTCTTTCAAGTGTCTCAATAAGCAAACTAAAACCCCATTTATAAATGGAAGGACTAGATGAATTCTTGAGGAAATTCCACTGAATAATTTATTATAGAGTTAGACTTACCTCGATTACTTACAAAATAAGTAATAAAGATACTTACTGTATATTTTAATTACATCTTAAGATACTTGGTGAATTCATAATTGTTGGAATTTAGTAATCTTTGCTAAAATATTATTTATTTACCAATCAGGTGAATAAAAACATAAAATTTGAATAAAGTATAAAAAGTGCTTACTTGTAAGAATAAGAAGTGATCACTTTGCTTGCTTACATGTGAGGAAATCGAAGCTGACTGCTTACCCTATACCAAAGTAATATAGGTTGAACAGCCTGTAATCATGATAGTCAACCGTTTCTGACCTACAAAACTAGTGATTTCATATAGTTCGACCTAATATTAATTAGTGGTGACCCCAGGTCTCCTGTGATATTTCCAAGTCTGTGATATTTTATCAAACTATTTTAGTATTTCACAGATTTTCTCATTATTAAAATCAGAGAATCCACTAATGACCCCTGGTCCTGGGACACTGAATTTTGCTATCTTGATTGACAATGAAAGAACCACAACAATGAAGCACATGAGCAGTGGCTACCCATTTTTTAGCAACTCTCTGAAAAGCCATAGCAAAATACTAGTTTCAGTACAACATATTTTTTAAAAGTCCTGACAAGGCAGAAATCAGTAGTAGCATTGAAAATGTTTACTGGTTTACACAATCAGCATCTAACTCATTATTTAAAGATCCCCAGTACTTGAAAGACAGATACGTAAAGGTTTACAGATAACATGCAAGAATTTACTCAATTCAACATCACTATACTAGCAGTCACTATATAGAGCCTTGGTACACATAACAAAGTCAAGTGTAAGCATGTTTCCCCCTTTGATAGAAGGGACAGTTCCATCGTATAAATTCAAATTAAATTACCTGTATAGTTCTTACAACAGACTGGGGTTGAGTGATCTCTCTTCAGGAAATGAAACCTATGTAATTTCACTTTAACTTCTGATAATAAACACCTTTCTTCATATTAGCAGTATTGTTTATTTTATTCTGTGGATGTTGCAAATTTAGCATCTTTAATTGTGCATACCAACCATAATAAACTATTCCTTAGCATTCGAGTATGATTCTTTGTATGTAGAACCCCAACTAAGTTGTAAATACCCATTAAAAATGTCCGTCTAAATGACTATAATGACAGGGGAGTTGAACAGTCAGTGAAATTTTCTATTATTTTATTTTGTGTGTATTTTCATTAATAATTTATTGTTATAAAAGATAAGAATGTTTTACCTCCACAAATTTGTATCTGTAATTTGTTCTTGGTGCACAGACATATTGAGGATGCCACTCAGCAGTACTGATTGAACATTTATTTAAACAAATATCAGTATAACCCAACAAGCTGGAAAATCCATGAGTTTGGTTTTGATAGCAGAGCATTTCTCAACAATTTATGTGTGCATGCAAATTTTGGTGCTTTGGATATAGGCTAAAGTATTTGCTTTATATGTATTATTTTGTTTGAATACAAGAAAGCTGGTTTGATTTGTATGTTTCTCCCTTATAGAATTGTTCCAAGGCTCTGTCAGAGATCACGTAGAGTAATTTTTCCCATCAATCTTTGCTGTGCAGCCATGCACGAATGCAGTAGGAAAAAGGGGGCAGAAATCAAATCACTTAATTGCAGCATTTTTCATCTACATCTTTTGTTTTATGGTGGTAAAGGCCCCGGAGTAGCCTACCATGATTCATGGCTGTCACTGCTGCCGTTAGCAGTTCAATCCTTCATTCTAGGCATTTTGGTACTGAAAGTACCTACACAATTACTTTGATGAATATGACTTGTTTGTTTTTTCCCCATTTTTAGCAGAGAGTGGTTGTGCTTAATACAGACATTTAAATAAGATAGTATTCGTGCCTACTGCGTGTGCACTGTATTTCAAAAGTTGTGTGCTGAGTTTAATGATAATATTGCCATTGTCACCAGTTTTAAGTTTGCTGAGCTTACGGGCTTTTACTCATATTTTTATGTTTATATAATGGGAAGGCTTTAAAATAACCCCCACTCTATATAAAAGGTATAACTCACCTTTAAAGATCTCCAAGGCTGTGACAGTTTCCTATGAAACCTCATTTAAAAAAAAAAGTCATTTCATGAGTGTGGCATTACAAAGCCAGCAAACTAGTCTGCCTCTGCATTTATGCCTAGTTGATCATAAAATAATAACATTTTTGGAAATATATGCATGCATCTTAGAAAGTGACTTACAATATTTGCATATTTGGAGAAAATGTCAGTGATGTCAGCAGGGGTTCTGAGAGTAGCTAAATGAGCAAGCTTTTCAAAAATTGCTGTTTTATCAGCTATGCACTGTCAGCACAAAATGCAACCTCTTTAAGAAAGAGACAAAAAAAAAAGGAAAGTGATTTAATTTCTTCATTAGCTTACTTACTATGTATTACTCGTACACCTAGCCGTAGAGACTGTGTGATGTAAGCTTGAGGAAATCCATTTAGCATCCCTTTTTACTCTCCTGCCAAAATGTATTAGAAGTTTTGAGACTCCACCCTTTTTCCAAAAATTAAAGGAAATTGAAGTTCTACTGATATTGAAGAAAAGGCAATTGTTACCATAACTACCTTCTCTTCTCTGGTACCATAGTTGAAGCTAATGGTTTTTGTTTGTTTTGTTGTTGTTATGTAGTAATTCTGGTTCTTTTCCTTTTTTTTTTTTTTCAATTTCTTTGTTTACTTTTGCCTGCAAGCTCTAAATATATGTTCTGCATAATACGCCATGCTTAATAAATGTGTATGTGGCTTGGAGATATAACATATCTATTATTACCTAGCAATGGTAACAGTGTATTTGTCAAAATAGACTAGTAAAATTATTCACTAGACATTTGGAAAAAAAAAAAAAAACAACTCCTACCTAACCCCAAATAAACCTCAGAACTGAAAAATTGAAACCATATCAATAAACTAATGATCATTAAAATTAGCATCATTGCAAACTTAAATGTAACAATATCCTAAATAACACTAGATGTATGAAAAAAGAAATGAAAGTGTTACTTGCTCAGTCAGGTCTGACTGAGATCCCATGGACTGTAGCCTGCTATGCTCCTCTGTCCATGGAATTTTCCAGGCAAGAACACTGGAATGGGTAGCTATTTCTTTCACTAAATATATACTTAGTGTGTTGTCTTCATCTTGTCATAACATAGCCTATCTAAATTTCAGAACAAGAAAATATGAATAATTTCTTTTCTTTATTAAAATTCATATACAAAAACAGCATAATGAAATAATTTTAATTTGTTTTCATAGATATTTATCTTTTGAACTCTTTTTACATTCGTTAAAATGTTTCAATTTTAGTTCAAATGTTCCACATTTGATGACATTAATTTTTCTGTGCAAAATGAATATTTAGGTGTTAGGCATTTTAGAATGAAAATTTAAAGAATATTTAAAACTGAAACATGAAAGGTTTCTGCCACAAAATTACATTTTTAATTTAATTCAAGAGAAAAACATTAGATGATATCTGCAGTAAAATGTTAAGAGGTAAAGCAGAGAAAAGTTCATTGATTTCTCTACTGGAGGACTCAGAGATGCAGAGGTAGAGTCAGTTTTTTTTGTTATTGTTTTTGGTTTTTTTTCAGATTAGATTTAGTACAACCTGTTAGTTTGTTGTGCTGGCACCCAAAACAGGTGCTGAGGAATGCATCATGTGGTTAGAATAAGTTCTTAGGTGGTGCGTAGTTGTTTCAGTTTGGGCAGATTCAGACTCTAAGAATTTGGGAGATCACCACTTGTGCACAGAAAGGAGGAAGTAAGAGTGACAGCGCAGAGGAAGGAGTGGAATGGGATGCTGGGAGGCACCCTGGGATAAAGCAACAGCACACCTGGAGGTTTGCTGACCAGCAAGGATTGCTTGTCAGAAAGCTGTGCGTTGAGTTAGCATGGCAGGACTCCTGGTCCAAACAAAAGAGGCTGGTCCAAACAACAGCTGAAGGCTGGGGCTGTCTGCTGGACATGGTTCCTGCAGCGGGGAGCACGTATTTCCTCATAAGGGGATCTAGGTGGTGCATCTCCATACCTATTGCGGTAGTTAACAAAATTAAACTCATTTCTCTCCTGGGGAAACTGACTGAGCCTTTAATGTGTATTGGAATATTAATCCATGTGAAATTTCAAGAGAGATTATAATGTGCAGTGTTATCCGGAGAGTTTGACCTCAGAACCTATGTTTTGTTCTCATTAAGCATCTTGCTGCTGCTGTTAAGTCACTTCAGTCGCATCCGACTCTGTGCGACCCCATAGACGGCAGCCCACCAGGCTCCTCTGTCCCTGGGATTCTCCAGGCAAGAACACTGGAGTGGGTGGCCATTTCCTTCTCCAATGCATGAAAGTGAAGTTGCTCAGTCATTTCTGACTCTTAGCGACCCATGGACTGCAGCTCACCAGGCTCCTTCGTCCATTGGATTTTCCAGGCAAGGGTACTGGAATGGGGTGCCATTGCCTTCTCCACAGTAAGCATCTTACAGAGCTGCTATTCTGTGGATCCTACTTCAGCAGCCACTGGCCTGGTGTGAAGTGAATTCTCCAGTTCCTAAACTCTTCTTTCCTTCTCCTCCTCCTTCTCTTGTCCTTCTTCTTTATTTTTCATCTCCACCTATATCCCTTCATTTATGGAGCAGAGTCACTCGTAATGGTTATTGTTTAAGAAGGAAACATCTTAAAACACAATATATATTAAAAAACCTATGTAGTAACAGTAGTTAATTAGAAATTCTAGGAATTACAGATGGAGAAGGCAATGGCACACCGCTCCAGTACTCTTGCCTGGAAAATCCCATGGACGGAGGAGCCTGGTGGGCTATGTAGTCCCTGGGGTTGCTAAGAGTCTGACACAACTGAATGACTTCATTTTCACTTTTCACTTTCATGCACTCAGTGCAACTTTTTACATAATTATTCAAAGAGTAGCATGAGATCGAAATTGATCATTAAAAAGTTGAAATGGACATTTGGAGGAAAAATATTCCATGTGAACTTCAATAAATGTAAAAAAGGTTAAAATATAAGCTGCAGTGTGTGCATGCATGCTAAGTTGCTTCGAGTGTGTATTTTCTGCTGAAAATGGCCATCAGCATAGTTGCTGTTTAAAAGACCACATTCCTAGCTTGGTCATGAAAGATGTTTATGAAAAATAAATTAGTTTAATGACATGTTATTATACAATGTAAATTAGCTGTATTCTGTACAGAGTTTAAATCTTATATTACAAAAATCAAGTTTATAACAGTTTAAACCCCAAATATATTAGAGTTATAAAACATAATATCTCTTATTGGGAACATTTCTTTTGAAAAAATTCCTTCCTTCCTTCCTTCCATTCTTCCTCCCTCCTTTCCTTTTTTCCTTAGAGCTCTTGGTATGGTTTACATTAAAAACAAAAACAAAAAAAAAGATGTGAAATTAGAGTAAGCATATGGATTAGGAACTTACTTAAAAATCTAATGTTTTCTGTGGATTCAACAAAACTTTACATTCAATTGATTTATGTCATAACTTCAGTGATGATTATATAATATGTATTGCTAAAGTATAGATTCTACTTAATGTATTATTTCCTCTGGGAGAGCAATTATACTGGATCTTTTAAGGAAATAATATCTCTTATCAATAACTAGGTACAGAATAACAAACAAAAGTTCTAACTTAATTTTGTGAAATAATGGGGTTAATTTATCATAGAGCCCAAAGCACTCAGTATTACTACATTTTTCAATATTTTACTATATTTACCCTCATTTATCCATCTGCAAGGAATGGGAGGGATTTGTGAAATTTTCCTTACAATTTTCATCTACATAATTAAATCTTGGTTTTGAAATTTCTTTTATATATTATGAAACCCTCCTCTGTTCTGATGTTTGAGCAGGGGGAAGCTCTGCTTGAACTTTTATGGACTAGTCGATCAATAAAGCTGTATCTTCAGAGGAAAGGTCTTCAATAGCACAATTATTTGCTGTAAAAAGTCCTTGGAATCCATCCAAATCCCTAAAATTCTGATTTGCAGCCCAGGATTTTTAAAAAATATTGTTTTTTTCTTTCCTGAACTTAGGCTCAACAGAGTACCCTTCAGTTCAGTTCAGTCTCTCATTCGTGTCCGACTCCTTGCCACCCCATGAACTGAAGCACGCCTGGCCTCCCTGTCCATCACCAACTCCCGGAGTTCACTCAGACTCACGTCCATCGAGTCCGTGATGCCATCCAGCCATCTCATCCTCTGTCGTCCCCTTCTTCTCCTGCCCCCAATCCCTCCCAGCATCAGAGTCTTTTCCGATGAGTCAACTCTTCGCATGAGGTGTCCAAAGTACTGGATTTTCAGCTTTAGCATCATTCCTTCCAAAGAAATCCCAGGGCTGATCTCCTTCAGAAGTACCCTCAGTGGTATTTAGATTCAGCATTGAAAACTTGAAGTGGACTCTGCCTTAATTGCACATAGAATGCTGATTGAAATTGCTTTCTTTGCATATCATTGCCCTTTGTATTCAATAGTTTCAATTGGCTAATTGCTCAGAGGGCTTCTCTGGAGGCTCAGACTCTAAAGGATATATCTGTAATGCAGGGGACCGGGGTTTGATCCCCGGGGGAAGATCCCCCAGAGAAGGAAATGGCAACCTACTCCAGTATTCTGGTCTGGAGAAATACATGGACAGAGGACCCTGGCAGGCTACAGACTATGGGGTCGCAAACAGTTGGACTGAGAGACTAACCCAAACAATTGGCCAGAAATGCAGCATACACATTTCACTATCTGCTTATAAGAGCAAAAAGCACACAAACAAACAAAACCTCCACCACGTTCTATAAAGTTTAAAATATTATTCAGGATGCTAATCTCATGCATAAGAGGGTCCCTCATACTCTACATACTAATTAAGTAGAGTAGTAAATCAAAGCATGCCGGATGTTTTGTGAGGAACAGCTGGATTAAAATGTGCTTGAGAATAGGGGCTGGTGGCTTGGATGCCTTTTGGCAGGCTGCCTGTACTGGTGCAGCTACAGAGTACTGGAATGCTTGATAATTTCAGGGCAAGTTCGTTTTCCACGGCTTACAACCTGCTTAATGCAGGGAAGAAAGCTTGTAACTGTTTTGCCATCTCATCAGTATGTGATATGGAATAATCACAGTGGTTACCTAACAGTGATGGAAAGCCTGAGCAGTGAAGGAAAAGGGGATTGGAAATCTGACTGAACGTGGGCATTTCAGGTTTGGAAATATGTGCTACCTACTAAAATGAGCTATCGACTAATTCAGGAAGAAATGTTATATGGGCTTAATGTTCATCTTCATCCACACAATAATGAGAAGGATTAGACTGGCTTCCATATGTGGAATATTTATTTCAGCAATACAAGAAAATGTATTTCCCTAATATTTTTTTCTGTATGCACAAGGCCTTAAATTTTACAGATGTGATTAATGTTTTAATTTGCTGTTCTAGTTGGATACAAGTTTACCATACAATATAAATTACTTACAAAGAAATTTGCTTATATGGAGTTTAATTCATAAGCTGTTTAACCACCTTGTGTGGTATTGCTGCTATTTCTCTATGGGACTCTTCAGCTATGCAACTTATTTTAAAAATAAAAGCAATCATCCTGTAAAATGTTTTAAAATCATTTAAACTGAAATATTAGGGAAAGATAACATATACTTAAATGATTGTCATTTACTTAATATTGAAAGTACAACATAATAAAAACTCACGACTTAAGAATTAAATCCTGGCTACATGTTTTAAAAAAATTCAGAGCTAGCCAGATATGTTTAATGGTCACAAGCCTGAAATGCTTAATGTTCACTTTTTAATTCTCTTATTATTTAGTCATCTAGTATTTTTTTGGCATGGATTTCACATAGGGTGGGTAAATGAAATACTGGGAAATATTATGCAGGACCTTGTTTATTTCCAAATTAATTCTCACCCCCATTTTCCTCAGAATAAATAGTGCATTTTTTTAAAATGGAAGATCATGTTAAAATAGCACTAGCCCACCTCTTTCCCTCTTCTCAGCTTTAGCTCAATAAGACGTGTCTTATGAGTTAATTATTATGTGTGAATTATTAGGTTCTTCATTTTTAGTAGAAAAGTGACATCAGTATTCCCCTTTATCTACATTTTATTGTGAGGGACTATCATATAATGTAGTTTGAAATGCACTGAAAACTTTAAAATTAAATATTTCTATTTGGTTTTGCTATTAGTACAAATAAGCATTTCATTTAAATACAAGAAAGACCACTGCTGGAAAATGAATTTTCCAAGAAATATCAGACAGTATGGGGCCAAAGGACAGATCCAGGTGGGACCTCACGCATGTACAATTTCTGAGAAGCAACCTCACCCTCTTAAATAACAAAAGAATACAAAATTGTGTTTCCAAACTTATGTGAAAAATTGAATATTCATTTAGGATAAGAAAACAACTGACAACAAACTGTTGGAGTCTTATAGACACAGGTCTTGTTCTAGGAAATTGAGGCAATTTACTGGAAAGGCTCACATAATAATGTGACTTGAATTCAATCTCTCTACTCCTCCCCACCTAGAACTTTTTCCAGCTCTTGGTCACTCTCCTGCTTTCTCACAATGGCCTGGAGGGTTAATATTAATTTTACCTGGAACTGGCTTTTGATGAGAACTTATGTTGGTAAGCTCAAAACAGATCTTTGCTAGTTTTCTCACTTAGTTTTAATAATTCATTTGGTGCTTCATAAGCTGCATAAAAATGCAAAGTTGCTTAGACCCAAAGAACTTGTAACCAAAAGAGAAGTAAGTATGAAAAAGAAATGAAGGAGAGCTGAATAATTTCAGGTAGCTCGGAGAGAGGAAATAGTATTTTCCCAAGGTGCTTATGAATTAATTGGCTAAGTTAGATATAAGCATACAAGAAGAGCAGGTGTGCATGCCCCACTGGTTCCAGGTGTAACATTGTCTAGGTCGTGTGTAATTAAATCCAGACGCACATGGTCATTACTAGACTCCATTTACAATGGGCAAATTTGCATACTATATTTTAATAGATAGTGTGGAAAGTAAATCTTCTGAGAAAATGTCTTACTCCCTGTAATGGGATCTAGAGCACAATGACTGAAGCTTGGTTGTACTATTACACATTTCCTTAAATGCATTTTCTCTTCCTGGATTTCTTTCCGCAAATGCCATTTGTTTTTATTTTACTGAAGGCTTCTTTCAGAGTTCTTTCAATTTCTTTACACAGATACGAAAATAGCAGGCATAATATAAATTCTATGGAATCCAATATTAGTAGTCTTATATTTACATTATTTTTTGCCTTTAAAGGGCTTCCCTGGTAACTCAGTTGGTAAAGAATCTGCCTGCAATGCAGGAGACCCTGGTTCAATTCCTGGGTCGGGAAGATCTGCTGGAGAAGGGATAGGCTACCCACTCCAGTATTTTAGGGCTTCTCAGGTGGCTCAGCTGATAAAGAATCCGCCTGCAATGTGGGAGACCTGGGTTCAATCCCTGGGTTGGGAAGATCCCCTGGAGAAGGGAAAGGCTACCCACTCCAGTATTCTGGCTTGGAGAAGTCCATGGACTGTATAGTCCATGGCATGGGGTTGCAAAGAGTCGGACACGACTGAGCGACTTTCACTTTCTCTTACAGTAAAAATACACAAGTGTCAAAGCGAAAGTGAAAATCATTCAGTCATGTCTGATTCTTTGAGGCCCCATGGACTGACTATATAAAGTCCATGAAATTCTCCAGGCCAGTCCATGAAATTCTCCAAGAATACTGGAGTGGGTAGCCTTTCCTTTCTCCAGGGGACCTTTCCAACTCAGGGATCGAACCCAGGTCTCCCTCATTGTGGGTGAATTTTTTACCAGCTGAGCCACAAAGGAAACCCAAGTGTCAAAGTAAGCAAATATTCTCTAGGAAAGCTTCTAACAAGTATTGATAGTTGCAAAGAAACATAGACATCTGGAATATTTTTGTTCTGAATATAATACAGCTTTATAATTATATTATAAAGATTTTATAACTTTTAGCATGACCAGTGTATTGTAAATAAATAGTGGTTTCTCATACTGAAAATACCTGATCATTTCACTAAGTTTAGGAAGATTAGTATTCTCTGTTTTTTAAAATTTTTTAATGTAAGTATAGCACAAGGAACTATATTCAATATCCTGGGATCAACCATAATAGAAAAGAATATAAAAAAGAATGTACATATGTGTTCTCTGCATTAGTGTACAAAGCACTGTGATTTTACTACTTGTTGTTAGACTTCAAAAGGTCAAGGAATGTAATGTGTGTGAGAGGGGATGAGGAAGACTCAATCCTCAGATTTGGGGCGGAGGGTTACCATGCAGGGAAGTAGAAATCAGAAGCAGTGTTGAAGGCCCTAAAGGGATGGTATATCCCAATTCAAAAGAAAGACTTTTCCTTTTCCTTTTTGGCCTGTGTATAGCAGTTTAGCCATTATCATTGTGAAGATTACATCATATCAGGATTAACTGTGCCACCTCCTGAAGAGGGAAATGGGGAAGGATGTTTGTGAATTTGCATTTTATAATCCAAAAAGAACAACCTACTGAGTACATTTTTTCAGGGAAGAGTGTTATTGAGTAAAAAACGTATTTAGGTCCTGCAATACTTGAATTATTCAAAATTGAATTCATCTTTCTGTATTCTTCCTTATTAGGTACCCTGTAAAAATGAGGGCAAAGTATATTTTTATAAAAACTTAATAGCAATAATAATAATGATAGACATGTATTGAACATTTACTGTATCCCAGACATTCTTTTAAGCACTTTAAACGTAAGACATTTAATTCTCAAAGTATTATTTTTATTCATTTTATTGATGACAGAGCTGAATCTCAGAGAGGTTAAGGAAATTTCCCAAGTTCACAAGCCAGTAAAGTAATCATAAATCCAGGACTTGACCAGAAAGTCTAGCAGCAGAGTTCAAACTCTTCTATGCTACCTCTGTGTAAGATACTGAGGGCTTAATTCTTCAAGTCTTGAATAGATTACAATGAGGCCAGATCAAACAAGCAGACCAAACCCAGATAATATTGAACTAATTACATTCAAGCAGTTCTATTCAGACTTTTTTCTGGGTTCAATATTCTTTCTCCTAATGGTACAGCTTCTGTACATCTAAGGAAGAACATTTTAAAACATACTTTATGCTGCTGAAAGACTGACTCATATGTGTTTGTCCAAGTCTATTTTTATGATGAAGTCCTTGATAACTATTCATTTCACATCTTCTCATTTGTTGGTAGTACATTTTATCAAGACATTAAAGCAACTTCGTACAACCTATGTTTCAACAAATCATTGACATAACTTAAGTGTACAAACTCAGTGATTTAGAAGAAACATGAGAGTAGGATTCTAGCATTTGTGTATATAACATAAGTTCCATATGTATTTTTTTTTAATCTGGAAATAAGTTCCTTCAGATTCTTTAGATTTTATCTTGCCCGTGCTGTGTGGCATGCAGGATTTTAGTTCCCAACCAAGGATTGAACCCATGCCCCTGAATTGGGAAAAGTTGGTGTCATAACTGTTTGATCACCAGGGAAATTCCAATATCCATATTTTTTAAACTAAAATTTAAGGACTCTACAAATACAATGCAAACAGAAATGGAAACATAGTTTTGAATTGGGCAATGGTTTAGACTTAAACCTATTTGACTTCATTCACCTAATTAACATTTATTCATAATCTTTGACATCTTTACATTGTGATGGAGAGCAAGAATTAAAAAATAAATATCGATCCTATTATTTTATTACTAATGTATTACATATGATACTGTCAAGTTTCAAAAACAGTGTTATGTAATATGATTCCTTGTCTTCTTTTCAAGATTAAGAATGAATAGAATGAAGATAGTCCTAGCTAGAGACATGGTAAAATCATAAATTGGCTTATAATAAAATAGATACTTAAAAAAACTGCAATTCACCTGTTATGGATTCTATGTAAGACAAAAAAAAAATTGTCAAGTTGCCGTGGGATATATAGGTGATCCACTGAATGAAGAAGAAGTAAGAGATATGGACCTCAGACAATAAACTTAAAACCTGTTTGGAAAGAAATGGCACACATACGAAGCAACCTGAGAATGTTGTAAAACAGCATACAGTAGTATGAGACAAGGTGGGGGAAGAGCTGTTTTGTAAACAGTGTATACATGTGGCAAAGGAATGATCTCGGTCACTGTGAATTTCCCCAAGGTGAATTTTCAGCTGGTCCATGGGGAAAAAAGGATGCCTACTAGTAGAAAGAGAAGGACTGGGAGAGACTTCCAGGTAGAAAAATAGTGAACTTGGGGGCATGATGTTAGCAACTTGTAGACTTCAGTTGTGTGTATGCAGTTACTATAGCCTTTATAAGTGCGTATTTAAGTTCAATAATATAAGAGAAAATAAATTATATTATCTCTTCAACAAATATAGTTAACTTGTTTGTTTTCATTTGAAAACAAACTACTTTGGAGAGTTCAACCAGTGCATTCAGTGCAATGCAAAGAAATAACTAAAGTTAAAATCTATGATGATATATATATAAAAGCTAAACATTATTTTAACATCTAGCCTAGTGTCAGGGTACTAGTTATAAATTGTTTTGTGATTGAGCGATGTATTTTATTAACCGAAACTTAACCTAAATACAAGAGCTTAATAGGGCTAGAGAAATCAACTGTGATGTTTTAGTGGATTATAAAAAGATTTAATGATCAGTGACTGATTTCTATTCCATTTTCATTGCTGATAACATAGCAATGAAATTGCTGCCAGTACTGTTTTTTGTAACTTTACTAAGAATCATTTTCTTTTAAAAGGGGAGAATGAAAAGACAAAATGAGATTAAGATTATTTGTTTGATTTTATAAACTTTGCCTGATCCTGTTTAGAGTCACTTGGGGATCTGCAAGTTTTTATTCCAAAGTTATACCATTTGAAGCCCTTTGGTGGCATAAACATTCCATTATATAGAAAAGCAGACACATATACAAACTTAACTTGGCAGAAATATATGTTTGCAGCCAACAGACTGTGCACAGTAAGCCCAGAATGAAATATAATCAGGGCTCTGATGTTGACATGGTAAGAAGACTGTGGTCTCCTTAAAAAGTGATGAAAATGTTTTCCCTTAGAAATCAATTACAAAGAAAAAGTAGGGGAAAGGTCCAATGTTTTCTCTGGAAATGTGTGTTTAATAATTGTTTAATGTTTGTTTTTATAGAAAAACTACCAAAAAAATTAAGTGCATCTTTTGCCTTTTGAAGACCCTGTATGTTAAGACAACGAGTTGAAAGACTCTACAGACTGACCACTCAGAGGTCATCAAGACTCTCTCTCTCCATCAGTAAACTTGCCACATCCTCAGGCCTGGTCCTCATCCTTTCAGGATCAGCAATTTGTTTTGGTCAGCACACCAAGAGTTCATGGGTCCCACAAAGCTGGATACCCATTTATTAGTTTCACAGAGTGCTTCATTAAACATGAAATGACAATTCACTAATTTACCATGAAAAATACAAATGTTGACCAATCCAGATTTCTCAAGTTGGTTTGACCAGAGTCTTTTCTCCTTTTAGCAAAGCTTCTGCATGGGAGGCTGAATTGTTAGATAGCCTCTCAGTTTTCTCCTACAGATGACTAATGACATCTGTTGTGACAAGTTTTGCTAGTTTGAACACAAACTAATCAACCTGCTTTTGCATGGTTATCTTTATACAGCACCAATGATATCTAAGACAGTTTTTCAACTTTTTTTCCCGAGAGATAGATAAATAGATAGATGGTGATAGATATCTATTTATCTCTATCTCTCTAATTTTAATACTATAAAAAGAGCAGGCATTAGGGATCTGAGTAAATGACAGGACATATCTGTTTAATTACAGGTACATTAATATGATACAGAAAATATACATGTGACATAGAACATTTCCTCTATGTATTGAAAGAGGACTTCCTTAGTAGCTCAGATGGTAAAGCATTTGCTTGCAGTGCAGGAGACCCAGGTCTGATCCCTGGTCATCAGGAAGATCCCCTGGGGAAGGAAATGGCAACCCACTCCAGTATCCTTGCCTGGAAAATCCATGGACAGAGGAGCCTGGCGGGCTATAGTCCATGGGGTCACAGAGTTGGGCATGACTGGGTGACTAACATTGAAAGAGGAATATTGAAATTATTTTTTGAAATTCGCTCGGCAACAGATGGATGATCTTTGTTATTATTATAAGCGGGAGATAAATGCAGTTATCATTTATGCTTATACCTAGCTACTCAGCTTGCTTACCTTCAGCTGGAATTGCCTCACACAAGTGATACGCCAGGTACCCGATCAAACCTTCTCCCACGCTCAAGCTAGCCCAATCATAATAACCTCTTACCATGTCTTACTATTGGTTCAGGGATACCCACTTGACCCTAGCCTGATCTGTCACAGTCCCGTTTTTTAAAAATTTGGGACTTGAAAAGGACTCTCTTTTCCTGGTGGCTACAGCTATAAAATGTGTACCTTGGGAACTGTCAGTGGTCACATGGAGAGGGTAGGTCTGCAAAGAGAGAATGCGTATAGCATGTAAAAAGAATCAAAGAAAATAAATGAAGAGTGTCCCAGAAGCATTAAAATTCCCAGTTCCACTTGCTTTTGAGGTTCAAATCCCTGAACTTCCTACTGTAGCAGTTTTGTTTTCATTTTGAGTATGAAATTTTGAGACAGAAAACTTTCCATCATCCCCTACACTTTTGTTTAGTTTCCATGAACTGGAACCAAAAGTTATTTTTTTTTAAAAATAAAAGGAAAATTCTTTGGAAATATTGGGATTTATTTTTTAGCCAGATAAAATTCCAAGAATGATAAGAATTAAGCATTTGTAATAGAAAAATATATTGTTATGTTATATAGCATTTCCTTGATTCATTAAGGGGCTTTAGTCACTGACAATTAGTACAAAACCATGTAATTCCATATAAAAACTCATTTGTGCCTGTATATTGGTACCCAAGGGAGACATATATACTCCTTTACATTTAGGAGTATTAATTTTCAATGAAACATTGATTTTTATCTTTTATACTTGAAAACATTGCATTAGTAAGATAGTATCTAATTACTACTAAAATCCTAAAGGAGCTATTATTGCCAATATTTTCTTAATCACAGTCCTAAGTAGGATATTTGTTTGTACTCATTATCAGTATGTGTATTTGGTAATGTGCACTATTTTCAAAGCATTCTTCAGATATTGAGGGTGAGAATATAAAATGAATGCAAAACCTCTGAGATGAATTAAGGAATAGTTGGATATGCTTCCATAGATGTAAAATAATATAGCTCAGCATACAAACATTTATTAAAATGTTTAAAGCATCCAAATTCTCAATGAAACACTGACAAATATAGAGTGGGAGTAAGTGCATGTTCTGCAATAAAAGCTTTTGTAATATTTTGAAGGTTGAGAAAGACATTTGAAGGCCTACTATATATTTTATGTAACTGTATATGTGGATTTAGTTACTGTTCTAGATGGGAGTGTTAACCTAAACAATCAGTCTCAGTTAGAAATGCTTTCTCTCAACTCAAAACAGTTAACCAGGCTGCCCTCCTCTGCCTAAAACAATTTTTCCCCAAACCATTCTACCTTTAACTATCTTCTTGTCTAACTTCAGCTGATTCTTCGTACCCCAGCTAATGGCCCCTCTTGAAAAACCCTGTCATTAGCGTCCTAAAACTGTTAAATGTCCCTCAGAGGACAGTCAATTCCGATCTCATGCCAGGCCATTCTCACTGAATCCAGATGCCATGTTTGCTAATCATTCTCTCAATAGACTGTAATTTCCTAGAGTAGAAATTGTGCTCATTTTAAACAATCATCAGAGATTAGCACAGTGCACAGTGTATAGTTTCTCAATAATAAATAAAGCAGAGGTAAATAAATGCACTTAGAGATTGTATGTAAAAATCATCAAATAGTTTGTTCATAGAAAAGAAGATGGAAAAATAGCTAAACAAAGTCTGAGAAAACCAAAGGTTGTTTTCTCAAATCAAAAATTAAAATTTCTCAAATTGAAAATTGAAACTAAGGGTTTGATTATAATATGGAATCATAGAATAAGTGAATATATTAGGAGAGATCTTATATTATTTAAATTAACTCTAAAGTGACAAGGAGTAGTGAGAGATGGCATGATATTGTTGGGGGAATTGTAAACCTAAATAAATTGCACAATGCTTCCTGGCCTGTATAGCAGACCAATGCTCCTTGGAAGAAAAGTTATGATCAATCTAGATAGCATATTGAGGAGCAGAGACATTACTTTGCCAACAAAGGTTCGTCTAGTCAAAGCTATGGTTTTTCCAGTAGTCATGTATGGATGTGAGAGTTGGTCTATAGAGAAAGCTGAGTGCCGAAGAATTGATGCTTTTGAACTGTGGTGTTGGAGAAGACTGAGAGTCCCTTGAACTGCAAGGACATCCAACCAGTCTATCCTGAAGGAGATCAGTCCTAAATATTCTTTGGAAGGACTGATGCTGAGGCTGAAACTCCAATACTCTGGCCACCTGATGTGAAGAACTGACTCATTGGAAAAGATCCTGATTCTGGGAAAGACCGACGGCAGGAGAAGAAGGGGAAGAGATAGAGGATGAGATGGTTGGATGGCATCACTGACTCGATGGACATGAGTTTGAGTAAACTCCGGGATTTGGTGATGGACAGTGAGGCCTGGCGTGCTGCAGTCCATGGGGACGCAGAGAGTCAGACATGACTGGATGACTGAACTGAACTGAACTAAGTGTAAACATTGTGTTCTTGTTTCTGTCCATGCTCACATTATGGTTAACTCTGCACTTACACACTTTGGTTGGAAAAAAGAATAGCATTTCATATAAATTATTGTTAATGATATTTTAATGAACAGTGTATCCCTAGGAATTTTTTTTCAGAGTAAGTTCTTTTTACTCAGAAACAGCTATTGAATGAAAAGATTATTCTGCCTGATTTATGGGGCTTTTAAATAGTAGACAACCCTTCCAATCAGGAAGCAGGACTGTGATGTTTAAGATTCACAGTTTGTAATGAGGACACAACACTGAGCTGTCACGGCACACAGATTAGAAATAAACTGCAATAACTTTCCTTTTATTTTTCTGTTCTGTTTACATAGTGTAAAAATATTATTTTATATAAGTATTTAGTTGATTATCCCTAATAAAGATTATTTTTAAAGAGGGCAAAGAGATTTGTCCTCAAATAATAAGAGAAAAACATTGAACATTGTTTATTTCTGTAAACTGTGTGTTTTTAAGTGTGAATAATCTTACACAGGTATTATACAAATTGTACATTAATTTTATCTACCAATCATGTGGTGTTTATCACAATGTATGTTTAGAACTATACTTATGTAAATGAACAAATAAACAATGATATATTTTAATTGTGGAAAATATTTAGCATTATAAAGTATAAATTATATAATAAACAGTCATTTTTATGCCACCCAGCTTCAGAAATAACCTGTAAAAATGCTAGAAACTCCAGTATTTGTCTCATCCCTCACTCTGCCCCAAATTAACTTCCATTCTGTTTTGGCATTTATTTATATTTATAATAAGTATGTTTAAATAACATATAACATTGGCTATATAAATTAAACTTTAAATCGAGTGATTCATACTACAAAAATAAAAATGTTTTAACAAATTACTCTTTGCACTAAACATTTTATTTTGAAAATCAGACTCGTGGCCCTGTTTATTAATTTTGCCACTTAATGAATTATATTTTATGCCAAATTTTATTTCAAATACACTTGTCTTATATTAGTTTTAAAATGTTATAAACAATGATAGCATTCTTGTATTTATGTGCCTTATGCATATACACATATGAAAAGGTCTTTACAGTATATAACTTGACTGAAGTTGCTAAGAATTTGAAACTTCATCTGTATTTGATATTGTTAAATTGACCCTCTTAAGTGATTTCACCTACTTACATTCCTGTCAATTGTAAATAACAGTACTCTTTTTCTTTTATATCTTGATAACACTTAATATTTTCAGGATATCAGGGTTTGTTTGTTTTTTTTGCATATCTTGTTATTCAGTTGCTGAGTTGTGTCTTGCTCTTTGAAAACCCATGAACTTCAGCATGCCAGGCTTCCCTGTCCTTCACTATCTCCCTGAGTTTGCCCAACTTATGTCCACTGAAACTTGATACCATCCAGCCATCTCATCCTTTGTTGCTCCCTTTTCCTCTTGCCTTTTCCCAGCATCAGGGCCTTTTCCAATGAGTCAGCTCTTCATATCAGGTGTCCAAAGTATTGGAGCTTCATCATCAGTCCTTCCAATCAATATTCAGGGTTGATTTCCTTTAGGACTGACTGGTTTTATCTCGCTGAAATCCAAGGGACTCTCAAGAGTCTTTTCCAACATTACAATTCGAAAGCATCAATTTCAGCATGTAGACTTCTTTATGGTCCAACTCTCACATCCACACACCACTACTGGAAAAACCATAGCTTTGACTCCATGGAGATTCGTCTGCAAAGTAATGTCTCTGCTTTTTAAGATGCTGTCTAGATTTGTCATAGTTTTACTTACAAGGAGCAAACATCTTTTAACTTCATGGCCTCAGTCACTGTCTGCAATGATTTTGGAGCTCCTTCCCTGCAAAAATAATAATAATAATAATTTTTGTCACTGCTTCCACTGTTTCCCCTTCTATTTGCCTTGAAGTAATGGGACCAGATGCCATGATGTTTGTTTTTTGAATGTTGAGTTTTAAGCCAGCTTTTTCACCATCATCAAGAGGCTTTTAAGTTCCTCTTCAGTTTCTGCCATTAGAGTAATATCATCTGCATATCTGAGGTTGATATTTCTCCTGGCAGTCTTGATTCCAGCTTGTGATTCATCCAACCCAGCATTTCACATGATGTACTCATTTCACATGATGCATAAATATACAGCAGAGATGTACTCCTTTCCCAATTTTGAACCAGTCCATTGTTCCATGTCAGGTTCTAACTTGCTTCATGACCTGCATACAGATTTCCCAGGAGGCAGGTCAGGTGGTCTGGTATTCCCAACTCTTTAAGAATTTTCTACAGTTTGTTGTGATTCACACAGTCAAAGGCTTTAGCATAGTCAATGAAGCAGAAGTAGATGATTTTTTTGAATTCCCTTGTTTTCCCTATGATCCAAAGAATGTTGTCAATTTGATCTCTGGTTCCTCTACTTTTCTAAATCCAACCTGTACATCTGGAAGTGCTCAGTTCACATTGGATGTGAAATAACATACTACTGGACCATTTCTTGATTACTGGTGGCAGGGTAGAAGGGATTGGAGGGATTCTGATTTCTTCTTTAAGTTTTTCTTTGTACTGGAGCATGGTTGATTTACAATGTTGTTAGTTTCAGGTGTACAGCAAAGTGTTTCAGTTATACATATACACATATTCATTCTTTTTCAGATCCTTTTCCCATATGGGTTATAATAGAATATTGAGTAGAGTTCCCTGTGCTATACAGTTGGTCCTTGTTGGTTATCTCTTTTATATATATTGTAGGGTGTATATGTTAATCCTTAATTCCCTCCTTGGCCATGTTTCCTCTTTGGTAACCATAAGTTTGTTTTCAAAATCTGTGAGACTGTTTCTGTTTTGTATAAAAGTTCATTTATATCACTTTTTAAAGATTCCACATAAAAATGATATCATATGATATTTGTCTTTCTCCATCTAGCTTACTTCACTTAGTATGGTCATCTCTGGTTCTACCCATGTTCCTGCAAATGGCATTATTTCATTCCTTTCATGGTTGAGTAATATTCCATTGCATATATGTGCCACATCTTCTTTATCCATTCCTCTGTTGATGGACGTCTAGTTCCCTCACCAGAGATCAGACTTGCACCCCTGGCACTGAAAGCACAGAAATTTTGTCCCCCTCTCCAAAAAATTAATTGACAACACATAAGTAACAATGAGCATCCACTGGAGTAAGCTAACCTGAAATGATAGCTATTTCCTAATGATTCTATTTGTTTAAAAAGACATCCTGTAAAGTGTCCTTTTAAAATTGAGTTTCTAGAAAAGAAAGTCATTTCCTACCACAGCATAATATATTATCATTAAATTAATATATTTATCCTTGTGATAAATTACACTTAATCATGGCATATGATCCGCTTAATATATTATATTCCATTTGCTAGTATTTTGCTGAGGATTTTTGTGTCTATGTTCATCATTGATATTGGTCTATAATTTTCTTTCTTTGTATCTTTGTCTGGTTTTGGTAAGAGAGTCATGGGAGCCTTGTAGAATCTGTTTGGCAGTGTTCCTTCCTCTGTGACTTTTTGGAAGAGTTTCAAAAAGATAGATGTTAGCCAGATTTATTTTTTTGTGAGTTACCTTCTCAAATCATTTGCACTTTTTAAAATAGTGTTGTTTATCGATATCTATGAATTGTTTCTAAGCTCTAGATACCAAATTTTTGTCTCATAAATGCCCTGCATATGTTTTCTGTCAGTCTATCAATCTATTTACTTAATATAAAGTGAATATGCAATATCCTCTGAAAATTTCTACAAAAGTTACCAATTTTTTGCTTTTCATAGTATTTCATAATACATTGTTTTCTTTGTTGTTATAAAGTAGTTTTCTAAATTTTTATATGAATAAATGAATATTTTAGCACTACTGTTTGAGTATTGTCTTTTCCCCATGAATACCAAATGATATAAAGGAGGGGAAGAAAATCTTAAAATATAAAATTATAAATTTATGTACTACATTTTAAGCTACAACAAGAAAAATTAGGACTAGCAAGTATCATGATTGTTTTGGCAAAAATAAAAATTCCTGGATAGGATGCTAATAATTTTTAGCCTAAAAGACCATGATATTGACACAAATATATGAATTTGCATTGTTGAGGCAGCATAGTTGAAATGCAGTAAGCATTGATGAAAATTGGGAATGTTCTAGAATATTTCATGTACTTCCTTTTTAAAAGAAAATTTCACTTTTACCTTGGCTTTTATATTACTAAAAGGAATAAAAAGGACACCTTTTAAAGAAATATATATTTTTTTGGCTGCACTGCCCAGTTTGTGGGATCTTAGCTCCCTGACCAGTGATCAAACCATGTACCCTAGCAGTGAAAGCATAGAAATTAAAAAAAAAAAAGTGAAAACACATTAACAATAATGAACATCCATTGCAATAATTTAAACTTGTTCCTGGTGGGAAATCTGACATTATAGCTCTTTTCTGGTGATCCTATTTTCAAAAAGATCCTGTAAAATTACCCTTTAGAAATTGAGTTTCTAGAAAACAAAGCAGTCATTTCCTGCCACAGCATAAAATATTATCTTTAAAATTACTATATTTAGCTATTGCTTATCATTTCCATCCTGTTTCATTTTATATGAAAAAAGTGAAAGTTAGTCACTTAGTCATATCCAACTCTTTGTGAACCTATGGACTATATAGCCCTCCAGGCTCCTCTGTCCATGGAATTCTCCTGGCAAGAATACTGGAGTGGATTGCCATTCCCTTCTCCTGGGGATCTTCGCAACCCAGGGATGCAATATGCATCTCCTGCATTGCACGCAGATTCTTTATGGTCCGAGCCACCAGTGAAGACTTCATTTTATATAAGCATAAATAGAGTGTAAAAGAGATGGTGAATAATAGAGGAGGCTGGTGTGCTCCTGGGGTCACAAAGAGTCAGACACAACTTAGTCACTGAACAGCAACAACAAAGAGCAAAAACAACTATGAGAAAACCTCTTAAATTAAAAAAGCAAAAAAATGAATTGGGGAATTGGGAAAAATTGTCACAAAAATATAAACAATGTTTTTTGTGTATTTGTAGAGAAATACTAAAATTACTATGGAAATTCTTTATTATGACACTCATCCTATTAAGATATGTAACCAATAAAATACATATGCTTTTTAAGTATACTCTATTTTTGCCTATATGAGACTGATTTTGAGACATTTTTTTGTTGACCACAAAATAAAGTGAAATATTTCTTTGCAGTTCAAACATTTTATGACTTGTGGCCTTGCATAGATTTATTACTTAGTCTATGGTCAGAAACAATCACTTGAAATTACCTTTATTTGAAAACTTCTAAGACTAATATCCCCTATACAGATATTTGTCCATATATTGGCAATCTTGTTATAATTTCTTCCAAATGATTCTTTCAATTTTGGGTGCTTGATTTAGTCAGTGGGACTAATGTATGTCTTTTGCGCTAAGATGCTTGCAACAGTTTTCTTTCAAGGCCCTATAATAATTGGATTAAATATAAACAAGTTTCCCTTTTTTCACAGAAATATACTTTAGAATATTTAGTAACTTGTCTACAAGAAAGGTTATACATTGCCCTATTAAATAGATATGAACATACTTAGTTGGTTATAGCCACATTAATTTTATAGAATGTGATAGAAATATGTCGATAATGTATCAACCTACTCCAAACACTTGTTCTGTGGCAATTATTTTATTTTTCTTGCCGTTGAAAATATATTGGGCAATAAAATTTTGTTAAATGGACAGATGTCCCAGCAATCCACTGCAAAAAGATTTCTTCAACCACTTGGGAAAGCATTTTTAGTTCCTAGCTCACAGAGTCATGCTGCGGCTGCTGCGTCGCTTCAGTCGTGTCCGACTCTGTGCGACCCCACAGACGGCAGCCCACCAGGCTCCCCCGTCCCTGGGATTCTCCAGGCAAGAACACTGGAATGGGTTGCCATTTCCTTCTCTGGTGCATGACAGTGAAAAGTGAAAGTGAAGTCACTCAGTTGTGTCCGACTCTTCGAGACCCCATGGGCTGCAGCCCACCAGGATCCTCCATCCATGAGATTTTCCAATCAAGAGTGCTGGAGTGGGGTGCCATTGCCTTCTCCACAGAGTCATAGTGAGAATTAAATGGAAATACTTCACAAAAATCAATAAGTACTAAAGTATTTGTTAAAATTAATATAGTTTTACAATCAGTTAAAGCAAAATGAAAGATAAATTGTTATTCATAAAGTTATGATATTTTTATAAAATTGAATTAGTTCTTTCTCTTTAACCCCAGCACTTTCCCATATACATAAGTAAACATACTGTATTATAGTTACAATTTTGTACTAAGCTTAAAAAATATACTTTACAAAAAATTTACTTGTTTCTAAACGTACTATATAATTTTCATATGCCTATACAGCAAATAATATATGAAGATTGATATTTGTTTTTGAATATTTTAGCATCTTTCAGTATCACAAGTAATTCTATCATTGTTTCCTTCCACCTCACCATCATTAGGATGACTCATGACTTTGAGAGAAAAATAATGTCACTTTTTTGTTGTTTAAATTGTAGATCTATCTCATAACACTTAATGTTAAATATATTATCTTCTGCCCATATACTAATTATATTTATATTATGTAAATTGTGGTTCATGTCATTTGTCTTTTAGACTTGCTGCTATGTATTTACCTATAATGTATCTGAATATGTTTCTTAACAATTATATAAATGATTTATATAAAGCCTGTTGTCATAATAGCTGTAGATATTTTTATGGAGGCCATAATCCTTTTTATTCCGGAAACTTATAGCATAGTCTCAATTTCCATACAGTAAAGTCTTAACTATCTTTTGCTTTCTAAATTTTGCTATCACTTCAAAGCTTAAAAATTACCATCCCTTAGGAGAGCTTATTTGGAAAAGGAAATGGCAACTCACTCCAGTGTTCTTGCCTAGAGAATCCCAGGGATAGGGGAGCCTGGCAGGCTGCCATCTATGGGGATGCACAGAGTTGGACACGACTGAAATGACTTAGCAGCAGCAGCAGCAGCAGGAGAGCTTATGAATATTAAAGTATATTTTCTTCATTTTCTGACTCAAACATTTTACATATTAACTGTTAATATATCAATAATTGGAATTTCTTTGGTATTTGTCTACATGTGGAATTCCCAGTTTCAGTTAAAGAACCCTACATAAATGATTCCTCGTTTTCTTTCTATTATATTCTGATTTTCTCAATTTAAGATATGATAAATGTACAATAAACTCTACTTTTAGATTTTTATTCTATTTATTTCTATATTCTTGAAAACCAGTTTTAATTCCATTTACTTTGTTACTATATCTGAAGATTGAATTTAATGTTATTACTCATATTTTTATGTTCTCTTTCACAAGTTTTCATTAAAAAATTTCATAACTCAATACCCTGATATGTTCAATGTAAGGGTTTAAAATATGTTAATTCATAGCCATATAACATTTTATATGGATATGAAATTTGGATTAACTTGAACTATGGGAATTCATATTGTAAGATATACAGTCTCTGAAACATTTTTCAACTATTTTAGTAAGGTATTTCCATGGAATTTTAAACTTTTGATTTAGGCGATACTGATTTTCATTTTGTAAATTAAGCATCATCAAACACTGTCTTGTAGGAACAAGAGATTCTTTTCATTAAAAAAAAAATTCTGCTGAAAAGCCTAAAATACTATTCTGTCAAATAAGGCATATATTCCACCTAACAGTTTTACATTTGGAAAATAGCTAACCTAAAGACTCTGTTTTGAATCCATATTGCTCTTTCCTTAGTGGCTCTTCACACCTTTTTTCTGCTTCTAAAGTTTAGAAGAATGTTATGCCATGTTCAGCTTAAATTAGAAAGAAAAAAATAGCTCATTTTATAGAGCGGTTTTCTGTAACACTTGTGTGTGTATGTGATAGGACTACAGTCAAGGGGGGAAAAAGAGAAGAAATGTTTTGTAAAATGGAATGACTTTAATGAAACCACTGTCTATGTGACAATATCATGTATTTTACTTGAATGAAGTTGTTAAACAAGATCTTTGTTTACATATACTGTTATGCAGTTATCAACCCAATCAGAAACTCACTCATTGTTTTTTAATTCAAAAGTGATTAGCAAATGCTGAGAAGTCAGCTTATCTCACTAAAACACAGGTACCAACTCAGAGTAAATATTTTGGTAAACAATTATTCTGTCCTTGCATATTCAGCAGTGTGCTAAATTATGCATAATCTTGCATAAGTAATAAGTGAAGGTAGCTTAAATTCAGTTTTGTTTTTTTTAAACCTGACCTATTTCTTTCAGTGCTGTTAGCTGCTTAAATCATGTATGAGCTTTCTGTAAGGCTTCAATGAGTAGCTCGGGTGGAGAAACTTCAGTAATAAATTTCAGGAGAAGACAAGTTTTTTGACAGGCATAATGCAACACACAGAGAGGCTGGAACTCACACTCTGGGAATTTAGAGCAATCCTCGCAAAGCAGCTTTTCCCTGTTACATTAATAGAGAAAATGAAGTATGAAAGTCCTCAGGAATTACTGCTAGGTGTAATTTAAATAATTTACCAGAAGACAGTTCAGCGCATGCATAGAACAGGGGCATACAGCATTTGCCATAAGCAGTTTATAAATAAACTATATTCTGCTGAAGTAAGTCAGGCATAAATTATAACTATTCCTTCTGTGGCTGTACCCTGTTCCTCATTGTAATAGTTATTTAAAAAAAAAAAAATTCTGGGTTATGACCTTCTTCTGGAAATCACAGACATTGCCTGCCTTGTACCTTGCTTATGAGCATCCTTGTGGTTAATGATTTGGTGGCTATGCAATCGAAGTAAAATTACTATTGTTGGAAATAAAGGAAAAAATGCATTATATATCTGTAAACAGGATTCTGGAAAAATCCCTTAGCCTGGTAAGGAGGTAAGGGAGAAATGTGGTCAAAGACCATCAAGGAGATACAGACTGTTTTATGAAAGCTTTTTATACCACATAGCTAGATTGGGAAAGAGTAGACTTTCTATTTCTTGCTTTGAGTATTGTGCCTTGAATTATCAGGCCAAAGTAAAAATGCCAAGAAGAAATATATAATAAAGACTCAAAATTATGAAGAAATTATTTGTAAAACATGTATGTGGAGGTTAAAAATTTTCTATTGCATAGTGCCTTGAATTATTAAAGAGCAGATGGGGTATAATAGCAGTCAAGTTTTCCCTAAAATATATTATTAGTGTTTTGGAAAGAAACTTTGTAAAACAAAGTAGGTAATCTGGAGCGCTTACTCCATTCCTAAAATTTAAATTATAAACCAGCATTCTATAATGTTTACATTAATTATCTTATATGCATGCATATATATATATATATATAAAGGTAAGATGGTAAAAGAATCTATATCTTCCCAAATGGTAAAAGAATCTACCTACAAGGCAGGAGACCCCTGCATTGCAGGGTTCAGTCTCTGGGAGGGGAAGATCCTCTGGAAAAGGGAAAGGCTACCCACTCCAGTATTCTTGTCTGGAGAATTTCATAGACAGAGGAGCCGGGCAGACTACAGTCCATGAGGTCGCAAAGAATCATACATGACTGAACTACTAACACACACACAGACACACACACACATTTATATGATTATATGTATGCATTTATAGGTTATTTATTTATATTTGTGTAAACATAATATGAGTTAGAACTCATTATATATCTAATTGTGTGTATGTGTAATACATATATATATTAAAATTTTGTCTGGGGAATGCATGTTCTAAACACAGGTGTTATAATTAGAATCTTACAGGTTATAGTAGGGGGCATAGAAGAAAATGTTGCAATGATTATGCTTTTATTTTCAGAATCAGTTTTTTAATATTAATCTCATAAAAGAGGAGAGTGAAAAAGTTGGCTTAGAGCTCAACATTCAGAAAACGAAGATCATGGCATCTCGTCCCATCACTTCATGGGAAATAGATGGGGAAACAGTGGAAACAGTGTCAGACTTTATCTTTTTGGGCTCCACAATCACTGCAGATGGTGACTGCAGCCATGAAATTAAAAGACGCTTACTCCTTGGAAGAAAAGTTATGACCAATCTAGATAGCATATTCAAAAGCAGAGACATTACTTTGCCGACTAAGGTCCATTTAGCCAAGGCTATGGTTTTTCCAGTAGTCATGTATGGATGTGAGAGTTGGACTGTGAAGAAGGCTGAGCGCCGAAGAATTGATGCTTTTGAACTGTGGTGCTGGAGAAGACTCTTGAGAGTCCCTTGGACTGCAAGGAGATCCAACCAGTCCATTCTGAAGGAGATCAGTCCTGGGATTTCCTTGGAAGGAATGATGCTAAAGCTGAAACTCCAGTACTTTGGCCACCTCATGCGAAGAGTTGTCATTGGAAAAGACTTTGATGCTGGAAGGGATTGGGGGCAGGAGGAGAATGGGACAACAGAGGATGAGATGGCTGGATGGCATCACTGACTCGATGGACGTGAGTCTGAGTGAACTCCGGGAGTTGGTGATGGACAGGGAGGCCTGGCATGCTGCGATTTATGGGGTCGCAAAGAGTCGGACATGACTGAGCAACTGAATGGAACTGAACTGAACTGAACTGAAAAACACCTGTTAACAATAGGAATTCATTTCTGAGTCTTGATCTGCAATATGGAATGAAAATACATTTTTATTTGCCCATTTCTTTAATGGAGAAGAAATACTTGAGGTAGTTGCCATTCAGACATGCAGATCTGCCATTCAGACATGCAGATTTATTTACATGATCTTCATATGTGAGTCTAAGGATCTTCATTGGGATATACTACTTGCTGATCTACATTGAGAAGCTTGGGACACGTTATAAGATGAATAAGTTCTGAGAATGTAATGGACAGTATGGTGACTGTACAGTAAGTCCCCTACAGATGAACCTTCATTTCAAATTTTCAAGGATATGAATGCGTGTCTGCATGTTCAGTCATGTAACCTGGTTCATGTGTCTGGTGTACCTTGTCACGGGCATGTATCCTCTGCAAGTGGCTCTGCTTTTGTGTACTTTACTGTACAGTAATATATAGAGTACAGTAGAACAGTATCTTTATTCCAGGATGTCTGGAAGCAAGCACAAAAGCAGCAGTGATGTCGCTCATAGTGCTAAGAAGCAACAAGCATAACTATGGAAACAAAAGTGAAGATAATTGAAAGAGTGGAGCAAAGCAAAAAGATGGTAAACATTGCTCATTCTTATAAGATGAAGTATTCAAACATTGACACAATTCTAAAGAACAAGTACAAGATCACAGAACATGTGCAGTCTGCTGTGGTTATGATGTCAACAATAATATTGGAGAAGCGAGAGAAAAGTGATGGAGATGGAGAAACTTCTCAGTGTCTGGATGCAGCATCAGCAAGTCCCACTCAGCTTCATGCTGATTCAAGAGAAAGCTAAAAGTTTTTATGAAGACTTGAAGAAGAAACACAGTGAAGAATCAGTGGGTGTAACTTAGTGACCCTCAGTGAGAAGCTGCAGCTAGATCTGCAAGAGGATGACTTCGTTGAACTGCTTGCTGTGCAACACGAGGAGCTTACTAATGAAGATCTGATGGAATTGCAGGTCTAGAGAGACAAGAGGAAGAAAGAGTAACTGAAGAACTTAAGAGATTCACAACACCGGAAATGTCAAGGGATTTTCTTTTTTGGAAGAAGTGCTGTTAGCTGTCGAGGCACAAGACCAAACATAGAACATTACAAAAAGGTTGCAGCAGCTGTTCAGAATGCAATCAAGTGGCACTGTGTTATCTACAATGAGCAGGAAAAAAAAAAAAAAAGAATCTACCACCCAGACATCACTGAATTGTTTATTCAAGGAAAGATAGAATTGAATCCAGCAAGGAATCAGAACTTGTGCCATTAACATCAGGCGTGAGTGAAACTGCAGCTTGCCCTCTGTCTCCTATTGCTTAAGATCCTTCAGTTTACCACCTTCCACTTCCTCTTCTGCCTCCAGCCAGTAACTCTTCTTGCCTCTTCACTCAATGCCAGTCCCTGTATGCCAGCAGTTGTACTGAACTGCTGTACTTTTCAAGATACTGCATTGTAAGATTAAGCATGTTTTCTTTATTTCTTTGTTTTTTATACAGTTTGTGTGAGTATTAAAAACATATTGCAGTACTGTACTTTATAGCCAATTGTGTTAGTTGGGTACCTAGGTTAATTTTGTTGAACTTAAAAAAATTCGACTTAAAAACAAGCTCTTGGAACAGGACTTGTTCCCACATAGGGGACTTATTATAGTTATTAATTCTGTATTGTATATTTGAAATTTTCTGAGAGTAGATCTTAAGTGTTCTCATCAAAAAGTAAAAATAAATAATAATGATGAATGGTGATAAATGCATTAATTAATTTGATTGTGATACTCATTTCACAATAAATATACCTTAAATCATCACATTGTAAACTTTAAATATATTTTTGTCAACTATACCTCAAAAAACCCAGGGGGGAAAAGTAACACTTGGCCCAGAATCTAAAATCAGCAACCTGTTTAAATGGGATGAAGCCTGTAATTTCAACTCAATGTTGTAAGTAAGCCGAATTAAATAGCCACAGTAGATATGTAACCTGCAGGAAAATTCAAGAAGTTTTATAAAACTCTCTAAAGCTTGTATGGGATTGTACCTGCCTGAATATAGAAATAAATATAAGATCTAATGTATTTCTGACTTTGATCATCAATCATAGATCAATATGCATAAAATTATAACTAGATTATTGCTAAAATAATTCATGATTTTGTACGTGCATCATTTACGCAAGATGAGTACTTTCATTCATAACTATTGTAAATACCAGGGTCACAATGTAGTTGGAGGGATTTTGGAAGCCAGGCGTTTGGTTGGGTAAGGGTATTTTAAAAAGTCTGAGAGAGTACTGTTCTAAGATCCAAAGGGAATGATATGACAAATTCTGTAAAAATAAATGCTATCATAAACATTTGCATAATGATAATTTAATTTTCATATGAGACTAAAGTTTGATTTTGTGGATGTGAAACTGAGGTGCAGTACTTATTGATGAGATGTGGGTGACAAAATTGGGCATGGAGAATGCAGTTAGTGGAAATTTGTGCTGCTGAGGAAGGGTCCCTATTGAATCTCCAGAGAGAATCCTACAAAATAGGAGATACTGCAGTACACTTTAGCTGCTGAAAGTTGGTGGTATATATCCAAGATAAAGAAAGTAGTGCTGCAGGGAATACAGCAACTCCACAGCTTCACTGTTTTGGCCATTCTGAGGTTGGCACAAACAAATTCAACTTCCTATCTTTTTATTTAGTCATTTATAAATCTGTAATCAAAATCCGTATTGATAATAGATGCTTCTTGTTGATAGATTTGACTTGTATGAAAATATACACCACTTATTACTCTAATAGAATTCATCCCTCTAACATAGCTTTTTTATCAGTGATTGTTTCCGTGTTAACATGTTGAACTTGTTACTCTAATGGAAAGTTTGGCAGCTCTTCTCATATTGCTATATGAAAGAAATAGTCTATCTGAGAAATAAATCAGGTTAACCAATGTGCAAAGGTCCATTTTAACCTATGGTGTATCCACCTAATGTAAGATCTACACATTTCTGTTTTGAGTGTGTAGAGGGGAGGCTGTGTATGACATTTGGCATTTTTGATAGTTGTCTGTGTAGTCTGCTATGCTGGAAGTACTCATTTAACAGGGTTTTCTCAGCATTGTTATTGCTGGATTTTCTGCATGCAGGTATTTTCCTAATATCTTCTCCTAATCTGTCTCTTAATGAAGTTCAAGAATTTCACTGTGGTTGAGCAGAAGTAAAGAAAGAAGTCTCTGTTTAATAATTTCCATGTAAAGGTCTTTGAGTAGATCTATATAATATCAATCCAACCAAAAACAAGAGTTTAGTAAATAGGATTTTGTAAGTTTTAAAGAAACTCTGTACTCAGAGTCAGGATATATGTTTTTAGTCTTATTTTTCTCCCCATTATAGGCTCCGAGAACTCTGCTTAATATTAACTGTTTCAACTTAATCAATTCACCTTAAAAACAATAACGTAAGAATGAACAAAAGTGAGGTCGCTCAGTCATGTCCGACTCTTTGCGACCCGTGGACTGTGGCCCACCAAGCTCCTCCGTCCATGGGATTCTCCAGGCTGGAGAATACTGGAGTGGGTTGCCATTTCCTTCCAGGGGATCTTCCCGACTCAGTGATGGAACCCAGGTCTCCCACACTGCAGGCAGACGCTTTAACCTCTGTACCACCAGGGAAGCCCTTAAGAATGAACAAACAAAACTGTAAATGAATACCAATCTCATGCAATACTGTTTTTCTTTGAAATGCAGAATGGCACGTTATAGAGACTGAATAAATGCAGAATAAAGTTCTTTTCTATCCAGTTTTAGTATCAGTTCAGTTCAGTCGCTCAGTCATGTCCGACTCTTTGAGACCCCATGAATTGCAGCACGCCAGGCCTCCGTGTCCTTCAAACGGAGTTCACTCAAACTCACGTCCATTGAGTCAGTGATGCCATCCAGCCATCTCATCCTCTGTCATCCCCTTCTCCTCCTGCGCCAATCCCTCCCAGCATCAGAGTCCTTTCCAATGAGTCAACTCTTCGCATGAGGTGGCCAAAGTACTGGAGTTTCAGCTTTAGCATCATTCCTTCCAAAGAACACCCAGGGCTGATCTTCTTTAGAATAGACTGGTTGGATCTCCTTGCAGTCCAAGGGACTCCCAAGAGTCTTCTCCAACACCACAGTTCAAAAGCATCAATTCTTCAGCGCTCAGCTTTCTTCACAGTCCCAACTCTCACATCCATACATGACTACTGGAAAAACCATAGCCTTGACTAGACAGACCTTTGTTGGCAAAGTAATGTCTCTGCTTTTCAAAATGCTATCTAGGTTGGTCATAACTTTCCTTCCAAGGAGTAAGCGTCTTTTGATTTCATGGCTGCAGTCACCATCTGCAGTTTTAGTATAGCCTTCCTGAAAAATGAGTTAAAGGATCAATCATGTTTTCTTATTCATGAAAATTTTCTACAACTGAATTTTAATTCAATTACAGAAAATTTGGCAGAAAATGATGTTTTATATATTTTTATTTAGTCAGTTTTTAATTCAAGGAGTTTTTACCCAGGGAACAATGAGGTAAATACTATTTATTGACAGTTTGTGTGGTACCACGAAAAAGTGTGCTAAAGTTGTTTAAATTACTTATGATCTGAAGCTAATCATCAATAGAAAAATTATAACATAGTAGCATGAAAACTAGCATTGGATTTACCTTTGGAAATTTTTTGTTTATAAGATTCTTCTTTCCATGTGTATTTTAAGAAAAAGCTCTGTCTCCAAGAACTTCTATAGTTAAATGCAATGTGTGACATATGCAGGTTATTTATTGTTTTGAACTATAGTTAAAACTACCACAGAAATATTTTTGTAATTTTCCTTTTTTTCCAGTTTCTCTTGAATTATCTGTGAACAGTAAAAATATATCATCATTTGAAATTTTTAAAGCAATGCTATTCTTCAAAAAAGCATATTTTTATTATTGAATTGAACTGTCAGTAGATTAAGTAGTGTTAACATGAAATTTATTCTTAATATGCAATAAATAGGTTGTAGACCTGATAAAAACAGTTTTTAGTTAAAAGAATTCCATTAGCATCATTACAATGCTAGAGAAAATAATGTGCAAAATAGAGTCACTGTCGTGATCCTGACCTTGTGATACAAATTAAAATAAAGAAAAGTGTCATATTTCTCCGTGGTTCAACTTGGGTTCACCTAATAGAACTCTGACAAAAGCAAATGTTTTGTCATTTAGTCTGTTGCCAAGAACATTTTAGTGCATAATTAATGATAATCCACTCTTTAATATGTGTATATGAATGAACACAAAGTTCCTGCTGGTGCCACAGAAACAATATCGTGTTCAGTGTGAAGAGAGCAGCACAATATCTACTAAAATAATGAGCTGTGGAAAGGATAATGGAAGGTGTCAGAAGCACAATAAACATGATTAGAGTGGATGAGGAGAAAAGAATGCAATTTAGTACCATCAGAATTTTTCTCTTAAAAAAGAAAGTAATTCCTTCATGGATTTTTCATGTCTTCTCTTACCAGGTTATCTATAAATATCGTGGAAATGCAGGCTGTTGTTAGCTTACACCTCTCTCTTTTATAATTGACCCTCAAGATGTGATGTTCTCTAGAGTAATGCTTATTATTTACTTTGCATACAAATCACCTGGGGAATACGGAAACATGCAGATTCTGATTCAACAGACCTGAGGTGGGACCTGAGATTTTGCATTTCACACTAGTTCCTAAGAGATGCTCTTTTTTTCTGGTCTATGGATCACAGTTGCATGACGAAACCTGGGGAATCATCTTTGGGCCTCTTCTCAAAAGTCACAATCTCCCTCAACAGTTAATCCACTGACATGAATTTAAATATATCTGTATGTTCCTGATTTGTTATCCTTTATTCAGGTTTCAACTCTTCTAATCTTTGAATTATTCAATTACACATTAAAAACTAAACTCATTATTGTCACACTCAAATGCAATGGACCTGCTTCATGCCTTGTCACATTAGTGATACTATGATTCCTCAACTTGACTAAGATGATCGTATTATACCCATTTTACAGACATTGCTTTGAAAGTTAGGTAATATATAAATGACTCCACTACTGAGTAAGATAGTCAAAATTTGTGTACATATTATCTGATTTGAAGATCTATAATTATTTGCTATGTTTGATTATAGCTTTTAAAAATAAACTTCCCTCTTGATGAAAGTGAAAGAGGAGAGTGAAAAAGTTGGCTTAAAGCTCAACATTCAGAAAATGAAGATCATGGCATCTGGTCCCATCACTTCATGGGAAATAGAGGGGGAAACAGTGGAAACAGTGTCAGACTTTATTTTGGGGGGCTCCAAAATCACTGTAGATGGTGACTGCAGCCATGAAATTAAAAGACACTTACTGCTTGGAAGGAAAGTTATGACCAACCTAGATAGCATATTCAAAAGCAGAGACATTACTTTGCCAACTAAGGTCCGTCTAGTCAAGGCTATGGTTTTTCCAGTGGTCATGTATGGATGTGAGAGTTGGACTGTGAAGAAGGCTGAGCGCCGAAGAATTGATGCTTTTGAACTGTGGTGTTGGAGAAGACTCTTGAGAGTCCCTTGGACTGCAAGGAGATCCAACCAATCCATTCTGAAAGAGATCAGTCCTGGGATTTCTTTGGAAGGAATGATGCTAAAGCTGAAACTCCAGTACTTTGGCCACCTCATGCAAAGAGTTGACTCATTGGAAAAGACTTTGATGCTGGGAGGGATTGGGGGCAAGAGGAGAAGGGGACGACAGAGGATGAGATGGCTGGATGGCATCACGGACTCGATGGACATGAATCTGAGTGAACTCCGGGAGTTGGTGATGGACAGGGAGGCCTGGTGTGCTGCGATTCATGGGATCGCAAAGAGTCGGACACGACTGAGCAACTGAATTGAACTGAATGGAGTTCAAAACTAACTAGTCTTTTATAGTACCTCTTTACTGTGAAGACACTTTTAAAGGTTAAAAAAATTAGTAAACTAAACTAAACTAAACTTGCTGGTCTTTATCTTCTGATAAGGTCATACTCAATCATAAAATGCGGTTTTCTGTGTAACCTTTTCCAGTTTTGAGGCAATGTAATATCTTCTTTCTTCTGTGATTTCACAGAAGTTTGGTATCCTACCAAGAAATACATCAGATTACATACCAATTGTTGAGGTGTCTGTCTTCACACCTTGGGGTATAAGCTCCTGGGAGTTAAGAACTGTATCTTATTTATCTGTTAAATGTTTAAAATTAGAATAAAAATGGAAGGAATACATGACAGTTTTAAAAATTAATCAAATAGCATAGAAACATGCATAAAAATTATCTTGCAAACACTCTCTTCAAATCCCATTTCTCTGAATTTAAGTAATCATTGTTGTAAATTTAATGTGCAATTATTGAAATTATCTATGTATACCTATTCATATACTATTTATAATTTTCCCATCTACATAGTTATATATATGTACATATAAATATTAGGTCATATTGTACAAACTATTCTTTGACTTGCTTTTATTTAGGAACTATCTTGGGCAAATTTCCATATATTTATATATAGATATAACAGTTTTAGTGAATATATAGTAACCATGATATGAAGGTAGTATTTTTTAGTTAAATGTAGTTAATTTATAATACTGTATTAGTTTCTAGTGTATAACAAAGTGATTCAGTTTTATATAGAAAATATATATATCTATCTATATGTATTTATATTCCTTTCCATTGTGGTTTATTAGTAAATACTGAATATAGTTCCTTGTGCTGTATAGTAGGATTTTTCTGTTTATCTACTTTATATATAGTATTAATAATTTGTGTCTGCTAATCCAAATCTCCTATTTAATCTTTACTCCACTTTTCCCGTTTGATGTGTTCTCTAAATCTGTTGTGTCTGTTTCTATTTTTAAAATAATTATATTTGTATCATATTTTAGCTTTCACTTATAAGGGCTATCATATGATATTTGTCTTTTTCTGACTCACTTCACTTAATGTGATAATCTCTAGGTCTATTCATGTTGCTGGCATTATTTCATTATTTTTTATGGCTGAGTAGTATTCCATTGTATATATGAACCACATCTTCTTTATCCACTCATCTGTCAATAGATATTTAGCTTGCTTCCATGTCTTGGCTATTGTAAATAGTACTGCAGTGAATATTGGAATACATGTATCATTTTGAATTATGTTTTTCTTCATATTTGCCCAGGAATGGTATTGGAGGATCATATGTTAGCTCTATTTTACTTTACTTTACTTCACTATGAACTTTTATACTGTTGTCCACAGTGACTGCACCAATTTACATTACCACCAGGAGTGTAGGACGGTTCTTTCTCCACACCTTCCAGAATTTATTATCTGTAGACATTTTAATAATGGCAATTTTGATCTATATGAGGTGATACGTTATTTTAGTCTAATTTGCATTTCGGTAATAATGAGAAATGTTGAGCATCTTTTCATATGCCTATTATCCATATGTATGTATTCTTTGAAGAAATGTTATTTAGGACTTTGGTCCATTTTTTAATTGAGTTGTTTGTTTTTTGGTATTGGGTTGTATGAGCTGTTTATATATTTTGGAAATTAAACCCTTGTCAATCACAACATAATTTTTAACTACTCACATATATGGACGATTTAAGGTTTTCAACATTTTTTCATTCAAATAAAGTTGAGAAACCATATTTCGTATTTGTTTTGTTCATGTTTGAGTTTTCCTCTGTGATAGATATCTAGACTTGAATTCACTGATTTAAAATATTGCATGTTTTGATACATGCAGCCAAATTACCTGCCAAGAAAACAATACCAGGTCATTCTGCCATGAATAGAATGACCATGATTAAAAAAAGAGACATTTCCCTCACCTATACTGGTCTTATCAAACTGTTAATTTATGTCAACAATACAAGTGAGGAAAAAAAGTCTTATTTTTATTTTCATTTCCCTAATTACTTATAATCGTAGTATATCTTGGAAATATTTTTGTTTGAATTTTTCTCTGTGGTCGTTTTTTTCTATTGATTTTTCTCTATGATTATTTTTTCTTTTTTTAAAATTATTTGTTCATACATTTAGGAATTAATTATATATTAATATTCTGATGGTTTTCTCATTCTCTTGTCTGTAAATTTATTTGCAATATATTTAAAGGAAATCCAGATTTCACATTTTCTGGTTATTTTGTCTTCATGACCTGTTGCTTTGTTGTTTACTTGGATCTACTTATTTTAGTCTTCGTTTCTTCTTTATGTCATTATGTGAGCTCACATAGAGTAAGGCCCATCATTTTACAGTATATACTTAGATGAGTTTGAATAAACATAGCTTATTCATAGTTGTAAAGCCATCACCACAATGAAGTTATAGAAAACTGTCACCACAGAAAAGGAAAACTATTTTTCTCTGTAGGTTATCATCAACCCTGTGCTTTCATTTAGCATAATAATTTTGGAATTTATCCATGTTGTTCATGTATCAGCAGATTTTTCCTCGTTATTATTGAATAGTATTATCTTTTAAAGATGAGCCATACATTTAAAAACATCCATTTACCAGGTGTGGATATTTTTGGTTGTTTCTAGTTATTAGTAATAAGGAAAAAAAGCTGTAGAGGCGTTTGTGTATACATATGTCTTATTTACTTGAATAAATAAATAGAAGCATTGATAGATTTTATAGTTAGCAGAAGATTATATAATTTTCAGTCCCACCAGCAAAGTATGAGAGTTGCATTTGATCCTCACCCTTGTTTGATATTACCAAGTTGTTCATTTAAGTATTTTCATATATAGTGGTGATGGGGAAATCTGTCCATCTATTTGCCATATCTATGTCAGAATAGAAGAATCTGTTCAAATCTTTCACTCTTTAAAAATATTAGATTACTGATATCTGAAGAGTTTTTCTGGCTACATGTCCTTTGTCAATTATGAGTTTTGCTAATATTTTCTCCCAGTCTATGTCTTGCATTATTCTTTTTAATTGTTTTTCAAAGAGCAAACTGTTTTACTTTAATAACTTTAATTTATCCAGTTTTTAAGTTTGCTTTTTGCATTCTATTTAAGAAATAATTGTGTAACTCAAAGTTGCAATGATTTTATTTGGTATATTTTCTTATAAATTATATGCTTTAGAATTTTAGGCTTTACTTTAAGGTCTAGGATACATTTTTGGTTTTACTTCATGTGGTGTGAGATAAGCATCTAGGTTAATTCCTTTATTTTTTTGCTAGCTGTACAATTGTCCTATCATGATTTATAGGAAAAAATCGTAAAAATAATGAACACAAATTAAGTGAAATAACATGAAATAAAATCATAACTGAAGCAGGACCATGGAATAATATTAAGAGAGTAATGAGTGGGAAGCAAGATACAGTTTTAAATAAAGTCCTTAGGGTAGGGTTCATTTAAGCAAGCACTTGAAATTGGTGAGAGAGAAGCCATCTAATAGGTGTGGGACTGATCATTACAGGCTGTGGGAACCACATAGCCAAGGCTCTAAGATTAAATTACGGCTACCTTGACAAGGTATCAGGGTGACCCAAAAGGTCTAAGACACTGATCAATGAAAACACAGGAGGACATGAAGTCACAGAAGTACAGGAACTAGATCATTAAGACTTTGTAGGCTATTGGCTCTTCAGTTCAGTTCAGTACAGTGCATCAGTCAGTCATGTCGTGTCTGACTCTTTGCGACCCCATGAACCACAGCACACCAGGCCTCCCTATCCATCACCATCTCCCGGAGTTCACCCAAACTCATGTCCATAGAGTCGGTGATGCCATCCAGCCATCTCATCCTCTGTCGTCCCCTTCTCTTGCCCCCAATCTCTCCTAGCATCAGAGTCTTTTCCAATGAGTCAACTCTTCGCATGAGGTGGCCGAAGTACTGGAGCTTCAGCTTTAGCATCAGTCCTTCCAAAGAACACCCAGGACTGATCTCCTTTAGGATGGACTGGTTGGATCTCCTTGCAGTCCAAGGGGCTCTCAAGAGTCTTCTCCAACATCACAGTTCAAAAGCATCAATTTTTCGGTGCTCAGCTTGTTTTTATGACTGATGGGAAAAATAAAAATTGATGAAGCAGAGGGGGAAAGTTTCTGGAGCAATGTCCCCTGGCAGATAAGAATTTCTGAGATCTAATGCAAAGTGGAGGGTGGAGGTAATGACCTTAAAAGTCCTTTAAAAAAGGACTCCTAAAGGAGTCCATGGGATTTCCCTGGTGGTGTAGTGGTTAAGACTCAGCCTTCCAATGCATGGTATTCGATCCCTGTTTGGAGAGCTAAGGTCCCACATGCCTAGTGGCAAAAACAAAAACAAAAACCCAGAACATAACAAAAGCAATATTGTAACAAATTCAATAAAGACTCTAAAAATGATCACATCAAAAATAAAATCTTAAAAAAAATAAAATCTATCAATTTATAAAGCAAAACAAAACTTCAGGAGTCCATGTATTGTAACTGGAAGGGAGGCAAATGCATGAGTACAAATGATGGCTGGCTGTTGGGTAGATAAGGTAGTGAAGCTCAAGGAGGTTATCTTCTGTCTGCTTTTAGTTTCTCACTGAGATGTAAAGCAGAATCTTTGCCTGAGAGTGGAAATGGGAGAGAAGGTATTGGAGGTTTGGGAAGAGAAGTCATGGAATAATCACCTAGGAAAGTAGACTAGTGATTGGATAGATGAAGTGTTGTAGAATTGCTGGACACCAATATGGGATGTTAAAGTTCATGATCATGAATTTAAACACATAGTCTATGTGGCTGTAGTGCTTTTCTCCAGCTATGTTTAGCATGGTTGAAGGTATAGAAACAGAAGGGCAAGGAAATAAGTGGTGTATAGAAAATAAAATGAAGAGAGACACTTAGACCAATGATTTTGTTCACAGCAAAATCCAAAGTGTCAATGACTTTAGTTTCGTTTCAGATCCCATAGTAAATTCAAACATACAGAATAATTTTGCTAGGAAAAATAAGGAAGTGGCAACAAAATACAGGAAGGGGATGATAAAAGGAAAGAGGCAAGGAATATTGGAGCTATAAAATAGCTGAATCTAGATAGTTTCAGTCACATTTGTATGTGTAACTGAATGACAATCATCCCTTTATTGTTCATACTTGTTTCTCCTAGTTTTCAGCCTGCTGTAAGTCAAATACCACATTCTCCCGTGGCTAATTCAGCTGTCAACAAGGATGTACTTTTACTTGAAAGAGTCAACAACATTTCTGTCTCCCACTACAGCACTATTGCAGGCACCCATTTAAAATGTGAAACAAAACTCTTCAGTAAAATATGCTGTGGACACAAGTTCAAAAGTTCAAGCTCACCCTGCTGCTAAAGTTTAAAGACAGAGAAGTAGTAAAGTGCCATTCATGAGTCATTCAAATTGGGTATACTTAATGGAATTATGACAAAAGCCAATGTTCTTTTCTTTTCAAGAGTGGTTGCTATGTTAAATTATAGAGTCTTGTTAATGATATTCTACTCTTGTCATTCACTTCAGAAAGTGCTACACTAAGCATTAGAATATGATTATTGCATAAGATAATTTTTTTGTTCCTAGCCCTATGTCAAACCAGATGTCCATCTAACTTCAGTGTTGTGACTGCCACAAATCTCCTTGTCCTGATGCTCCAGGTGCTGCTGAACTAGTTCAGAATACTTCATTATTGACACCAATGCTGTGGCTGGCTGAAACACTAAAGTTTGTAAATAAAGCAGTATGTGCTCATTTGAAACATGAACGCTGTTTCCACTTATAAACTGGGAAGAAAAATCTTGGCAAGGAGCCACATCCTTTCCTGGCATTGCTTAGATGACCTTTAATGCATTTGATCAGGGTATGAGTCACTGTTTCTGAGAACTGAAGTTCTTGCAAGTGGTCACCTTGTTGGAAGGGAACTGAAGATGTAATTCCTTAGTCACACCTCTATGATCTCAGTGTCTGCTGTAAAATTGATAGAAAAACATTAAACAAAATAAAATAATCCAAAACTTGAAAGTTGAGGGGATAAATAGTTCCTGTTTAAACAATAAGAAAATGCTCTGTCATAGAACATAAGATTAAGATTTGTTGTCGTATCTTATCCATAAAGAATGAGAAAAGAATTTCACGATATTAATCTCCGTTCTAGCTTTTGGAATAGCTTCCTCAATGATTATAAAGTTAGGTGTATTTCTGCTTGCATTTGATTATGTGAGTGTGATACTATAGGACCTTATCTGTCAGTGTTGCTAGCAGAATAAAACAAAAGGAATGAAATGGAGGAGTTGATGAATATTTAATAATGTTTCTAATCAATCTCACCAAATAAACATTTCTTGTGTTGCTTTGCAATTGAGATTGGCTATCAGAGGAACTTGCAGATGGTTATTTTTATATTCCCCAGTGAAAGTCTTGGAAGTCTGGTTGAACTGGTAAATGATTTTATAATCATTAATAAATTTTAATGACTAATAACTTAGAGTAAATGAAATGATATTGAAACATGTTTTCTAGGTAAAGTTTTTATCAAATATATGTTGCATCTTTTCCTAAAGTATTCACTTATTTTAAAAAGTAATATTTTACATTGTAATGTTTAATTGATACTGTTCCTTTATGCATCCCCTAACCACTTCAACTGTCACATGTAATATTGTGGAAATCAGTAGCATCAAAGAGAAATGCCAGCCATAATACACAAGCCATAAAGACCATTTCGGATCATAATTAATTTGGAAATGTTGATGGTTTGCTGTGACCATAAGTAAGACCTTTTTTTTTTAAGAAAAAAGCCCACTGTAGTGGCACCTCTTTCAGTGAATGTGAGCAAAGATGGACCAGGCGTGCAGGTTCACCAGCTGAACCAGGTATGCTGGAAAACAACCAACACAGAGAAGAGGGTAATATTACCTACACAGAGAAGAGGGTAATATTACCTACAGTATTGTTGAAAAGTAAAACTTTATATTATTAAATGAATCACAAGTTCAGAACTAATGAAAAATTTTGTAGTCAGATTAACTGTCTTTAGGATCAACAGGTGTGGCCTAGTTGGATCTTAGGGTAAAAAAAAACAGTTCTTATAGATATCGATTTGTTCTCCTGGTGATCACTTTTAACCCCTTATGATTCTTGTGCTCTTCCATATGTAGCTCTCCAATTTAAAAGTTGAAGATTTCTTCAAAATGCAGTGAATTGGATTCCTTAGCATGTCTAGAAAGACACTGAAATGAAACACTGACTTTGATATTGTTTTGCTATATTGTGTGTGTATGTGTGTGAGTTTAAAATGAATAATTAATTGCAAAGAGACTCTTATTCTTTTTTTTTTAATGGTTATCTTATATTTTATGGAAGAAATGAACTTTGTATGTAGAAAGGTAAAGAGTGGAAGAAATATAACTTCTATTTTTGTGCCACCATGGACTCCCTTCACTAATAACTATGGCTTTATCTTATTAAAAAAAAAAATCAGGTGCTACTGGTTGTAGAGGTGATTGGGGAGGCGATATTTACAATATTTATAAACCAAATATAATTTACTATAAATATATCTGTCTCACAATAGATATTTTAAATTATTGGAGCTAGAATTTTTCCTGAAGCAGAGCGTATGAATACAAATTTTATCACAAAGGAATGTAAACAGTATTTTGGGTTTAGTTTTGTGCTTTGACCAGAGTCATGCTAAACAGTAGCTTCCTGTTCATTATCACAGATTGGAAATATTTCTCTGAGGTATTGTGTAAGCCAGATTGGTAAGGGCAGGATGGGACAAAAATCTATTGGAGAATAATTCTAAATCTTTTCCAATACTCATGTTCCTCTCAAATCTCCTGCAATTCTTCCCAATCTTCCAGATTTATTTTCCAGAAGTTTTCAGATGACTTTTGATTAGAAGGCTTAAAAAAAAAAAAACCTAGGTTTTCATCAGAAAATTACATTTACAGTTCTACTCTGAAAGTGTTTATCTATAGAATACCCCTGAGTTCATCTCCTGGTTAGTGCCACCTCTCACCTCAATCAAGAAAAAATCATCTTTTATGACATAATCCAAAATCCATACACCCCAGAGAGGTGATTCCCAGCCATTTTGTGCTGCTAAGAGGGATCTGAAATTTTATTTTTTTTAACAGTTAAGAATTTGAAAGATAAACAATTTTTTCCTTCATCCTTTTTTTTCCCTAAAAATTGCATTAGCAAACATTGAAGAGAACAAAGTCTTCTCTTTATTAAAAAATTGTACTCAATGCACTCTGATTTATTTAAATGTCTTTTGTCAAACTCAAAGAAGGAGTCAGAGAAATTCTGGTTCAAACAGGGTGACACTTAAATACAGTTATTGTAAATGAGATTTATTCCTAAACAAACTAATAAAAGTATGAATTGATAGATACAAAAGAAAGCCTTTTAAAAGTTTATTTCTTTTTATTATTTTTAAAAGAAGCATTTATTTGTAGAGTAAAAACTGTGAATTTTATATATAAAAATTAGTGCTGAAGAGCTAACTTAAAAAATAGACTTTATTTTCTAGACAGTTTAAAGTTCAGAGAAAAATGAGATGGAAGATACAGAAATTTTTCATATGATCTCTGTCCACAATACATGCAGAGCCTGCCTCATCTTCTACCAGAGTGGTACGTTGTTGCAATCAGTAGACCCACATGATACATCATTATCACTCAAGTCCATAGTTTGCATCGGAATTCACTCTTTATCTTGCATGTTTCAATGGGATTTGAAAAATGTATAATGATGTATATCCACCATTATAGATTCACACAAAATAGTTTCACTGCTCCCAAAATCCTCTCTCTTCTACCTATTCACCCCCAGCCAGACCCCTAACTACTGGCAACTACTGATCCTTTTACTACCTCTCTTTGTGTGTGTATGTGTGTTTAGTTGCTCAGTCATATCCAACTTTTTGTCACCACATGGACTGCAGCCTGCCACGCTCCTCTGTCCATGGAATTCTCCAGGCAAGAATACTAGAGTGGGTAGCTGTTCCCTTCTCCAGGGGACCTTCCTGATCCAGAGATCAAACCCAGGTCTTCTGCACTGCAGGCAGATTCTTTACCATCTAAGCCAACAGGGAAGCCCCTTACTCTCTCTGTAGTTCTCGCCTTTACCAGAATATTGCATAATTGGAATCAAGATGTATGTACCCTTTTCAGACTGACTTCCTTTACTTAGTGGCATGTATTCATGTGTCCTCTATATCTTTTCATGCCATGATAGCTCATTTATTTTTAGCACTGAATAATATTTCACTGTCTGAATGTACTACAGTTTATTTATATATTCACCTACTGAAGGACGTATTGGTTGCCTCATAATTTTAACAATTTCAAATTAAGCTGTTGTAGACATCTGTGTGAATCTTTTAGGTGGATATAAGTTTTAGGTCCTTTAGGTTACATATCAAGGAACATATGGTAGGACTATGTTTAGTTTTGTAAGAAATTTCCAAAATGTCCTCAATAGTGGTGGTAACATTTTGCTTTCATGTTACCAATGAATGATGGTTCCTCTTGCTCTGCATCCATATCAGCATTTGGATTTGGCCATTCTAAAATATATGTAGTAGTATATTATTGTTGATTTTTAAATATATGTGATGTGATCTATCTTTTCATATGTGTATTTGCCATCTATATCTTCTTTGCTGATGTGTCTGTTCAGGTCTTTGGCCCAGTTTTTAGTTGAGTTGATTGTTTTCTTATTGTTAAGTTTTAAGAGTCTTTTGTATATTTTGCATGATAGTCCTTTATCAGACTTCAAATATTTTCTCCCAACCTGTGGCTTTTTTCCCCCATTTCCTTGGCAATGTCTATTACAAAGTAAAGGTTTAAATTTTAATGAAGTTCAGCTTATCAGTGCCTTTTGTCATGGATCATTTCCTTGGGTGTTATATCTAAAAAGTCATCACATACTTGTGGTCATTTAGGTATTTTCTCATGTCATATTCTAATAATTTTATAGTTTTGCATTTTACATTTAGGTGTATGATATAGTTGAGTTAATTTATGTAAAGGATATAACATTTATATCTTAGATGCATATTTTTGCATCTAGTTCCAACACCATTGTTGAAAAGACTGTTTTTGCATAATTGTAAACTGTATTGCCTGTGATCTTTTGTAAAGTTGACTCTATTTGGGTGCTGTGCTAAGTCATTTCAATTGTGTCCAGCTTGTTGTGACCCCATTGACTGTAGCTCACCAAGCTCCTCTGTCCATGGGATTCTCTAGGCAAGAATCCTGGAGTGGTTTGCCATGCTCTCCTCCAAGGGATCTTCCTGACCCAGGGATTGAGCCTTCCATCTCTTATGTCTCCTGAATTGGCCGAAGGGTTCTCTATCACTAGTGACACCTGGGAAGCCCCTGTCTCTATTTAGGTGAGTGTATTTTGGGGTTCTCTATGCTATGCCATTGATCTGTCTATTCTTTCAGTGAAATGCCACAGTCTTGGTTACTAAGCTAAACTATTATAAATGGTTTTCAGTAAGTCCTAAAGTTGGGTTGTGTCAATCTTCTGACTTTGTTCTTTTCCTTCAATGTTGTGTTGGCTATTGTGGGCTTTTGCCTCTTTGTAAGATTCTAGAATCTGTTTGTTGATATCCACCAAATAACTTGCAGGGGTTTGTATTATTTTCAACCTGGAGGTCAAGTTGGAAAGAACTGACTTCTTGCCAATACAGAGTTTTCCTATCCATAGACATTGAATATTGTACCATTTATTTAGTTACTTTGATTTCTTTCATCAGAATTGTATGGTTTTCTATATGTAGGTCCTATACATATTTTATTAGACTTACACCTAGATATTTCATTTTGGAAAATGCTAATTTAAGTGGTGCCCTTCATGGATCACAGCCTTATCAGTTTTCATTTCAATCCCAAAGAAGGGCAATGCCAAAGAATGTTCACACTACTGTGCAATTGTACTCATTTCACAAGCTAGCAAGGTTATATTTAAAAGCCTTCAAGCTTGGTTTCAGTAGTATGTTAACCAAGACCTTCCAGATGTACAGCTTGGTTTAGAAAAGCCAGAGGAACCAGAGATCAAATTGCCAATATACGCTGGATCATAGAGAAAACAAGGGAGTTCCAAAAATACATCTACATCTGCTTCATTGACTACATGAAAGCCCTTGACTGTGTGGATGTGGATCACAACAAACTGTATAAAATTCTTCAAAAGAATATCAGATCACCTTACCTATTTCCTGAGAAACCCAATGAAGGTCAAGAAGCAAGCGTTAGAGCCAGTCATGGAACAACTGACTGGTTCCAAATAGGAAAAGGAGTACATCAAGGCTGTATATTGTCACCCTGCTTATTTAACTTATACGCGGAGTCCATTATATGAAATGCCAGGCTGGATGAATCACAAGCTGGAATCAAGTTTGCCAGGAGAAATATCAACAACCTCAGACATGCAGATGATACCACTCTAATGGCAGAAAGTGAAGAGGAACTAAAGAGCATCTTGATGAAGGTGAAAGAAGAGAGTGAAAAAGCTGGCTTGAAACTCAACATTTAAAAAATGAAGATCATGGCATCTGGTTCCATCATTTCATAGCAAATAGCTGGAGAAAAAGTAGAAACAGTGACAGACTTTATTTTCTTGGGCTCCAAAGAAATCCCAAGAAAATGAAATCCTATTTGTTGTTAGGATGGAGTCATGACTGTCAAGTTACATGCAGGACTTTAAACCTGAATTTCCAACTAACTTCTTAAAATCTTGTTTCATTGTCCCTTAAAATGGCACTTAGCACTAGGGCAGTTTTTGATCTACTGAATAACACTGGTAATATTCTCTTTTCATTCTATAACCCCCTTAATATAGCTGTGCTTCAAAAACATACTGATCCATTGATCCCTCTTTCACAGTGCTGGTTGTGTTTTGGATTTTTTTAACCCTCATTTTTGAAAAGTTATTTGAGATCAATAAGGTTTGTTAAGGTGGTGATGGCTAGTAAGAGACTTGGATGAGAACAATGATAAAAATTCTCTTTTTCTTTTTTTTCCTGTGGAGCTAATTCTTGTTGGATAGAAAGGGGAATTTCTTGTATAAAAAATTCTACTCACAGGATAGAATAGAAATCTATCCTTTTAGGGTATGAATTCATTCCATTATTTTATCATTTATGAAAATATCTACCATTTCGTTGGTTAATTCCATAAATCTTCCTGATTTTTCCTTTATACTTATTTTAGAGTATCATTCAGAGGTTTTCATTGGATCACTATTTAATCCAATGAGTTTATATGCTTTGTGAAGATATATTGCACTAATGACACTCAGTAAGTGAAAAATGTATATTTGGATAGTTTCTTACTTGGCACTAACTTTTTGGATAAGCCATTAATTGGGAGATTTTACAGTTTTGTGGCCAAGAGCACATAGTCAGGAAGCAGATTTTTATTAACTATCTCATGACTCATTTTCCTCAACTCTAATATCAGATAAGACTAGGACTTATAAAGAAAAAATTTGTGATCATGATGTAATATTTGTAAAGTGTTTGAAACAGTATAAGGCAAATAGTAAGCATTTAATGGATATTAATTATCAAGACCCATACCAATAATATAGTTATATCTAGGTTGGTAAGAAATCAGTGTTGAAATACTAAGGATTAATATGATGTCTTAGCTTCCTTGGTGGCTCAGTGGCAAAGAGTCTGCCTGCAATGCAGGAGTCACAGGCTTGATTCCAGCATTGGGAAGATCCTCTGGAGAAGGGCATGGGAAACCACTCCAGTATTCTTGCCTGGAGAATCCCATGGACAGAGAAGTCTGGTAGGCTACAGTTCAGGACATGACTGAAGAAACTTAGCACTCAGTATGATGTCTTGGGCCTGGAAAGTGGAGCTTTTATGTATTGATTTATTCAGCAAATATTTATTATGTGTCAGACACTGTATTCCATGCTGGAGTTATAAATAATCATAATATAATTTGATTGTTTTAAAAGAGACAAGTAAAATATAGCCTGGGAGCACTGTGTGGGGATTAATAAATTAATTAGTTCTGTTTAGAAGAGTCCCAGATGACTTAACAGAGGAAAAAACCATTGGAATTAGGTCTCTAGAGATGTGCAAGGGTTAGCTAGAGAAAGAATGAAGAGAAGATAAAAAGAAACTTTCCAGGCAGAGGCACAGCATGAACAAGAAAATGAGGCATGAATGTGTCTGGTGTATTAAAGAAATAATGGATAGGTAGTCTTTCCTGACTGGATGGCAGAGTATAGAGAGGGAATGATTAGCAATGAGTCTAGAAAAATCTTAAGTGCACTGAAGGACATTTAATGGCTTGCAAAATAATTTAAGCTTGTACTGACAAGAGGAAACTATGAGTATCACATGTATTTTTCTATTGCTGCCATTCATTAACTTATTCATTTTTTCAGCAAGTATTTATTGAAAATTTACTAAATGTTTATTGTGTTTTAGGTATTGGTAAATGAGCAGTAAGTGAAAGATAAAAGCCTTGCCTTCAAGGACCTCACAACTCAATATAGAATAGCAGAAAATGAGCAAAAATAATGTAAAATAAGATGCATAGTTCATGGGTTCATATCCATGAACAGTATGAAAAGGCAAAAAGATAGGACACTGAAATATGAACTTCCCCGGTCTGTAGGTGCCCAGTATGCTACTGGAGATCAGTGGAGAAATAACTCCAGAAAGAATGAAGAGATGGAGCCAAAGCAAAAACAATACCCAGTTATGGATGTGACTGGTGATAGAAGCAAGGTCCGCTGCTGTAAAGAGCAATATTGCATAGGAACCTGGAATGCTTGGTCCATGAATCAAGGCAAATTGAAAGTAGTCAAACAGGAGATGGCAAGAGTGAACATCGACATTTTAGGAATCAGTGAACTAAAATGGACTGGAATGGGTGAATTTAACTCAGATGACCGTTATATCTACTACTGTGGGCAAGAATCCCTTAGAAAAGAGAGAGTAGCCATCATATTCAACGAGTCTGAAAAGCAGTACTTGGATGCAATCTGAAAAATGACAGAATGATCTCTGTTGGTTTCCAAGGCAAACCATTCAATATCAGGGTAATTCAAGTCTATGCCCCGACCAGTAATGCTGAAGAAGCTGAAGTTGAACAGTTCTATGAAGACTTACAACACCTTCTAAAACTAACACCCCAAAGAAATGTCCTTTTCATTATAGAGGACTGGAATGCAAAAGTAGGAAGTCAAGAAACACCTGGAGTAACAGGCAAATTTGGCCTTGGAATGCGGAATGAAGCAGGGCAAAGACTAACAGAGTTTTGCCAAGAGAACACACTGGTCATAGCAAACACTCTCTTCCAACAACACAAGAGAAGACTCCACACATGGACATCACCAGATGGTCAACACTGAAATCAGATTGATTATATTCTTTGCAGCCAAAGTTGGAGAAGCTCTCTACAGTCAGCAAAAACAAGATCAGGAGCTGACTGTGGCTCAGATCATGAACTCCTTATTGCCAAATTCAGACTAAAATTGAAGAAAGTAGGGAAAACCGCTAGACCATTCACATATGACATAAATCAAATTCCTAATGATTTTACAGGGAAATTAGAAATATATTTAAAGGAGTAGAGCTGATAGATAGAGTGCCTGATGAACTATGGATGGAGGTTCATACATTGTACAGGAGACAGGGATCAAGACCATCCCCAAGAAAAAGAAATACAAAAAAGCAAAATAGCTATCTGAGAAGGCCTTAAAAATAGCTGTGAAAAGAAGAGAAGCAAAAAGCAAAGGAGAAAAGGAAAGATATACCCATTTGATGCAGAGTTCCAAAGAATAACAAGGAGAGATAAGAAAGCCATTTTCAGTGATCAGTGCAAAGAAATAGAGGAAAAGCAATAGAATGGGAAAGACTAGAGATCTCATCAAGAAAATTACAGATACCAAGGGAACATTTCATGCAAAGATGGGCTCAAGTAAAGGATAGAAATAGTATGGACTTAACAGAAGCAGATATTAAGAAGAGGTGGCAAAAATGCACAGAAGAATTATACAAAAAATCTTCATGACCCAGATAATCACGATGGTGTGATCACTCACCTAGAGCCAGACATCCTAGAATGTGAAGTCAAGTGGGCCTAAGGAAGCATCACTATGAACAAAGCTAGTAGAGGTGATGGAATTCCAGTGGAGCCATTTCAAATCCTAAAAGATGATTCTGTGAAAGTGCTGCACTCAATAAGCCAGCAAATTTGGAAAACTCAGCAGTGGCCACAGGACTGGAAAAGGTCACTTTTCATTTCAATTCCTAAGAAAGGCAATGCCAAAGGATGCTCAGACTACTGCACAATTCCACTCATCTCACATGCTAGTAAAATAATGCTCAAAATTCTCCAAGCCAGGCTTCAACAATATGTCAACTGTGAAATTCCAGATGTTTAAGCTAGTTTTAGAAAAGTCAGAGGAACAAGAGATTAAATTGCCAACATCCACTGGATCATCAGAAAAGCAAGAGAGTTCCAGAAAAACATCTATTTCTGTTTTATTGACTATGCCAAATCCTTTGACTGTGTGGATCACTATAATCTGTGGAAAATTCTGAAGGAGATGGGAATACCAGACCACCTGACCTGCCTCTTGAGAAATCTGTATGCAGATCAAGAAGCAACAGTTAGAACTGGACACAAAACAACAGACTGGTTCCAAATAGGAAAAGGAGTACGTCAAGGCTGTATATTGTCACCCTGCTTATTTAACTTATATGCAGAGTACATCATGAGAAATGCTGGGCTGGAAGAAACACAAGCTGGAATCAAGATTGCCTGGAGAAATATCAATAACCTCAGATATGTAGATGACACCATCCTTATGGTTGAAAGTGAAGAGGAACTAAAGAGCCTCTTGATGAAAGTGAAAGAGGAGAGTGAAAAAGTTAACTTACAGTTCAGCATTCAGAAAACAAAGATCATTTCATCCAGTCCCATCACTTCATGGCAAGTAGATGGAGAAACAGTGGAAACAGTGGCAGACTTTAATTTTTGAGGCTCCAAAATCATTGCAAATGGTGACTGGCAGCCATGAAATTAAGACACCTATTCCTTGGAAGGAAAGTTTTGACCAACTTAGACAGCATAGTAAAAAGCAGAGCCTTTACTTTGACAACAAATGTCCGTCTAGTCAAGGCTATGGTTTTTCCAGTAGTCATGTATGGATGTGAGATTGGACTATAAAGAAAACTGAGTGCCGAAGAACTGATGCTTTTGAACTGTGGTGCTGGAGAAGACTCTTGAGAGTCCCGTGGTCTGCAAGGAGATCCAACCAGTCCATCCTAATTGAAATCAGTCCTCAGTATTCATTGGAAAGACAGATGTTGCAGCTGAAGCTCCAAAACTTTGGCCACCTGATGTGAAGAGCTGACTCATTGAAAAGACCCTGATGCCGGGAAAGATTGAGGGTGGGAGGAGAAGGGGACAACAGAGGATCAGATTGTTGGAATGCATCACTGACTCAATGGACATGAGTTTGAGTAAACCCCGGGAGTTGGTAATGGACAGGGAGTCCTGGCATGCTGCAGTCCATGGGGCTGCAAAAAATCAGACACGACTGAGTGACTGAACTGAACTGATCTGAACAGAAAATGTATAGTTATAGATGATAATAAATACTATTGTGAAAAATAAAGGAAGACAGGTAATGTTAAAGAAATTTAAGATATGATGGCTAAAGGGGCTGTTAGTTAAGAGGTAATGTGAGTCAAACCTGAAGGAGAAAGGAAATGACTTCTGTGAATATCTGAAGAGAATAGAAAGTGGAAAGACTCTGAGGTTGATATGCTCAGGAAGCAGCAAGGAGTCCAGCATTGCTGGGACAGAGTAATTGGGAGACAAAAAAATAAAGAGTAAGGCAGAAAGATGATAGAGGAGTGAGATTTGATATGAAGACCACAAAGGACCTTATAGGCTATTTCTAGGACTCAGTTTTAGTCTGAGCAAAGAATGGCATGATCTGACTTCTATTTCCAAAGATTGTCTTTGACTGGTATGCAGAGAATAAGCAGGGGAGATGGGGATGAGGGTATAGAATTAGAGAGGGTAGTTAGGAGACTGCTGAAATGAAACAATTAGACAAGCAAGGATAATGGTTTGGGGGCAGTTTTGTAGTGGTAGAATAGGGAACAAGAGACTGTTCCTTGGAAATATTTGAGTAAGAGTCAATGAGATTTCCCAATGGGTCGACCTAAGTGAAATGTTAAGAGTATCCATGTTGGTTCCAGGGTTTTCAGCTCTTCTGACCTTGCTTTTTCTGACCTTGCTTCCATTTTCCTATAAATTCTTAGACTTCATCAGTTTATTTTCCTCCTTTAAGTTTCTGTCACTGTCTTTTCTAGCCCTATTCATCCTAGACTGTCTTTGGGAAGTACAGAGGCTTCCAGGCTCTTCAGAGCCTTAAAAACAACTTTGGATGTTTTACTGTAAATCAGTATGTGAAAACAGGCTAGTATAATACATATACATACACACACACACACACACACAAACTCAGAAAAGTTATGAAGCTTACAAATTACTTATAGCAATAATAGTAAACTGTACCTTATTTCTAAATGCAGACTTGTTTGAATCCTATTTTACTTTGAAATGAGTTTTGGCATTCCCTCTCCTTGGTGAAGTTCATGTAGCCTATCTCCAGAAGATAGTTTTTCTCTCCTGATGAAGATGCAGTGCTAGCAGAAAAATAGGTCCTCCTTTGTTTACTATGAAATATGCTCTTTTCTGTGAGCTTCGAATGGGTAACACCCAAAAGGAAATCCAAGTTTTTTGACTGATGAAAACATACAATTTTGGGAAAGAGGGAGTTCAGAATATTGTATATAAGAATTTTAGTGCACCTCTCAGAACCTTGAAAGACATCTGCATAAATAAGGATTTAAAGTTATGTTTCATTAACCACAGAGTAAACTTGACTGTAGTGATATCCTTTCACCAACTCCTCATCTCACTCAGTTATCCTAATCTGATAGCTTCTTCATAGGACCCACAAGCTTTGGGGCAGGAGTGCTCTGATTGGATCTGGTCTATAATTTAGAAAGAAAATTGTTACAAAGTATAAGCGTATTTGGCACTAGAGGACATAAATCAGGGTTCTTCTTTAAAACCACTTCACTATCATTCTCCCATTCTTTTTTTTTAATTTTTATTTATCTATTTTTGACATTCTCCCATTCTTAAATGCTTATTAAAGCATCCTGGGGCATAGAATTTTTCTAGAACTTTATCTTTTTGTATGAGAAAGTTATTTTCACAATTATTCTCTCTCCAAATGTAAAATTGACATGCTCTTTCATTTAAACATGCTTTATAGCTCTTAAACTTTCTGATCTTTAAATTTATTAAACAACCATATATATGTAGTTAATGGGCTTCCCTGATGGCTCAGTGGTAAAGAGTCTGCCTGCAACGCAGGAGCCACAGGATCGATCCCAGGATCGGGAAGATCCCCTGAAGGAGGGCATGTCAACCTACTCTAGTATTCTTGCCCAGAGAATCCTATGGACAGAGGAACCTGGTGGGCACAGTTCATAAGGTTACAAAGAGCTAGGCATTACTGGAGCAACTTAGCATGCATGCACATATGCAGTTAATAACCATAAAACAAAATACTACATGAGAAATTACATTTTACTTTCAGTGGAATCTGCACATTTTTCCCCTTTTCATAGCAAATAATTACACATTCTACAACACAGGAAATCACATGGGGCAAATTAGTATCTTTAGAGCACCAGGTAAGTTCTTGCCTTCTATGAAAGAGTGACGCTCAGGGGTGACTGCAGACTTTTGTGGTTTCCATCAAGAAACGCTGCTGTGGCTGTTCATCTGTATGCACCACTGAAAAATATTTTTACCATTGATTTTCCTCTGGCATTGATCTACCACCTGACGCCATCAATAATGAGGTTTGTCGGGTGATTTCTTAGGCTGTCTGGAATTTTTTTTTTTCCTCGCAGAAGAGGAGCTGGTAGTAATACAGGAAGAAAGGTTGATACATTGAACTTGGGATTTTGCAACCGAACTATCTACTCCACTAAGCCCTTCTTTGCAGCCCTTCTTCCTCTCTCACTGTTCACCTTTCACTTTATTACTTGATAGGAAGTCTTCCTTCAGGTTGGCCTCCTGAATGTTGCTATTTTTTAGTTCAGTATGCATTCAAATGCAAATTGAATGGGACAATTATCTGTGGTAAAGTGTTTTCTTGATGCTGGAGTAAAGCTTTTTCTTTTGCATCCCTTAAAAATTTGGAGGCATCTAAAAAGCTGATTCAACTCAAGTACTTAGTGAGAAACCATTTCTGTAGACTGTGCCACTTTCATTTATTGAAGTTAGCCCATGTTTGGGCCTAAAGGGAGAATTTTCTGAAACACATGTCTATTTCACTGTGGCAGAACGCTTCCCTTTACAAAGCAATAATATGGGAAAAAAAGTAGAAAGGAGATAGTCAGCATTCCCACATCCCTTGTAAAATGAAATGAAAATGCATATACCCTTCTGTCAAGGTCCTGATCCTGGACAAAATTATATACCAAAATTTGACAAAGCACGTTCTGGGAGATATATATTCATTATTATGCATGAACTTAACTAAATATTGATCACTCTGAGAGGAACAGATGGAAACAGCTATTTTTCTGGATCCCAGCTATCGAATTATGAGAGGTCAGGGGGAAAAAAAATCTCATTGATAGGTCAAAACAAAATAATTCAAGAAATAAGAGAAGAAAGAATACAATTTTATGTATAATATATCTGATTGAAAAAAATTATCTCTTTCATTGCCTCCATACATTTTGAAAGATTTCTTACCATAACAGATAACTTGCAATGACAACTTATGTTAGGCAAAAAAATTCCTAGTATTTTATCAGGAATGCATAAAACAACTATTTCAATTAATTATATGTATTTTCTATGAAAAGATTTTTCATGCATTTATTCTATCTTTTAATTAGTTATAAACTTAGCAGCTTAATATTTGTTTGAACTGTGTACATCTGTAAAATTCAGGTATATTTATATGTAAGGTATATTTGCATTATATTTACATATGAAAGATACTCCCTGAATTGCAAGGCCCACAAACTACTGTATGCTGTGGCCCTGATCTACTCAGAAGCAGAACGGAGGTCATTCAGATTCCCTGGTAGCTCAGATGATAAAGGACCTGCCTGCGATGCAGGAGACCCAGGTTTGGTCCCTAGATTGTGAAGATCCCCTGGAGAAGGGAATGGCTACCCACTCCAGTGTTTTGCCTGGAGAATCCCATGGACAGAGGAGCCTGGAGGGCTACATAGGGTCCATAGGGTCGCAAAGAGTTGGACACAACTGAGCAAATAATACTTTCACTTTAGGTATTTAAATATTTAATTTCATTTAAGACTGCTAGATTACTCTCTAGATCAGCATTACCCTCCTACCAACACTTAATACTTTCCTATTCTCTAGTTTGAGGCAGTATCTAATGTTATCTTTCTGGTATTTGCCATTCCTATGAGCCTTTGCTATGTGGTCCTCTTCTATTTGAAGTTACTGGTTTTCTCTGATGTTAGAACCCAACCCCTTTTTATTTTCCCCAGGGTTTCTCACAGTTTTCATAATAGGCTTCAGGATCCATCACCATCCTTATTGTCTCCTGGGTTAGGTTTACAGTAAGAAAATTGAGCTCCTGAGCTAATTCGAGATCATTGATTTTTGGCAACATACAGTTGTCCAAAGTGTGTCTGTGTGTGTACACAAATATTAAATTTAAATCTGCTTGAGTGATCTGATTTTTTATTCAAGGTGTAGTTTTGCTTTCAGGAGTCACCTTTTTTGAGTGTTCTTCATATCTTCCCCTCCTTGTGGGTCTCCTTACATGTATCATTTTCTTCTGTCAAATATTGTGTTCCAGGTCCAATAGCTAGTATGCAAAATCACCATCATCCCATAAATAAGGATTGACATAGGAGCCAGATATTTTGCTAACTGACCATCCCCTCTCAAGATAACAGAAAAGAGTTTATCTACTCCTTATGTACAGAGAGACTAAGCTCTCCTTAGCTTCTGCTGCAGCAAATAATTAGTGTTCTTTTTTAGCATCTTCCCAGCTGCATGGTGATTGAGTTGATCAGGTGGTCCTTGCAGGGATGCCCTGTCAGTTTTTTCACAGGTTTGCAGATTGTCAAGACCAAACAGCAGTCAGAGGAGTGTCAATTTAAGAGGGAATGTACAATATGGTCAAATACTGAAGTAATTTTTAAAAATCTGAGAACTGAAAAAAAACCTTTAAAGTTTGAAATTTTGGAGGAGGTTCATAATATTTTGTTGTAGTAATGCAACACATCAGGAAAAAAGCAATAACAAGGCTAAGGATTTAGAAACTGCTAATGAGCATTGTTCTTCCTAGGAAATCTCTAAGATGATATGCACAAATGAAAAATGCAGATGGCTAAAGGTAGACACTCCAATACTTTGGCCATCTCATGCAAAGAGTTGACTCATTGGAAAAGACTTTGATGCTGGGAGGGATTGGGGGCAGGAGGAGAAGGGGACGACAGAGGATGAGATGGCTGGATGGCATCACCGACTCGATGGATGTGAATCTGAGTGAACTCTGGGAGTTGGTGATGGACAGGGAGGCCTGGCGTGCTGCGATTCATGGGGTCGCAAAGAATTGGACACGACTGACTGACTGAACTGAACTGAAAGGTAGACAAAGGGTCAGGGATCAAGAGATGTTTTTAATTTCACTGATGGGGCATCTTGAATATGCTTATTCATATTCAATGGAGCTAGGAGAGAGAGACTTTGAAAATACTGAAGTGGATAGCCTATCCCTTCTCCAAGGGATCTTCCCAACCCAGGGATCGAACAGGGGTCTCCTACATTGCAGGCAGATTCTTTACCAGCTGAGCTACCAGGGAAACCCATTTGAAAATACAGGAGAGAGGAACTGCCAAGGATACATAGTTCTGGGTTTAGTGGGAAGGATATTATAACTAAGGTAAACATCTTGAACAGAATAAAGGACACTTCTGAAGCAGCTGGAAATGAGGTTAGAGTGAGTAGAACTCCAAAGAAATTTTGGGAATTCCCTGGTGGGCTAGTGGTTAAGACTCCACGCTCTCATTGCCAAGGACCCAGGTTCAGAGAAGCAATATCCCGCAAGCTATGAGGTGTGTGGGGTGGGGGAGGGGGGGCGGAAATTGTAGATATAGGGGCAAGAAATTTAGGATATTGTGTACCGTCTCTTTTCTCAGTAAAGTATGAGGCAGGATCATTGGCAAAGAGAAATGGTTTGAGATGGGAGAAACAATGATGTTCTGCCACTGGCTAGCATGGGCTGTGTGTGCATGCTTACTTAGTCACTTCAGCTGATTCTTTGCGACCCTATGGACTGTAATCCACCAGGCTCCTCTGTCCATGGGGATTCACCAGGCAGGAGTCCTGGAGTGGGTTACCATGTTCACCTCCAGGGGATCTTCCTGACCCAGGGACTGAACTTGTGTCTCTTGTGTCTGCCCCATTGGCATTCAGGTTCTCTGTCACTGGTACCACTTGGGAAGCCCTAGCATGGCCTGGCAAGAACTAAATGCTGAGTTTTCAGGAATTTTGCTGTGAGTCAGTTGCAAAAATAACCATTATTACAGCACAAATTACATACATGTACAGTTGAGTTATAGTAAAACAAAGGGAATAAATCCTTAACATTCATCATTTCCTCTCTATCTCTGTGCTCCCCATGTTGTTTTTATATATTGTATCTAAAAACAGGTACAATAATGTATCTAGCATTTAAAAGATGTGCTACTGACAACATTGCTCTTCACTCTGCTTTTAGTGGCATTGTTGTTCCCTTAAAATGAACCTTGATGGAAGTATCTGTGACTTGAAGATCAGCAAATGCTACAAATCAGGTCTTTTTTTGTTTGTTTGTTTTGTTTTGCAAAGAGCTGTTGATTGAACATGTACTGGCAAACCACTAGGTAAAGTTTTTGAGGCTAACGGTAACTATCTTGAATGACTATTCTGAGTACCAAGCAGGTGACTACTGACAGGTAAAGGACAGCCATAGCTGCTTTGGCCAGGCAGAAATTAGGGACGATGTTTGTAAAGAGAGTCTATCCCATGAGCATCCCAGGTCTGGAAACAGCAAACGTGTTGGGTTGAATTCTTTGGGTGGAGGTGTAGGACTAGCTAACCTGGACAATCTTGAGGCCAGTTATGGAGAGCAGGGCACTCAGGGTGAGCTAATATACTGGGAGGAAAGGGTAGGAGTGTGGAATCAGAAACCTTAAAGTCCAGGTGTAGCTGAAATGATGTAGAATTATTATCAGAGAGTAAGACTTATGAATTTATTATTTCATAGAAAGCCATTTCCAGAGCCTAGGTGTGTTGCTGCTTGAGTTTGCTCAAGTTATCATAATTGTAGATGTAGTGCAATTAGAAGGAGTTACCAGTTTCGGTTGTTGGATGAGTTGATCACATGGGCTGAAGGTACCAGTGATGATGGCAGGAATTGGGGTGAAGAACTCAGAGTTATGTAGGCATTAGAGTAGAGAAATGAGGATGCTGTGGGTGGTGGAGTGGAGAGATGCGTTGACTTGAATCAAAAGCTCCTGAATTCCTCGTGACAAGGAAAACCATTCAGTGAGAATGGCTTCTGTGGAAATACACAGATGGGGCTAATTTACTAGCCACTGTCATTCTTAAACAAAAGCTCCACTGGGTATAAACAGTGTATCAGAATGCACAAGGAATATAGTATTCTTAAAATAAAAAGATTTTTAATGCTTTGAGAAATATAATTTGCTTAAAATTGTATAGCATTTCTGGTGAAACATATACAGTTGTGCCAATGGCTTGGGGACAGTCACAAGGAGGTCTGTTTCCAAAAAGATTTCTTTTTCTAACCCACTTCTTCAGGTCACTGCCGAGGGACTTTTTTTTTTTTCTTTTTTCACTTTTACATGTTCATAAACAATTAACACAATACCCCCATTTATTTTTTCTCTCAAATTCTTTTTTTTTTTGAATTTTATTTTATTTTTTTAATTAATTTATTTTTTATTTTACTTTACAATTCTGTATTGGTTTTGCCATACATTGACATGAATCCACCACGGGTGTACATGCGCTCCCAAACCTGAACCCCCCTCCCACCCTCCTCCCCACAACATCTCCCGGGGTCATCCCCGCACACCAGCCCCAAGCGTGCCATATCCCGCATTGGACATAGATTGGCAATTCGATTCTTACATGATATTATACATGTTTCAATGCCATTCTCCCAAGTCATCTCACCCTCTCCCTCTCCCACTGAGTCCAAAAGTCCGTTATACACATCTGTGTCTTTTTTGCTGTCCTGCATACAGGGTCATCATTGCCATCTTTCTAAATTCCATATATATGTGTTAGTATACTGTATTGGTGTTTTTCTTTCTGGCTTACTTCACTCTGTATAATTGGTTCCCATTGCATTCTTGGTATTGCAGTATATTCTCCAGAATTTATTTTAGAATTTATTTTGTTTCATTCCCTTTACTATTCCCACTAGGTGTCATTTTCCCTTTCCATCTTTAGTAAGGATTTCATATTAAGCCCTATAGAGAGAGCTTAAGCTTTCAATTTTACCTTTCATTTTTTGATACAAAGAGCATATACAAAGTATCACTTTATCCTTTAGTGTTGCATCCTCTTGTAGCAGTTTTGGCTATTATTTTTTTTGCCAATGTTTTGAAAGTAGGCACTTAGCACATGTTTCTTGATGTATTTTTCAAGATGTAGGTGACATCACTGAATAGGCATATTTATAATAATAAAATTTCCCAAAACTTCTGTCCAAATCTCATGCTTGCTGCTACTCAACTGGGAATCAGAACCCAGCAGTATGACAACAGGTTATTCTCTTTCTACATTTTCTCATTCATTATAAACATAGCCATTGTTTTAACAAGGGCCAGTGGCTTAACCCAGAGGATTGATCTGGGACCCTTTGACTGGTCAGTGCATGGATATCAAGGACATTTATCCTTCAAATCTCATTAGCAAAGCGTTTCTTACAGAAGGCTATGCAAAAAGGGAGAAGAAAAGCGACCTTGAAAGACAGTGTGTGTGTGTGTGTGTGTGTGTGTGTATGAATTTATAAGAAACATTCTCTCTTTTATACCCACACACTCAGTTGTTTTTGTTGTTTAGTTGCTAAGTCATGTCTGACTCTTTGTAACCCCATGGACTGCAGCCTGCAAGACTTCTCTGTCCATGTGATTTCCCAGGCAAGAATACTGGAGTGGGTTGCCATTTCCTTCTCCAGGGGATCTTCCCGACCCAGAGATTCAGTCCATGTCTTTTCTGTGTTTACTGAGCCAGCAGGCAGCCCATTAAGTATCTCCATGCAAACTCCATTTTATTCTCTACCTGACGGTAAACATGTAAGTTGATTGTTTAGTCATTCATATTTCTATGTAGTTTTGTTTAATCTTTTGCCATTGCTCTCTGAAAATGGTGAGAGTTTTGATAAGCCACTAGAGAGAAGTAAGTAGTCTTCAAAGTCCTGACCCAGTCTGCAAGAGGGATTTGGGAAACACAGGCATCAACAAAGTGCCAGAGGCTTGAAGGGTGAAGAGTGGTTTCATTTTCATAACTATGGGAGGTTGTTTGATGTAGTGAAAAGATATCAGATTTGGGCCCCCACAGTCATGAGTTTTAACTTAACTTTGCTTACTTAGTGACTTTTAGAAAGCTATTTAATATATCTAAATCTCAGACAAGATCTATAATTTGGGGATATTGACATACGTCTCAACTGTTTTGAAAAGGATAATAGGAAGTGTTGTCTTAAAAATCCTTGCAATTCACCTGGCACAGAGTAGGCTTCAGTAAATAGAAGTTTCCACATCTCTGATACCCTGAAAGTAAAAAAACAAAAACAAAACAAAACAAAAAACAGTGTTGCTTTGCAATGATCTATCAAGATGCTAAGACATTGTAGTATCTGTACCTATACCTGTAATTTCTAAAATTTCAATTAGATTTCTAATATAAAAAGTCTAAGAACAGGATAAATGGTTAATGTTTGCAATTCAGATTTCTTAAAAACTCATAGAAATTTTAAGAAATACCTTCACTGAAAAAAATAAACAATTAGTGAAAAAGAAAAATTGTGGAAATGATAGTCTCTAATATTCTATCACAACTGAATTTATAAATTAATTTTTCTTATGGAAAAATTGCTGCTTTATTTTTACCTCTGGGAAAATATTCTATTCATCAAATGATTCAACTACAGGGTTTTATTTTTGAATCTTAGATTTTTTATCATTTTTATTCTTAATAACTGAATAAATATTATTGATCTGGGCTTGTTCTCTGCTAGATTAAAATCTTAATGAGACACAATAAAATATTTCCTTCTCATTTCAACAACTTGTTAAAATAATCATTGTATACAGTTGGTTAGTTTGTTTGATGTTACTGAAATTATTCACTAAATGTTATAATTTCTCTTATATTTACTCTCCATCAAATAATGCATTGATAATAGTATTTATTATTGGAATTTACACATAAACATTGAGTAGAGAAAAATATATACATTAATTTTCTAGCAAAGTAAATCTTAATTGAAAATTTGGGGTTTGTTCAGAAATGAGAATTACAGTGTTCTAAGAAAATTTACTATAGTGTATATAACTAAACTGGCTATATAAACCAGACTTATTTGTTTTCTATGTCTTGCACTGACAATTACAAAATGACATAAATTCTGGATTTATTTAAAATACATAATACATAATCCTCCAGTGTCAAGATTATCTGTGTTATAAATAAGCATGGTGTCCAAAAATGTAAACTTTTAAATAAAAAATGGCTGATTTTCACAAGTAAAAGCAATAGTAAATGGTAATTGACTGAAATTTCTTTTAGACATATGACGTAATCACGTTATAGCTTTGCTAAAGACTATTCGTTTCTGTTCATGGTGTTTTAGAAAGTCTAAGCTTCTTTAACAGAAAATAGTATTTTAAAAAAGTATCTAATCCTATCCTAGCATTGGTTGCTAGGAGAACATTTGATGCAAATTAATCTGTAAACATCTAGCAGCCAGCTTACCCTAGGAGAAGGGGAGGGGTCAGACTTAGAAGCTGGCCAGCAGGGAAACCACTGATGGGAAAATGACTGTCGAGGGTTTTTTATACACACCAGCAGCATCACACTGTGATATGAATTTTTTTCTCAATCATTTTTCTAGGCAAGGAGGAGAAAAGAAAGCAGGGAAAATTGAAAAGATAAATGGGGTCTTGCCAGTGAAGGTGAGCTTGATTTTTTTTTCTATTGAACTTTGCCCAGACAGCAATGATTAGATTAACTAAATGATTAATAACAAATGAAAATCAGTAAGAACAGAGTAGGATACATAGTCCTGCCTAGATATTTGTATTTAAATTTTACTCTCCGTATATCATGTATCCTATTTGAAAATAACATTTCTATAAATGAGGACAAAAGAGTTCGTGTATGAAAATGATCTTCCTTACCTAAAATTTCATCAGAAACAAAACCCAAGAATACTTTAGAGAGGATAAAGGATAGTTAACCATTTTAAAATGAAAATTATGCTTTAAAATATCAACAAAATGAGAAATAAATTTTTTTCTTAAATTTTAATGGAATTTAGGTGTGTCCCACAGAGAGATTTATGTCATTGATCAATATTCATATCCGTAGAAGCAAAATATCAGTTTTCAGTAAAGCTGAAGAAGTTTATACATCGGGAAATAGTTATCTTGGTTTACAGGAACGGAATTATTTCCTAATCTCTAGTCTTTTCACACACCTTTTTTTTTTTTTTTTTACTACTGAAGAAAACCAAAATCTGGAATTCAGTTTATAAAATGTTTACTTTGTAATGAATATGAGAACATAGGTGCTTTATGTTTAGAAATAATTATCTACAGGCCTATGTAGATACATACTATCCTATAAAATCTGCAAAGGAATTAAAATAGTGAAAAATATGTCTATTAGTTTTATGTAAATGTACCCAATTTTTCTTTTTTTTTTTTACTTTACAATATTGTATTGGTTTTGCCATACATCAGCATGAATCTGCCACAGGTGTACATATGTGTTCCCCATCCTGAACCCCTTCCCACCTCTCTCCCTATACCATCCCTCTGGGTCTTCCCAGTGCACCAGCCCCAAGCATCCTGTATCATGCATCGAACCTGGACTGGTGATTTGTTTCACAAATGATATTATACATGTTTCAATGTCATTCTCCCAAATTATCCCACCCTTGCCCTCTCCCACAGAGTCCAAAAGACTGTTCTATACATCTGTGTCTCTTTTGCTGTCTCGCATACAGGATTATCATTACCATCTTTCTAAATTCCATATATATGTGTTAATATACTGTGCTGCTGCTGCTGTTGCTGCTAAGTCACTTCAGTCGTGTCCGACTCTGTGCGACCCCAGAGATGGCAGCCCACCAGGCTCCCCCATCCCTGGGATTCTCCAGGCGAGAACACTGGAGCGGGTTGCCATTTCCTTCTCCAATGCAAGAAAGTGAAAAGTGAAAGTGAAGTCACTCAGTCGTGTCTGACCTTTCGCGATTCCATGGACTGCAGCCTACCAGGCTCCTCTGTCCATGGGATTTTCCAGGCAAGAGCACTGGAGTGGGGTGCCATTGCCTTCTCCGTTAATATACTGTATTGGTATTTTTCTTTCTGGCTTACTTCACTCTGTATAATAGGCTCCAGTTTCATCCACCTCATTAGAACGAATTCAAATGTATTCTTTTTAATGCCTGAGTAATACTCCATTGTGTATATGTACCACAGCTTTCTTAACCATTCATCTGCCATTGGACATCTAGGTTGCTTCCATGTCCTGGCTATTATAAACAGTGCTGTGATGAACATTGGGATATATGTGTCTCTTTCAATTTTGGTTTCCTCGGTGTGTATGCCCAGCAGTGGGATTGCTGGATCATATAGCGCTTCTATTTCCAGTTTTTTAAGGAATCTCCACACTGTTCTCTGTAGTGGCTGTACTAGTTTGCATTCCCACCAACAGTGAAAGAGGGTTCCCTTTTCTCCACAGCCTCTCCAGCATTTATTGCTTGTAGACTTTTGGATAGCAGCCATTCTGACTGGCATGAAATGGTACCTCATAGTGGTTTTGATTTGCATTTCTCTGATAATGAGTGATGTTGAGCATCTTTTCATGTGTTTGTTAGCCATCTGTAGGTCTTCTTTGGAGAAATGTCTGTTTAGGTCTTTGGCCCATTTTTTGATTGGGTTGTTTATTTTTCTGAAATTGAGTTGCAGGAGTTGCTTGTATATTTTTGAGATTAATTCTTTGTCAGTTGCTTCCTTTGCTATTATTTTTTCCCATTCTGAAGGCTGACTTTTCACCTTGCTTATAGTTTCCTTTGTTGTGCAGAAGCTTTTAATTAGGTCCCACTTGTTTATTTTTGCTTTTATTTCCAATATTCTTGGAGGTGGGTCATAGAAGATCCTGCTGTGATTTATGTTGGAGAGTGTTTTGCCTATGTTTTCCTCTAGGAGTTTTATAGTTTCTGGTCTTATTTTTAGATCTTTAATCCATTTTGAGTTTATTTTTGTGTATGGTGTTAGAAAGAGTTCTAGTTTCATTCTTTTACAAGTGGTTGACCAGTTTTCCCAGCATCACTTGTTAAAGAGATTGTCTTTTCTCCATTGTATATTCTTACCTCCTTTGTCAAAGATAAGGTGTCCATAGGTGTGTGGATTTATCTCTGAGCTTTCTATTTTGTTCCATTAATCTATATTTCTGTCTTTGTGCCAGTACCATTTGGCACAAGACACAAAACAGTGTCTTGATGACTGGCTTTGTAGTAGAGCCTGAAGTCAGACAAGTTGATTCCTCCAGTTCCATTCTTCTTTCTCAAGATTGCTTTGGCTATTCAAGGTTTTTTGTATTTCCATACAAACTGTGAAAATTATTTGTTCTAGTTCTGTGAAAAAAAAACGTTGGTAGTTTGATAGGGATTGCATTGAATCTATAGATTGCTTTGGATAGTATACTCATTTTCACTGTATTGATTCTTCTGATCCTTGAACACAGTATATTTCTGCATCTGTTAGTGTCCTCTTTGATTTCTTTCACCAGTGTTTTATAGTTTTCTATATATAGATCTTTTGTTTCTTTAGGTAGATATATTCCTAAGTATTTTAATCTTCTCATTGCAATGGTGAATGGAATTGTTTCCTTAATTTCTCTTTCTATTTTCTCATTATTAGTGTATAGGAATGCAAGGGATTTCTGTGTGTTGATTATATATATATATCCTGCAACTTTACTATATTCATTGATTAGCTCTAGTAATTTTCTGGTGGAGTCTTTAGGGTTTTCTATGTAGAGGATCATGTCATCTGCAAACAGTGAGAGTTTTACTTCTTTTCCAATTTGGATTCCTTTTATTTCCAAATATTTTTAAAAATAAGAGCAAATTTGGTATAGAGAGTTTATTACTTTACACAAAAAATAAATCTTAAAAAATTTTCTGTAATAAGGAAATTTATATTATTTCTCTTTTAATGATTTCCATATACCCATATTAAAATTATGCCATGTACTTCAATCATGATCCAAGATTAAAAGTCAGGAATTCTGCTAATATTTTCCCACACAAGTTCTAAAATGCTGACTAAAATTATTTTCTCTTCTGTACAAAATTATGATGTGTTCAATAAGTTTAACTTTCTGCTGCACTTTAAAACTATTTGGCAGTAGCATATATAGAATATTATCTTATTTCTTTTCTTTAATTCTTTTTATACAATACAGGATAAATAAACCTACCAATATACAAAGCACAAAAAGGTAAAATTGAATGGTTTCTAGGGGCTATGAACTGTGAAGTGAGAAATTAGGCCCTGACCTCAAAGGTATTGCCATCTGCTTTCAGTTAAAACAAATGTAACAAACAGAAAGTCAAGATGATTCACTTTTTGTGTGGATTGTGTTCTAGAGAAGCTTGGAAACAAGAGCGTTGGCAGCATCTATAGAAAGCAGGGTAGGCTCCACAGAAGGGGTGAACTTGAATGGAAACTGAAAAATGAGGGGGAGTTGGAGGCACCCAGAAAGCCTTAAAGTTACAATATGAATTGTAGTACAATTAAGTGTTGAGTAAGCAACCAATATCAACTTATTCAACTTAGCAAATAATGTTGAAAATGATATTTTTTGCAAATGCTATTGATATTGTTTGTTATAATCACATAGCATATTATCTCATAGAGCTGTTACACAAGAAAAATTAGCTATATATTTATAGTTTGTGATTAATAAAAGTATAATGTGTATGTTAAAATACAGTAATTTTACATGTAGGAAGGTCCAAGATTATGAAAGTACTATCTACATAGACACAAACAATTTGGAATAAAAGGTAATGTAATAAGGGATTTTTAATAATCCTTTATTAAATAGCTATTTATTTACTTGAATTTGTTTCAAAAGTAAACAATGTTATTACTATTGTTTCAAAATACTTGCATGAAAGATATAAAAAGTTGAAAAACTATAGCATCCAACAAAAATATCAAGTAAAAATATTAAGCTAAAATTCTTTAATCTCAACATATTAATGTCTTGAAAATATAATGAATCTACCTATACAGTGTACGTGAAACATTGATTTTACTTATTCTTTTTCTAAAGGGAAAGGTACATCAGTACATTACCTTAGTGCTCTAAATTCTCATATTTGATTATGTGAAAGAGGCCCATAATGAGTGGTTATAATTTGGTTCTAATAATAATTGCTTACATTAAAGTTGTCTGAGTGCTTGTAATGTCCAGGTAAATCTCATCTTTATTTTAATGCCAACTTCTGCATGCTGGTCTGCCTCACAAGCACTAATTCAGTTTTTCCAAACCTGGACTCCCCTGTGTTTATCCTTCCTTAGGTGCATCTCACAGTAGTCAGTGATATCACATTTTACCCAGTTGTTCAAGACAGCTCTTAGACATCACACTTGGGCATCATCTCTGAGAACCATTTGATCTCCCATTTCTATAACATAGATTCTGTATTATTTCCATAATTTTTCTGATTTCAAGCCTGTGATGGATAATTTTATGTGTCAATTTGACTGAGCCAAAAGATGTCCTGGACATTTGGTTAAACATTATTCTGGGTGTATCTGTGAGAGTGTTTCTGGATGGAATTAACATTGAATCAGTAACGTAAGTGGGCTTCCCTGGTGGTTCAGATGGTAAAGCATCTGCCCGTGATGCAGGAGACCTGGAGTTCGATCCCTGGGTTGGGAAGATCCCCTGGAGAAGGAAATGGCAACCCACTCCAGTATTCCTGCCTGGGAAATCCCATGGACAGAGGACCCTGGTAAGCTGCAGTTCATGGGATTGCAGAGTCGGATGTGACTGAGCGACTTCACGTAGTAAAGTGAGTAAAACAGATTTCCCTCTCTAATGTGGGTGGGCTTTATGCAATTATGGAAGCCTGAATACAACTAAAAGACTGTAAAAGACTGATCCTTCCAAGAGTAAGAAGGAATTCTTACCTTGCTGCTTTCTGACTAATTTTTATTTTTTTCCTGCTTTTGAATTCAAACTGAAACACAGGCTCTTCCTGGGTCTCAGGTCTATTGCCCTTTGAACTGGAACTACATCCAAGGTTCTCCTGAGTCTCTAGCTTGCCAACTGTAGATTACATCCTTAGTTCAGTTTCTCTGGAGAACTCTAACTAGTTCAAAGTCTCTGGCACTTTTCTTTTCTTGGATTTTGTAGTATTCTCTTAATTTTCTGTCCATTTTCTCACCCTTCCCATATATCTAGCATATACCCTCCACAATTATATTTCTCAAATGGAAATCTTTCTGGCCTTTTCCTTGGTTAAAATTCTCCTTGGCTCCTCACCCATTTCAAGATAAAACACAACTGCTTACATACCAAATAAAGAACCTCAACAATGTAGGCAAGTGATGTTTACCCCAGGTTTTTCCTTCCTTCCAGTAAAACTGAAAAGCTTCCAGTTTCCTGAGCTGAAATGCTGCATCTTTACATGTTCTCTCAGTCTACATATGGGCTTCCCTTGTGGCTCAGCTGGTAAAGAATCCGCTTGCAATGTGGGAGACCTGGGTTTGATCCCTGGGCTGGGAAGATTCTATGGAGGAGAATGGAAAGGCTACCTACTCCAGTATTCTGGCCTGGAGAATTCCATGGACTGTATAGTGTGAGGTAGTAACACATTCTAGTTTTGATTTGCATTTCTCTAATAATCAGCTGTGGAAAAGGAAATGGCAACCCACTCCAGTATTCTTGCCTAGAGAATCCCATGGACAAAGGAATCTGGTGGGCTGCTGTCTATGGGGTCGCACAGAGTCGGACACGACTGAAGTGACTTAGCAGCAGTCTACATATACTGTCACTTCTTTCACTTGCCTAGTGTCCTGTAGGTCCTATGCCTCCTTAACACTTGGTTCATGCATTTCTTTCTAGAAACCTCCTCTTAGTTCATTCTCCTCGCATCTAGTTGATTTCCTCTTTTATAGCATGAGGTTGTAATAGTTGATAATTCACATCAATATTTCAGATGAAATGATAAAGTCCTTGAGGTGAGGGATCTACACCCATGTACCCCCATGGCTGATTCATGTCTGTTCAGTTCGGTTCAGCCACTCAGTCTTGTCTGACTCTTTGCGATCCCATGGACTGCAGCACAACAGGTCTCCCTGTCCATCACCAACTCTTGGAGTTTACTCAAACTCATGTCCATTGACTCAGTGATGCTATCCAACCATCTCATCCTCTGTGGGCCCCCCTCTCCTCCTGCCATCAATATATGGCAAAAACCATCACCATATTGTAAAGTAATTAGCCTCCAATTAATTAATTTAAAAAAATCCTTTACTCAGTGCCCAACATAGAAAAGAGCACATAGTGGGTATTCATTAAAGTTCCACTGAATAAGTAAATGAACTAATCTCATCCATATCAATTAAATTTAATTTTTAACACACACTTTCATATTTAACATAGGTCATTTCAGAAATTTGTCTAATTCTGAATTCAGTTTTCTCTTATTTTTTATACTCTTAATTTACTATGCCACATCCACCCCACTCTGTGTGTGCAGAGGCTGACATTTAATTTCATTAATGGGCTCTCCAGCTGCCAGATGTAAGATTAGGGTCAACCAGTAGTAGGTACAAGCAAAAGGTTAGAGGACAAAAGTGGAGACAGATTGGGGTTTTAGTCCCATGGCATCCTCCCAAACATGGCATTAGGGGCATTCCCCTTCCAAAAATCTCTGTGACTCTCTTCCTAAGGTCTAGTACCTGCTTCCTCTCCTTTCCCTTGTGACCTAGGGTGGCCACGACTCCCCACAATTAGCCTGGGAGTACTATGTTTTCTATTTCTAGTTTCACTTAAGCTTATCTATTGCTTCCTTAAACTTTTCTCAATTATTCTGTTGGACAGCGCCTCCAACTTCCTGCCAGGAGTATGACTAACGCAATACAGAACATTCCCCTCCCCACTAATCTATTTTAAGAATCTAACATGATAGCACATTAACTCTACCAGTCAGATCATATGTTGGGCTCATCAAATACATGAAATGTTCCAGTAACTATACAGTAGGCCAGACCATACCATGATGCAGACTCTAGTACTATTGTTTTTAAAGGAAACTAAAAGAATCTGTAGTTTTAAAATGTGGAGAAGGCAATGGCAACCCACTCAAGTACTCTTGCCTGGAGAACCCCACGGACGGAGGAGCCTGGTAGGCTGCAGTCCATGGGGTCGCTAAGAGTCGGACACGACTGAGCAACTTGACTTCCCCTTTTCACTTTCATGCATTGGAGTAGGAAATGGCAACCCACTCCAGTGTTCTTGCCTGGAGAATCCCAGGGACAGAGGAGCCTGGTAGGCTGCTGTCTATGGGGTCGCACAGAGTTGGACACGACTGACGTGACTTAGCAGCAGCAGCAGCAGCAGCAACAGCAGCAGCAGCAGCAGCTTTAAAATGCTTTTCAGTTTAAAAGCTAGTTTCAAATACATTATCTCATTCTATCATCTCATATAAACATCTTCCTGGCAAACAATGGAAATACTCCAATATTCAGTTTTGAAAGGTTTATTTCAATTTTATTTAAACTTTAAAACAAAATTTAAACTAAAATTATAGTCTTGTTAAAAATAATTATTTTCATCAGTAAAATAGGAATAGGACTTACCCCAACTCAGTAGTCATGTCTCATTGACTCATGCCTCATTTGTGTCTAGATGATTTCCTCCTATTAGGGAGTTGGGGCCAAAATAACTCAAGACTACCAGGACATTTTGCCACACCACTGGGTGTGCCCCGCTCATATTCTTTTCCCCAATAAACGTAATTAGTTCAGTTAAGTTGCTCAGTAATGTCCAACTTTTTGTGACCCCCATGGACTGTAGCACACTAGGCTTCCTTGTCTATTAACAACTCCCAAGGTTGCTCAAACTCATGAGTTGGTGATGCCATCCAACCATCTCGTCCTGTGTCATCCCCTTAGTGTTCTCTTGAGTGCTGCAGAAAATGTGTATAAGCCTATCATCCAAAATATATTTCCAAATGTGTTTGGTAGACTGCATCATGGTTCCTGCCACCTGGGAAAGCTCTAGAGCTCTTCACTGTCCTCCCCAGAAGGAAAGCACTACATGCTGCCCTTATTCCTCCAGAACTGTTATCCTTCTCCACGTCTAACTCCCAGTAAATCACTAAGCACTAAGTGTATTCTGCTTGTGATGTAGTTGGTGATGCAATACCCCTTTTCCCATTTTGATCAGAATTATAAATATGATGTGTAAAGACTTAGACAAAGAGGATGGATATGCTTTCGTGGTCAAACACATTTGATAAGGAAAAACTTTGTTTCTGGAAAATTCATGCAAACAAACTGGGGCAATCTTCAAGGCTCTTAGATTCCAGAGGTCAAATGATCTTCTTCATTTCAGGTAAAAGGACTGGTTAGGTTTCCCACAAGAGCTACTATTCTGGAAAGCTACTTTGAAAAGGTTTAAAATTCCAGATGATTCTTGTAGAAGCAACTGAGATTTCTAAGAGCTTCTTCAGCTTTATATTATTTATGTAGAGTGTACTTGAAAAATACCCCTGAATAGAGCCTTTATTTTTTTTAAACATAATGCCTGTATACATCTGGTATGATATCCAAAAGATACTCTTTTTAAGTATACCATTTAAATTTGATTAAAATACACAAAGAGATTGGTCTCCAGACAGTATCAATGTACACAGCACTTTTGAAGCATGCCTAGTGTTGTACCCATATTAAACTAGTAAAACAGAGACAGCAGAACACAAAGGAAATTTAATGCATAAGCTCTCCCCATTGTTAACTTCAAGTCTATCAATAGATTGAGACTCTGTAGTGTCCTAAAAGGACCCAGATGTAAAGTCCAGTATAATGACTGAATTTTAACCCAGGCTCTGTTAATTTCACAATGAAAAATTGCAGGATGCATTAGATAACTATATGCACCCAGGAAATTTTCTGTACAAATGTGAACATTTAAGTTCTCATTTCAATTTAAACAATGAATCAATCAGATAGTTAAACTGTATTACAATTAAATCTATACATTGGTATCCAACCCAAACTGGAAGTGTCTCATGGGAAAAATTGAGCCATGGAGGCAGAACCCCATGGGTATTTCAGGTCAGTAACAGTCAAAGGAGATATTCATGTATTTACTGACACCACCTCCAACCTCAGTGGTATCAGCACATCCTGGGTGACTTTTTATTTTAGCATCAGTGGAAGTTTGTAATGGAGGTAATCAAATCCTAGCTGAGGCCAGAGATCCTCATGAGATGGGTGGGAGATCCAATAAGTAAGACAAAGTAAGTCAAGGTGTATTACTCTATTTTCCAAGGCATTTGATAAGGTTATAATGGAAGCCACCAGGGAAGCTCCTGGAGATGGATGAATCACAAGCTGGAATTAAGATTGCTGGGAGAAATATCAACAAGCTCATATATGCAGATGATAGCACTCTAATGGCAGAGAGTAAAGAGGAACTCAAGAGCCTCTTGATATAAGTGAAAAAGGAGAGTGAAAAATCTGACTTAAAACAGCATTCAAGAAACTAAGATCATGTAATCTGGTCCCATCACTTCATGGCAAACAGGTTTGGTTCAGTTCATTTCAGTGGCTCAGTCATGTCTTTCTCTTTGTGACCCCATGAACTGCAGCATGCCAGGCTTCCCCGTCCATCACCAAATCCCAAAGTTTACTCAGACTCATGTCCATTGAGTTGGCGATGCCATCCAACCACCTCATCCTCTGTCGTCCCCTTCTCCTCTCACCTTCAATCTTTCCCAACATCAAGGTCTTTTCAAATGAGTCAGCTCTTTGCATCAGGTGGCCCCAAGTATTGGAGTTTCAGCTTCAACATCCATCCTTCCAATGAACATTCAAGACTGGTTTCCTTTAGGATGGACTAGTTTGATCTCCTTTCAGTCCAAGGGACTCTCAAGAGTCTTCTCCAACACCACAGTTCAGAAGCATCAATTCTTCGGTGCTCAGCTTTCTTTATAGTCCAACTCTCACATCCATACATGACTACTGGAAAAACGATAACCTTGACTAGATGGACCTTTGTTGGCAAAGTAATGTCTCTGTTTTTAATATGCTGTCTAGATTGGTCATAACTTTTCTTCCAAGGAATAAACATCTTTTTATTTCATGGCTGCAGTCACCATCTGCAGTGATTTTGGAGCCCCCAAAAATAAAGTATGCCACTGTTTCCATTGTTTCTCCATCTATTTACCATGAAGTGATGGGACCAGATGCTGTGATCCTTGTTTTCTGAATGTTGAGCTTTAAGCCAACTTTTTCACTCTTCTCTTTCACTTTTATCAAGAGGCTCTTTAGTTCTTCTTTGCTTTTGCCGTAAGGGGGGCAAATAGATGGGATAAAGTAGAAACAGGGGCAAATTTTTTTTTTACTGGGCTCAAAATCACTGCAGACAGTGACCGCAGTGAAATTAAAAGATTCTTGCTCCTTGAAAGAAAAATTATGACAAACCTAGACAGTGTATTAAAAAAGTGGAGGCATCACCTTGCTGACAAAGGTTCATATAGTCAAAGCTATGGTTTTTCCAGTAGTCATGTAAAGATGTGAGAGTTGGACCATACAGAAGACTGAGTGCCAAAGAATTGATTCTTTGGAAATGTGGTGCTAGAGAAGACTCTTGAGAGTCCTTAGACAGCAAGGAGATCAAACTAGTTAATCCTAAAGGAAATCAACCATAATTATTCATTGGAAGGAGTGATGCTGAAGCTGAAGCTCCAGTCCTTTGGCTACCTAATGCAAGGAGCCAACTCAATGAAAAGACCATGATGCTGAGAAAGAGTGAAGACAGGAGGAGAAGGGGGTGACAGAAGATGAGATAGTTGGACAGTATCACTGACTCAATGGACTTGAGTGAGCAAACTCTGGGAAATAGTGAAGGACAGGGAAGCTTGGCATGCTGCAGTCCACAGGGTTGCAAAGAGTCAGACATGACTTAGTGACAGAACAACAACAGGATGGAAGCATTAAAACCACCAATATAGGAATAAAAGCAAGGCAGAACAAACAGAAAAGAATAACATCCTATAAGTTATGAAGTTTAAATGCAGTACTAGCTATGAAAGGAGGAAGGGCATCAATCATATTTTAAATTTCTAAAACAATGCCAAGTGTACTTTGAAGTCTCATTCAAGATAAGCTGACTATCATCTGGGAAAGAAGGAATTTCCCATGCACTGCCATTACTCTAACATTTTTAGCAGAATATCTTATCAGAACTTTAGTGATTGGTAATTTCAGAGAAAGATGTTGGTAAGAGTAGGTACAGTGCTAACCAACAACTGGATGGGGAAACCAAGGATATGAAACACAGAATTTAAGGATCTCAATTAAATTGGCAGAAACATAAATGTGAGTCTGCAAGCAGTGGAAGGTGTGTGTCCCCAGGGGATTCTCAGCAGGTTGAAGCAGGACTTCAGCACAGGGTGTCTTCTGTGTGGACAGGCAGGCTTAGGCAACTCGGCAGAATGCTTAACAAAGGGACTGGAGTTAGGAAAGGTGACAGCCAGGTGCCTGCCTTCAGGTTGATATGGCTAGTGATGCATAGAAGGTGAGGATTTGGCTAAAGTCCTTGTGAAGGGGTATTATTTTAAAAGGTGGCAAATAGGCAACTTGATCCAGTTGCCTTCCTTCTCTAAATGACCAAATATAAGTGACTTTTGGAATTGAGTCCTAGTTAGCCATGATTAGAAATCTTTAGTCATTGAATCTGAAGATTTGTCTCAAGAAAACAAATGCTGATGCTTATATAAAATACTTCTACTTCAAAAGGAAATGTTAAATAATAGTATTTAGACATCACCTGAAGGTGGCGAGGGAAATGTCCATTTCCACATCAAATCCTGCACAGTCCTACATGTTAGCATCTACTCCTTATTACACTAGCTTTCCACTGGTAAATGCCCCTTTTATGTGATCTATTCACTTTCACCAGTTGGTGGATTGTATCTCTAATCCTCACTGCAGGTTGCTTTTAACAAACTTATTCACTGCCTTCCACTGCATGGCCCATCAATCACCCAGTCCAGCATGGGGTTATAGTCTATAACTCTTCTTCATAAATGGTCTTTTGCAGAAAAGAGCCCCCAAATTTCCCTCCCAATGTGAAATTAGGGAATAGGGTGTAATAATATTGCTATAGCAACATAAAATGTGTCCCAGATTCTCTTACAGGATCCAGTCCAGAGTAGATGATCAGTTTATTGAATGGAGGAATCATGTCTAGCAGAGTATGTGCTAGATAGACTCTTTGATTCTTTTCTTAGAGTAAAACTCACTCTTAAGATATTTTAAGACCTCCTTGATTAAACTAGGAGCACGGAGCACATGTGGCTCACTACTCAGGGAAACTTCCTTCTAGTCCAAGTGTCTTACGAACTTTCCTTAGGAGAGGGTACATTGCTTTATCCAACCGCTTGTTTTCCTTTTAAAAAACAATGGGAGATTATACTAAATAAGGAACAAAACTCTTTTGGCTATGAGATAATGACTCTTTCCCAAAGCTTACAAAGGAAAGTATTTTAATGTATTTACTTTTCAAAATTATGTTTTAACATAATTCTGTTTTAACATCATGTAACCAACAATTCAACATTCAGAAAACTAAGATTATGGCATCTGGTCCCATCACTTCATGGGAAATAGATAGGGAAACAGTGGAAACAGTGGCAGACTTTATTTCTGGGGGCTCCAAAATCACTGCTGATGGTGATTGCAGCCATGAAATTAAAAGACGCTTACTCCTTGGAAGGAAAGTTATGACCAACCTAGATAGCATATTGAAAAGCAGAGACATTACTTTGCCAACAAAGGTCCATCTAGTCAAGGCTATGGTTTTTCCAGTGGTCATGTATGGATGTGAGAGTTAAACTGTGAAGAAAGCTGAGCGCCGAAGAATTGATGCTTTTGAACTGTGGTGTTGGAGAAGATTCTTGAGAGTCTCTTGGACTGTAAGGAGATCCAACCAGTCCATTCTAAAGGAGATCAGTTCTGGGTGCTCATCGGAAGGACTGTTGTTAAAACTGAAACTCCAGTACTTTGGCCACCTCATGAGAAGAGTTGACTCATTGGAAAAAACCCTGATGCTGGGAGGGATTAGGGGCAGGAGGAGAAGGGGATGACAGAGGATGAGATGGCTGAATGGCATCACCAACTTGATGGACATGAGTTTGAGTGAACTCTGTGAGTTGGTGATGGACAGGGAGGCCTGGCATGCTGTGATTCATGTGGTCACAAAGAATTGGACATGACTGAGCGACTGAACTGAACTGAACCAACAATTCACCATCATGTAACCAATAGTTCATAAATAATATAGATGAAAGGTTGCAAACTTTTTTTTTTAAATAAAGAGCCAGAGAGTAAACTTGTGGGCTGTTGCGAGATATATAGCTTTTTTGTCAAGTACTGAGTTCTGCCTTTGTAACCTGAAAACAGCAATAGCTAATATGAAAGAAAAAAAATGTTGTTGTTGGGTTCCAATAAATTAATATTTACAGAAACAGACTGTGGGCCAGTTTGACCCATGAGTCATTCTTGGCCAAACCCTACTCTAGAAGATAACACAGAAATATGGCCTGAATTGAATTCACTATTCTTCACCTGGCAAATTCCAGCCAGGAATAATAACCCCTTTCTAGGAGGGATTGGGGGCAGGAGGAGAAGGGGACGACAGAGGATGAGATGGCTGGATGGCATCAGTGAGTGAACTCCGGGAGTTGGTGATGGACAGGGAGGCCTGGCGTGCTGCGATTCATGGGGTCGCAAAGAGTAGGACACGACTGAGCGACTGAACTGAACTGAACTGAGGATATACTGCTCAGATTAGGATATAAATGAAATTAAGTATTAGTGATACTGTTTTCTTGCATTTCAATCAGGCAACTTCCATAAGAAGAAGAAAAAATTTAGTAATTTATTTTTGTTTTCATGCATTAACTTCTTTTTAAATTTCATATAAGAAAAAGGCATTCATAGTATAAAATAGTGTTTCTAATTAGGGAGATCAGTCAGTATGTAGCAGTCACAGTGAGATATACAAAACTAGCTAGATGTTTTTTATTTAGTAGTTATACCCATTAAGTAGATCAGTGATGTGGGACAGCTGTAGCCTTTGACAGATCCTTCTCCTGTAGAAGAAATGAGGGTTTCTAAACTATACATTACACAGAGTCACATTATATAAAGTTATTGCTACACCAGGTGACACAGAAGCAACTGATATTACATGACCTGATGCAAATTCAGATGGAAAATTTGGAGCATACAAATGGATTAAACACCCTTGAAAATCAGGTAGAGTACAATTCCAAAGGATTTCAGGTCATTCAGAAATGCTATTACCTCCCAGCCAAGAAATGTAGACTGTTTTGTTAGTGATCACACTGAAGCATGAAATTGAGGAGGAAGACTATTAATGGGTCCGTTGAGGGAAGAAATCAGAAATATTATTTTAAGGTGGAATGTTGTGACAAATATGTGGCAAAATGTAAAATTACCTCTCAGAAAAATTTGCGTTTATTTTCAGTTACTATTTACAGTATTGAAAATGTATTATTACTGGAAAATCTTACTTGAAAACTTCTTAGCCTAAAAAATCTCACAAAGCTTTTCAGAATAGGTCTACCATTGTCCATACATGCTACCAAATTCTTCTCAGAGAGCAATTTACATGCCCAGTAAAATATACTTTTTTTTTTCTAAAATAGCATTTCATGGTGTTTTAAAGGCAGATTTTTATTTTTCTAGATGTTGCCAAACTACTTATGAACATACAATGGAGGAATGAGTCAACAAATTGGTTTAAGCTGGAGTATTTTATAACACTACTTATGCAGTAAATATTTACTATCCAGCAGACTCTACTGATTAAAAAGGTAATCTTGATTGTAATAGATGGTTGCCCATCAGAAGAATTAAGCCCCTTTAAAAAGTATTTGTGTACATAATGTCAGATTATTTCATTGAAACCACTCTCTTTAATTTCCCCTCAGAAAAGTATTGCTCGATTATTCTTATCCCTTCAGATTTTTCTAAGAGATCATTATTTGACATTTCAAATTGAATATAAGGCAAATAGAGCTAATAATAATTGAAGAATTATTATTGGATATATCATATATAGCCATATGTCATATGAATTGGAATTGCTTTTAATAAAAGGTGTTTTCTGTGGGAAATTAGAAACATCTAAAATTTTTAATGTAATGCATAGCCAACGTATGGTTAAAAAAATTCAGTAGAAAGATATAAAATCTTTGCTATGCAAACTTAAATATTCTGATGATGCTGTGTACATGCATGTTCAGGCACTTCAGTTGTGTCCAACTCTTTGTGACCCTATGGGCTGTAGTCTGCCGCACTCCTCTGACCTTGAGATTTCCAGGCAAGAATACTGGACTGTGTTGCTATGACTGCCTCCAGGGGAGATGATGTTGTAACAAGATAATTTTGGTTGGATGCTTCATGTATCATATCTGTAGCCCTTACCAATCCTTCATATCATCACTAGTAGGCAACAGCTACTTTGTACTTTGAGGTTGTGGTGCTTACATTGTTCATCTCTTTATTCCTCCCTGGGTTGCTCAGCTGGTAAAGAATCCACCTGTAAGGTGGGAGACCTGGGTTCTATCCCTGGGTTGGGAAGATCCCCTGGGATGGGAAGATCCCTGGGTTGGGAAGATCCCCTGGAATGGGCATGGCAACCCATTCCAGTGTTCTTGCCTAGAGAATCCTCATGGACAGAGGAGCCTGGCAGGTTACAATCCATGGGGTCGCAAAGAGTCAGACACTACTGGGGGACTAAGCACACAGCACACACTTTGCTTACTCACCTAAACACTACAGTTCCTCCACCAGTCTCTTTTCCAGTATTAGGAGTATACAATAAATATATTTTAGAATGAATGAATGAAGTAAAAAAGACAAATCTACATATAACATTCTCTACAAGAAATGATGCCATAGTTTTTATAGCGACTGTTTATAGATCTTTAACTATCAAATTCACTCACTTGCTAAGTAATACTACACCAAAATAACATAATCAGAGAGCCAATTTAATGTAAAATTCTGCATGAAAATTATCATGGATATCTCAATTAATAATCCTTAATATAATTAAAATGATTAATTTTCATATTTGTGTATGTCTCAGTTTATTTGGTATATTATTTTTAAAAATCTCTGTATTCTAAATCTTAAATACATTTCTTTCAAAAGCACATAATGTACTTATGAAATGCTACAAATCAGAAATGCATTTTACTTGAAATGAGTATCTATTATTCAAAATAATAGTTGAAATATATAAAGCTCTTATATTTCAAAATATTAACCTTTCACTGAATTGATTAAAAGCATATAATATGACTTTGAAGTATTTTGAAAACCTGACTACTGAAAATCAATCAAATTATTTTTGTTGTTTGGTAATGTAAAACAGTTGCTCCATTTTTCAAAGACTGTGATTATCCTGTGTACCCTGCCAATGAATAGATTTAGTAGAAACCATAAGCTGTAGAGAAGAATCATTAATAAGAAAGAATCAAAAACAAAGGAAACTAAGTGGGTTAATTACAGTAAATATGATTTAAGCATCTGTTTAGGCTATCAAGGGAAAACAAAAGGGAATTTGAGAGATATTAAAATCCAAACCCAAATTAAGAAAACTAAAATAAGGATAGAATTCTATTCAGAGCATGATGAACGTTTATTAAATATTATTTTTATTTATTTATACTTAGACTGGGAAATGGATAGTAAGCAGTAGTTAGGCTTTCTTTCTTTTTTTTAACTAGTATAAAAACCTTACCTGGGCTTCCCTCGTGGCTCAGTGGTATGGTAAAAAATCCACCTGCCAATACAGAGGACTTGAGTTCCATCCATGGGTCAGGAAGATCCCCTGGAGAAGGAAAGGCAACCCATTCCAGTATTGTTGCCTGGGAAATCACATTGAGAGAGGAACCAGCTAGCTACAGTCCATAGGGTAACAAAAGTATGCTGCTGCTGCTGCTAAGTTGCTTCAGTTGTGTCTGGCTCTGTGCAACCCCATAGACAGCATAAGATATGACTTATTGACTAAAGAACAGTAAAGTATTAACACCTTGCCTAAATCCTCTTTCTATGGCAGCTGTCATTCAGAATCTAAGACAGAATCAAGCCATACAGATATGACCACAGGACCAAGGTATACACGTTTAAAAACAGTTAAAAGGGTAATCAGGACACAAAATGAAGTATTTTCAGTATGATAACTGTACATTTTTAAGTGACATATTGCATAATACATTATTTTTTTTTTTACTTTTTTTGCTAAGCTTTAAATATTATTGATAGTGGTAGTAACTATGAGCAATTGCACAGAGTTGGACACAAGTGATGTAACTTAGCATGCATGCATTATATCCTTTAAAATTTCTGCCTTTGATTTGATCTTTCCTTTGTGGTCAGCTATCTAACTGGTTCTTTTAAGTATTCCATGGATATGTGAATATTTCCTGGACATTCCTTTAATTTGTTTAATCAGTTTATTTATTATATGATATAATTATTCTAGGTCCTTACTTAATGTTAGCTAAATCTGTCTGATTTCAAAAGATAGTCTTACTAATATGCATTCTTGATTATGTTCTGCTTCCTTTTGAATTCTTTAGTGGCCTTTTTTGCCAACAGAATAAAATCTAAATTTCTCTGTATGACAGAAAAAGCCTTGCATCTCTCTTATTTTTCCAAACCTCCACTATGCCTCCATACCTAACATACTGTCAGCTGATCCATACTAGAAAATCTTGTGGTTTCCAAACTTGGCATGCTTCTTCACACTTTCATAACTTTCTATGCTTTCTCTTGACCTTTAAGTTCTTTTCCTATCACATTTGGCTCAATTAGAGTCACTATTCAAAACTCATTTTAGTAAAATCTAAGGTTCCCCTCCAATATATTTCATGACTGTGCTGTTCAATACAGTAGCCACTAGACACATGTGGCAATATAAATTAAAATTAGTTAAATTATGTAAAATTTGAAAATTTATTTCCTCATTAGTTCAGTCACATTTCAAGTGCTCGGTATCCACGAGTAACAACTTAATACCATATGGACAACATGAGTAGGGAGTGCTCAGTTGGTCCAGTGGTTAGAATGCTATACTTCCAACTGCAGGGACATGGGTTCAATCTCTGGTCAGGGAAGAAAAATCCTGCAAGCTTCACAGCACAGCATCTATCACCCACAAAAAACTTACAACAAAAAGTTGATATAGATTTAAAATATTTCCATTATCACTGAAAGTCCTATGGGAGAGCATTGGCTTAAAATCTTAATTGTCAAATCATATTTTATATATATGTACATATACATATATATATATAAATATTTTTATATCTGTTTCTTAATCTGGAGATTCCTAAAAGCAAATAACCTAAACAATTTGTCTCTAGGCCACATACTCAGTTCAGTTCAGTCGCTCAGTCATGTCCGACTCTTTGCGACCCCATGAATTGCAGCACGCCAGACCTCCCTGTCCATCACCAACTCCCAGAGTTCACTCAAACTCATGTCCATCAAGTTGGTGATGCCATCCAGCCATCTCATCCTTTGTTGTCCTCTTCTCCTCCTGCCCCCAATCCCTCCCAGCATCAAAGTCTTTTCCAATGAGTCAACTCTTCACATGAGGTGGCCAAAGTATTGCAGTTTCAGACTCTCAAGAGTCTTCTCCAACACCACAGTTCAAAAGCATCAATTCTTTGGCACTCAGCTTTCTTCACAATCCAACTCTCACATCCATACATGACCACTGGAAAAACCATAGCCTTGACTAGACAGACCTTTGTTGGCAAAGTAATGTCTCTGCTTTTGCATATGCTCTCTAGGTTGGTCATAACTTTCCTTCCAAGGAGAAAGCATCTTTTAATTTCATGGCTGTAATCACCATCTTCAGTGATTTTGGAGCCCCCCAAAAATAAAGTCTGACACTGTTTCCATTGTTTCTCCATCTATTTGCCATGAAGTGATGGGACCAGATGCCATGATCTTCGTTTTCTGAATGTTGAGCTTTAAGCCAACTTTTTCACTCTCCTCTTTCACTTTCATCAAGAGGCTCTTTAGTTCCTCTTCACTTTCTGCCATAAGGGTGGTATCATCTGAATATCTGAGGTTATTGATATTTCTCCAGGCAATCTTGATTCCAGCTTGTGCTTCTTTCAGCCCAGCATTTCTCATGATGTACTCTGCGTATAAGTTAAATAAGCAGGGTGGCAATAGACAGCCTTGACGTACTCCTTTTCCTATTTGGAACCAGTCTGTTGTTCCATGTCCAGTTCTAACTGTTGCTTCCTGACCTGTATACAGGTTTCTCAAGAGGCAGGTCAGGTGGTTTGGTATTCCCATCTCTTTCAGAATTTTCCACAGTTTATTGTGATCCACACAGTCAAAGGCTTTGTCATAGTCAATAAAGCAGAAATAGATGTTTTTCTGGAATTCTCTTGCTTTTTCCATGATCCAGCGGATGTTGGTAATTTGATCTCTGGTTCCTCTACCTTTTCTAAAACCAGCTTGAACATCAGGGAGTTCATGGTTCACCTATTACTGAAGCCTGGCTTGGAGAATTTTGAGCATTACTTTACTAGCATGTGAGATGAGTGCAATTGTGTGGTAGGTTGAGCATTCTTTGGCATTGCCTTTCTTTGGGATTGGAATGAAAACTGACCTTTTCCAATCCTGTGGCCACTGCTGAGTTTTCCAAATTTGCTGGCTTATTGAGTGCAACACTTTCACAGCATCATCTTCAGGATTTGAAATAGCTCTGCTGGAATTACATCACCTCCACTAGCTTTGTTCGTAGTGATGCTTTCTAAGGCCCACTTGACTTCACATTCCAAGATGTCTGGCTCTAGGTGAGTGATCACACCATCGTGATTATCTGGGTTGTGAAGATCCTTTTTGTACAGTACTTCTGTGTATTCTTGTCACCTCTTCTTAATATCTTCTGCTTCTGTTAGGTCCATACCATTTCTGTCCTTTATCGAGCCCATCTTTGCATGAAATATTCCCTTGGTATCTCTAATTTTCTTGAAGAGATCTCTAGTCTTTCCCATTCTGTTGTTTTCCTCTCTTTCTTTACATTGATCGCTGAGGAAGGCTTTCTTATCTCTCCTTGCTATTCTTTGGAACTCTACATTCAGATGCTTATATCTTTCCTTTTCTCCTTTGCTTTTTGCTTCTCTTTCACAGCTATTTGTAAGGCCTCCACAGACAGCCATTTTGCTTTTTTGCATTTCTTTTTCCTGGGGATGGTCTTGATCCCTGTCTCCTGTACAATGTCACGAACCTCCGTCCATCGTTCATCAGGCACTCTGCCTATCAGATCTAGTTCCTTATTTGTTTCTCACTTCCACTGTATAATCATAAGAGATTTGATTTAGGGCATACCTGAATGGCCGCATACTAGGAATGCAGTAGTTTTTCATACTTCACATGCCAACATTCATGAAAATTTAAAAGAGGAAACCACATTGATCTATAACCAGAGAGATAAGTGAAATTATTAAGGCACAGAAAACATTCATAGAATAATGAATTTTGAGTCATGGGAGTAAAATCTTCTCAGCCTTAAACACAGTTTCAATCTGAAGAATGAAGAACTAAACTTTCCCATCCCAGATACTACAAAGAGTATGTGGATCTTGTCATAGTAGTTGCTCAGTTGCTCAGTTGTGTCTGACTCTTTGCAACCCCACGGACTGTAGTCTGCCAGTCTCCTCTGCCCATGGAATTCTCTAGGCAAGAATTCTGGAGTGAGTAGCCATTTCTTTCACCAGGGGAATCTTCCCAACTCAGGGATTGAACCTGGGTCTCCTGCATTGCAGGCAAATTCTTTACACTCTGAGCCACCAGGGAAGTGGGGTTATTTTGTAGAAAACATGGATAGAGAGTACCTCTCAGGTTTTCAGCATTTTTTGTTATTGTTGAAGTAAGTAGAAATTAGATAGTGAAATAACATTGTTGATTATTTCCATCCTGTGAGACTGAACAATATGAGACATTTTAAAAAATGACTGAGAACTTCCAACATTTAATATATATCCATGAGAAGGAATTGACCATTGTGGACATAGACAGTCCCATAAGGGCAATAGGTACAGATAGAAGAACCAGAGTGGAAAGATAGTAATTATTATTCTTACTGATTTCTCATTTTTGGAACTATAGATAAGAATTAATATTCTGCAATTTTCATTCTTTTGGGAAATATTGAAGACTATTGCTTCCAATTCAAAACCAATCCATTACTCAGAAATCATTTTTTCAGTAAGGTTTGTCCTGGCTCACATTATGTAAAAGTTCAAGTTCCACAATCCATATCTCTTGACCTCTTTTTTATATCACTGTTTAACATTCTAAATATTTTGTGTGATTACCTTGTTTGTTTGCATCCCACAATCAATTTAAGCTTCATTATTGAAGGTATTTTTGTCAGTTTTGTTCACTGTGGTATCACTAGCTTCCAAATGTATCTAGCATGTGGTAAATACTTAGTAAATAGTTGTTAAAGTTTGAATGTTCAAAACAAAACTCATTATTTCCTTCCTCTGTTGTTGTTCAGTTGTTAAGTCATGTCCTACTCTTTTAGACCCCATGGACTGCAGGATACCAAGCTTCCCTGTCCTTTACTATCTCCCAGAGTTTGCTCAAACTCATGTCCATTGAGTCGGTCATCTCATCCTCTGTCACCCCATTCTCCTCCTGCCCTCAATCTTTTCCAGTGTCAGGGTCTTTTCTAATGAGTTGTCTCTTCTCATCAGAGGACCAAAGGACTGAAGCTTCAGTTTTAGTATCAGTCCTTCCAATGAATATTCAGGGTTGATTTCCTTTAGGATGGACTGTTTTGATCTCCTTGATGTCCAAGGGACTCTCGAAAATTTTTTCCAGCACCACAATTCAAAAGTATCAATTCTTCAGCATTCAGCCTTCTTTGTGGTCCAAATTTCACATCTGTACATGACTACTGAAAAAGCCATAGCTTTGACTCTGCAGACCTTTTTCAGCAAAATGATGTCTTTGCTTTTTAATATGCTGTCTAGTCTTGTCATAGCTTTTATTCCAAGCAGCAAATGTATTTTAATTTCATGGCTGCCGTCACTATCCGCAGTGATTTTGGAGCTCAAGAAAATAAAATCTGTCACTGTTTCCACTATTCCTTCCTCTACATGTGCTGTCTCAAGTTGTGGTACTATAGATAGTCTATAGAGTTACTTAGAAATGCTTTTTCTTAACTCTTTATGTTCAATTAATTACCAAGTTTGACCCATTTTCCCTTGTAAGTTCTTTGCTTCTTAATAACTACTTCCGTTCTCCCTTGTATTACCAAAGAGAGCATGCTAACTGGTCTGTCTTAACATGCCTTTCTTCAAACAGCACCATCCATACTGCCATAAACATGAACTTTATGCCATGCAACACTATTGGTGTCATTTTTTTTCTCAGAACTTTTCAGAGACATATCAAAGACTTTTAATATCTTTAAAGGATAAAGGCCAAACTCCCTATCTTTATGCACAGGCCCTACCTCTTTTTCCATCCTCATCTCCCTCTACTCATTTGCAAATGCCTTAATTGAGCCACTTGTTTTACCCCTGGCCTTTCTAGTGCAACAACCTGGCCTTGATAGCCCTCCCACATTTCACAGGGCTAACCACAGACACTAAGTATGGATTAATCAAACATTCTCTAAGAACATTTTTATAATGTAGTTACCAGTTCACATGCTGATCTTCTCTTATAGAACATAAGTTCCTGGAGATGAGAGAGTACATCTTACCTTTTAATTTATAACTAACATGGTGCTGGTATAGGCTAGGTGCCCAGAATGGTTGAAAAAAGCATTAAATAATTGAATATCTTCTTAAGGGACTGGGAATGTATGATCACAGGCAGATGCCTTTGTATTACAAAACTCTTCAGGAAAATGATTAATCTAAGAATTAGAAAAATAATTTCAATTGCTGTGTTTAAATAACACATAAAAAAGTCTGAGCACAAATGTTTTAAAATAGTTTTTAGTGAGTTTTAGGTCTAGCAGTTTCAGCTTCACTAAGTATTTAAGTTCATGGTCTTTCTAAAAAACTCTTTCTTTAACCAATACTTTAACCTCTTTGGCTTAAAGAAGAGCAAGATGTTCCTGTGGTGAATATTTTCAAATTTGTCTAAACAATGCTTACCTTAACTGGGCATAGAAAGGCTAAGCAGAGTCTGTCCCTGTTTATTTTGAGCAATTTCCAGCCACAGGTTTGTGCACAGGGATTATATTTCCAACTGGATAAACTTCTTTCACATTTATTAATTGATTTTGGTGCTGAAATGGTGGCTTTTATTCTAGTTTAAATCTTTTTGTTCTTTATACATTTAAGATAATTAGTTTTGCTTTGAACATTTTCAGGTTCCCATGATTCTCATCTCACTCAATTCTTTGAAAGCTAAGAAGCATTATTTACATTTTATTTAGATTTTTTTTTATAAATGTGTAGCTTTGCTTTCACTTTGTATCTCATTTTCATTTTCTATGAACTAACTTTAAAAGCAGACTAGAGTGTAGTATTGTGATCATCATTTTGGAAAAAATACATTCCCCAAATTTGGTTATCAAATAACTTCCATACTGTTAGTTTTAACTTAGGAAAAAAATCAAATCAAATCAAAACAAAACAAAACAAAAACACAAAACCTTTAGCAGTTACCCAGAGTTTATAGGTCTATAGCAACTATGAATAAACTGCTAGAGGCAGTTTTTTTCCAGCAGAAATTCTGCTCTGCTCTATTTTTTTCCTTATTTTTTTTCTAAACAAATGTCATAATTATAATCTTTTAATTAATTTGATACTCCATGCAGAGGATTCCTAAATGAAAGCGAGTAGCTGTTTTTGCCATGGTGCCCAGAAGGATGCCTCTATTTTGCCAAAAAATGTTCTGTCACTAATGTGAAGCCTGTTGACAAACTGTTGTTTATATGTTGTCAATGTGATGCCAAGTCAATTGTTTCACTACGGGAATCCTGGCTTGGCCCCAGTGGCTGTCTAAATCTTTGTAGACACATAGATACTTTTAGGGAAATAAATTAAAGGTAAAACCCCCCTTTTCACTTTTATTTGGCTCTTAACTGAAATTTGCTTTTTACTAGGAAAATAACTGACGATCAAATAACTTTACAAGAACTATAATTCTAAAACTTAGACATATGGCTGGCTTTTAATTCCTCTAGCTGTTAATTAAGAGGCTAATTGTACAAGATGGTTAGGTATATGTCAACTTTCAAATTTTACCTTTTTTTTCCTGTTATTAAAAAAGTACTAAAGTAGGAGTTTTATTGGTCTTATTTATCCTTTAAATCAGTGGTTGTCAACTGTGGGGACAATTTTGCCCTACAGTGGGCATTTGGTGATGTCTGGAGACACTTTTTTTTGGTCACAATTAGGGAAAAGGTGATGGTATGTAGCAGATGGAGGCCAGATAGATGCTGCCACACATTCTACAATGCACAGGACAGTGGCCTACAACAAAGAAAAATCTGGTCCAAATGTCAGTGGAGCCAAGTTTGAAAAATCCTGATCTAACTTAAAGGGTATAGGTGTGTAGAGAAGAGCATTTAAAAGTTATAAAAATTCAGTAAGGGGATCGTGGTAAATTATAGTCCATGGGGTCTGAAAGAGTTGGACAGGACTGAGCAACTAACACACTGGGGCGTCCCTGGTGGCTCAGACCGTAAAGAAGCTGCTTGCAATGCAGGAGACTCAGGTTGATCCCTGGATCAGGATGACCCCCTGGAGAAGGGAATGGCTACCCACTCCAGTACTGTTGCCTAGAAACTTCCACAGAGAGAGGAGCCTGGCTGGCTATAGGCCATGGGATTGCAAAGAGTCCTTTTTTTAAAAACACTTTCACTGTTTTTGTTTTTTTTTCCCCATAAAGGTTAGAGAAAGTATATAATTATTATTGCAAGAAATGTAAGCAGGGCACTATAGGAACAGGAATAAGTTCCATATTAGCAGAAAAAAAAAAAGAGGGAAGGATGAAAAAAACACAATCAGTTCACAAACAGAAATAAAAAGTAGGCAGAGGGATGAAGGAAAAAACAAAGAAAGGCAATATAAACAAAACCCAAAATTATGAGTCTGGAAATAATCTTTTATATATCACTAATAGAAATATATGTAAAGGAGATGAGTAAAATGTCAGTAAAAGAGTAGTTATATCAATATACTTTAATATATAAGAAATACGTAGAGAAAATGGCACATACCATTAAAAATGTAAAGATAGCAAATACTGGCCCAAACAACACCATTGTAGTGAAATCTGTATTGGATAATGCAGGTTTTTAAGACAAAACTGTTATTCAATTAAGAAATATTACTCACAGCTAAAAGTAACAGTTCACCAAGATGATATAAAAATATGACTGTATTCAGCTAATCAAATCACCTTGAAATATATAGCAGTAATACTGATAAGATTACAAAAGGAATTAGGCAAATCCACAAGCATAATAGTCCAAAGTTTGTCCATGTCTAAAAAGGGTAGATCAATCAGATTCCAAGTCAACAGGATATAGACAGTTTATAAGGTTTAGATATCTGTCCAGTTCAGTTCAGTCACTCAGACATGTCCGACTCTTTGTGACCATGTGGACTGCAGCTTCCCTGTCCATCACCAACTCCTGGAGTTTACACAAACTCATATCCATTGAGTTGGTGATGCCATCCAATCATTTCATCCTCTGTTGACATCTGTGATTTATCTTAAATTACTTCAGCATACACAGTTCAGTATAAATGGGTGTGTTCATCAAGATATATACCACAGGGCTTAAATTAACCATTTTATCAGAAATGCAAGCTCCATTGGTGGTTACAGACATTTAGACTAAAACTCACATTCCAAAAGTGTCTACTAAAAGTGCTTCATCTATCTTTAACCCCCATCAACACCTGAGTCTTGGCTAATTATTTTAATTAATATTAGAAATGAATTTCCATTGGTGAAAATCTTGCTTTCACCAATTTCCTTTGGTGAAAGCATTGTGGATATTGAAAGTGGGTTCTCATTGATGAAATTAGTGGCATTTGACATAGATGGATTGTCTAGAATTTTGCATACTCACAAGCAGGATATGAAAGTCTACCCAGCACTACAACCCATCCCTTAGGGAAAGCACCCAAGACTAGATACAGCTGAATTCCACCTTGAATATTGTCCAATTTGCTTCAAGTGAAACTTTCACACAAGGTATTTTTTCTGAAGAAAACAGAGCTGGGATTTCAAGATACTTATGAAATAATTGGTATGTAGACATGATTGCTACTAATCTTCTGTATTAATCAAATAATCCAATTGAAGGTACTGAAGTCCATCTAGTCCAGGTTATGGTTTTTCCAGTAGTCATGTGAGAGTTGGACTACAAAGAAAGCTGAGCGCTAAAGAATTGATGCTTTTGAACTGTGGTGTTGGAGAAGACTCTTGAGAGTCCCTTGGACTGCAAGGAGATCCAACCACTTCATCCTAAAGGAAATCAGTCCTAAATATTCATTGGAAAGACTGATGTTGAAGTTGAAACTCCAGTACTTTGGCCACCTGATGCAAAGAGCTGACTCATTTGAAAAGACTCATTTGAAAGGAAAGGTTGAAAGCAGGAGGAGAAAGGGATGACAGAACATGAGATGGTTGGATGGCATCACTGACTCAATGGACATGAGTTTGAGTAAACTCTAGGACTTGGTGATGGACAGGGAGGTGTGGCATGCTGTAGTCCATGGGTTGCAAAGAGTCGGACATGACTGAGTGGCTGAACTGAACTGAGATCTACAAAAATGAGCCTGAGTCAAGTATAACCAAATCATCAAGGGTAATGAACAAAAATATTTAAGTTGGGTTTATCCTGGCTGCAACAAATAATGAGTGTATATGTTTTAAGGCACATAAATATTTATAAAAGTCAGTGACAACCTATTAACTTACAAAGTAATTCTCAAGAGATTTCAAGGAATTAATTACTTACAGGTCAAATTTCTTACTGAATTATAATTGTAAAATAAATCAACAGGAAAATAAACATTAAAAAATTAGATTAAACCTTTCTAACATTAACACTAAGAAACAATAGAAATGAGAATGAAATAATATTTAAAGCGGAATGATAAAACATCTGTATTCAAAACTTGACGCTTATGGAATAGTTATAGATAGATTCATATACTTTCATATGGTAAAAGTATAAAAATGTAGGCTAGATAAAGATCAGATTTATTGTCATGGTTCTTATAGAGACAGAGAAAGAAATCAAATTAGAGTAAAAGTATTGGGAGAATCTTCTTTATCTGTAAGTTATTATTTCTTAAACAAATAGAAAAAGCAAGTAAAGGAGGGATCATATATGTTTTTAAAATGTTGCCCTTTGTTTACTTTGAGTGGGATATTCTTTTTTTCTTTTTTAATTTTTATTTTTACTTTATTTTACTTTACAATACTGTATTGGTTTTGGCATACATTGACATGAATCTGCCATGGGTGTACATGAGCTCCCAAACATGAACCCCCCTCCCACTTCCCACCCCACATTATCCCTCCGGATCATCCCCGTGCACCAGCCCCAAGCATCCTGCATCCTGCATCGAACACAGACTGGCGATTCGTTTCTTACATGATAGTATACATGTTTCAATGCCATTCTCCCAAATCACCCCACCCTCTCCCTCTCCCTCAGAGTCCAAAAGTCCGCTCTACACATCTGTGTCTCTTTTGCTGCCTTGCATACAGGGTCGTCATTACCATCTTTCTAAATTCCATATATGTGTGTTAGTATACTGTGTTTGGTGTTTTTCTTTCTGGCTTACTTCACTCTGAGTGGGATATTCTTTAGTATCTTTTGTGTTTATCTTCAAGGTCTCCAAATGGTAAAATATATTAAAGTATTATTTCAAGGTAGGGCTATTTTACATCAAAATTTTTATATATAATAAAATATCTCAATCAAGCAATAAACTCTAATGGAAGAAGTATTGCAAATTAAGGTAACACTGGATTTTTATGACACATATGTATTTCTTCCAAAATTTCATCTTTCTGCCCCATACTGAGGTTTATTAGAAATTTGTTGCATTGTTTGTGTTTTTTTAAATTATTGAGGCTTATGACCACCTTTATTGAATTGTCATATTAAGAAATTCACTATAATCAGACTAAATTTTCCTAAATTTCTCAAAAAGAAATCTACTAAAAATTCAACTTTTTACTGTTTCTCAGGTAGAATATAATTGACCCATATAGGAAATATCTGGGACAGAAATAAGTATATTTATATAATACTTTCATTCTGACAAAAGACCTATAGAAATTACTTAGATTACACATTTGACTTTTTCCATGAATTTATAGTTTATAAGATAATATAAATTAAATTTTTGTTATGCTCTATTTTTTATTATTATTATTTATTATTATTATTATTTTACTTTACAATACTGTATTGGTTTTGCCACACATCAATATGAAACTGCCACGGGTGTACACATGTTCCCAATCCCAAACCCTCCTCCCACCTCCTCCCCACACCATCCCTCTGGGTCATCCCAGTATACCAGCCCCAAGCATCCTGCATCAAACCTAGACTGGTGATTCGTTTCTATATGATATTATACATGTTTCAATGCCATTCTCCCAAATCATCCCACCCTCTCCCTCTCCCACAGAGTCCAAAAGACTGTTCTATACATCTGTGTCTCTTTTGCTGTCTCGCATACAGGGTTATCGTTACCATCTTTCTAAATTCCATATGCACTCCAATGCATTAATATACTGCATTGGTGTTTTTCTTTCTGGCTTACTTCACTCTGTATAATAGGCTCCAGTTTCATTCACCTCATTAGAACTGATTCAAATGTATTCTTTTTAATGGCTGAGTAATACTCCATTGTGTATATGTACCACAGCTTTCTTATCCATTCATCTGCTGATGGACATCTAGGTTGCTTCCATGTCCTGGCTATTATAAACAGTGTTGTGATGAACACTGGGGTACACGTGTCTCTTTCGATTCTGGTCATGCTCTTAAAATGGAAGTTTTCTAAAAAATGTTTTCAAATCTTCAAACATTATCCATAAGTTCAATATTTAGTATTCCCTTTCCAACATTCTTAGTTTAAAATGTTAATTAAAAATAATATTAACTAGCATTTTTAAATGTGTACCATATGCCAGGTAGTATTCTAGTCATACACACACACACATATACATGTACACACATACACGTATCTATGTATACATATATTAATTTAATTTAATAAACGATTCCTTGAATCACCATATGGCAACTAACACATATATATGGAATTTAGTGAATTTAGTGATTTGTTGTGTGTATGCTTATTAGACAAACACCTTCAGCCAGTATATGTAACCTTATTTCTATATGCATTCTGGATGTCTTCACAAATGTATCTTGCTCCACAGAGGTACAGGCCACTGGTTGGAAGTCATTGCTCTAAAAGGTATCCTTAAAGCACAAAACAGAATTAATGTAAAGTCCTGAGGGAAACAGAGGATCTTTTATTTATTTCCAAACAGATAATGACAATTTGTTAGACGATATAGATCTTAAGCATCATGCTCTCCTTTTAAAAATTATGGTTTAGGATGGTACCAGAAGAGTCATCAGTATTTATCAAAATAATGAAAATTAAATTAATACTTGCATTTGGAAAAAATGAGAATTCAGTAACAAAATATTTGTCTTGAGAAAATATGATGGCTCTGGATAACTAAACCATATCTGTTTTGAACTGAATATTTTTAGTATCTCATTTTTCCATTCAACAAAGTTGCATTGAAGGCATACTGTTTATTATCATGGGTTATGGAATAGATCCACATTTTACATGTTCCATTTGGACTTTCTTAAATATTAAGATTATTCAAAAAAATAATACAATGTGAGCCAGTAGAAGGCAGCATTTTATTTACCCTCCCCTATGGAAGATGTGATGAGAAATTATGTAAACTAATAAAGTGACTAGTCCTTCTCTTGAGCAAACCAGGTTTGGTTGGTTAGTTCTCCATGAAAATTGTTAATATAACTATATTTCCTTAATATAGAAGGAAAAGGATAAACACAGAAGCTATTAGGTCTTCAAAGGAATCCATAGTTAATTTACAATTTGTGGTATCAGAGACATTTTATGGAGGGAAGTTTACTTCAGAGGCAATAATCCATTTACCTATGCTCCTTATGAGACTATTATAATGCTGTAAGAGCTTGCTAATGATGTCTTCTAAATAAAATTAATTATTTATAGTTACTTTATAAATATTCATCTTTTTATACTTTAGTTCAAGACCATCAATTTTCACTATCAACTGTAATTTTGATTCACTCCATTTTTTTCCTCAAAATATTCTCTAGAATTTGATTTTAAAGTAGTTTATACTGCTGTATCTTTCTGTACACACATTTATACTTTATACATATTTATTATTTTCATTCACATAATTATAATTGCTATCTGGACTTATGTAATTGGCAAATATATTTTTCATATTAATTAAGAGTATGGAAATTCAGTATTCTTATTTGAAAGGGAAAATTGAAGAAAGCTAATATATAATAAGAGTATATGATTTCAAGATTTTATTGAGCATATTTATTTTCAAATGCTTTTAAAAATAATGATGTGACTGATTAGCTAAATTAGTTAAAATATACCTGTGATAGGAAAAAATCACCAGTGAAATCATATTGTATCCTCTGTATGAGCCATAATGCTACCCCTAGTCATGTGTCCTTTAAATTGCTGCTGTACTCCCCAGGCTAGAGTGGGAGGTAAGGAAGTAGAGTCTCAAAGGAATTAAATTAAATTAGAGTGTTTCCTATCTTTCCTCAATCCATCTTTCCCCAATCTGACCTTTCTTTATCCTTTACCCTGAAGGAGAGTTTTCACTAGCCCAATTTCCAGATCTTCTATGATGCAGATTAGGAAAGTTGGATTCAGAGTCAGATCTAGAAATCTGAGGAGAAGGGTAAGAGATTAGAGTGAGGGGCTAAAACAATCTATGTAGTGAGGGTGGGAATGACAACAGAAAATGCAGTATTGGATGGAGGTGAGGGTAGAACCCTTGAAATACCTGCAGCTCCCCAAATCTGGGGAGAGACATGGCCATTCAGGTACATGAGGATTAAATATCCCCAAACAGAATTAACTGAAAGAAGCTTTCACCAATACACATTATAATTAACCTCTCAAAAATTAAAAATGAGAATTCTGAAAGCAGCAAGAGAAAAAAATTTGAAAAGTCATCACATGTAAAGGAACTTTGATAAAGCCATCAGCAGATTTCTCAGCAGAAACCTGGCAGATCAGGAGAGAGTAGGATCATATTTTCAAAACGCTCAAAGAAAAAGCTTCCAATCAAGAATACTTTACCTAGCAAAGTTTTCCTTCAGAAATGAGAGAGGAAGACTTTCCAAGACAAACCAAGGATAAGGAACTGTATCATCATAATTCCTTCTTTACAAGAAATGCTAAAAGGAGTTCCTCCAGCTTAAACAAGACATTAATTAGTAACATGAAAACTTTGAAAGTATAAAATTCTTTGGTAAAGGTGAATATATAGTCAAATTCAAAATACTCTAATATTACCATTGTGGTGTGTACAATAATTTGAACTCTAGCCTATAGGTTAAAAACCAAAAACGTTAAAAATAACTCTATATAGTGACTATAGTGAAGTCACTCAGTCGTGTCTGACTCTTTGAGACCCCATGGACTGTAGCCTACCAGACTCCTTTGTCTGTGGGATTTTCCAGGCAATAGTCCTAGAGTGGATTGTCATTTCCTTCTCCAGGGGATCTTCCCAACCCAGGGATAGAACCCAGCTGTAACATTTTGTTGATGGATACATAACACAAAAATATATAAATTCTGACAACAACCTAAAATGTGAAAGAGAGCAAGTAAATATGCAGAATTTTCATGCAACTGAAGCTAAATAGTTATTTGCTTAAAATAGACCATTATATAACTGTAAGATATATTATGAAAACCTGATGGTAATCACAAAGAAAAAATTTATAATACATACACAAATAATGAAGGGGAAAAAACCAAAGCATGCCACTACAAAATATCAATTGACAAAGAAAGACAGCAAGAAAGGAAGCTTTTTAATTCATGTAATCGTGCTTTTTTATTTTAGCTTTTGTTGCCTGTGCTTTCCGTGTCTTATACAAAAATTCATTACCAAACAATGTCATGGAACTTTTCCCCATGTTTTCTTTTGGGAGTTTTGTTTTCAGGTACTACACTTAAGTCTTTAATACACTTCAAATTAATATTTTGAATGGTGCAAAATAAGGATACCATTTCATTTTTGTATATGTATATGAAGTTTTCCCTACACCATTTATTGAAGAGTGTCCTATCTCTTTGGCACTCCTGTCAAAGATTAGATTCTGTTCCCTTGGTCTATGCACTTGTTTTTATATCAGTACCATACAGTTTTGATTACTGTAGGTTTGTGATATTGTTTGAAATCAGAAAGTGTGGTGCCTCTAGTTTTCTTCTTCTTTCTTAAGACTCCATTGGCTCCTTGGGGTGTTTTGTAATTCCACACAAATTTTAGGCTTATTTATTTTAATTCTGTTCTGTAAAAAATGCCATTGGACTTTTGATAGGGATTGCACTGAATATGTAAATTGCTTTGGGTTGTATGGATATTTTCATAATGTTAATTCTTCCAACCCAAACACACAATATATATTTATGTTTATTTGTGTCTTTGGTTACTTTCACCAGTGTGAAAGTGTGTAGTTTTCAGTGCACAGATTTTCTACCTCCTTAGTTATACTTATTTTTAAGAATTTAGTTGTTTTCAATGCTATTGTAAACAAGATTTCTTTCTTAATTTCTCTTTCAGATAGTCTGTTAGTGTATAGAAATGCAAATGATTTTAATGTTAATTTTGTATCCTGCAACTATACTGAATTCATTTACTAATTCTAATAGTTATTTTGTGAAGTCTTTAGGACTTTTTGTATATAAAATTTCTTTTTCTGTTTTGGTAAATCATAGAAAAAGAACAAATAATCTAATTTTAAAATGTAACAAAAGCCTGAATAAACTTTTTTTCTAAAAAAAGACATACAAATAACCTATAGATACTTTGAAAAGTGCTCAACGTCATCAGAGCTATGCAAATTAAAAGCACAATGATGGATTACCTCACACCTGTTCAGTTCAGTTAAGTCGCTCAGTCATGTCCGACTCTTTGCAACCCCATGAATAACAGCACGCCAGTCCTCCCTGTCCATCACCAACTCCCGGAGTTCACTCAGACTCATGTCCATCGAGTCAGTGATGCCATCCAGCCATCTCATCCTCGGTCGTCCCATTCTCCTCCTGCCTCCAATCCCTCCCAGCATCAGAGTCCTTTCCAATGAGTCAACACTTTGCATGAGGTGGCCAAAGTACTGGAGTTTCAGCTTCAGCATCATTCCCTCCAAAGAAATCCCAGAGCTGATCTCCTTCAGAATGGACTGGTTGGATCTCCTTGCAGTCCAAGGGACTCTCAAGAGTCTTCTCCAACACCACAGTTCAAAAGCATCAATCCTTCGGCGCTCAGCCTTCTTCACAGTCCAACTCTCACATCCATACATGACCACTGGAAAAGCCATAGCCTTGACTAGACAGACCTTAGTCAGCAAAGTAATGTCTCTGTTTTTCAATATGCTATCTAGGTTGGTCATAACTTTTCTTCCACACCTGTTAGGAAGGCTATTATAAAAAAGATAAGAGATTCATCAGTACCATCTTTCTAGATTCCATACAGATTCATTAATATGCAATATTTGTCTTTCTCTTTCTGACTTACTTCTGCTGCTGCTGCTAAGTCACTTCAGTCATATCCAACTTTGTGCGACCCCATAGACGGCAGCCTACCAGGCTCCCCCATCCCTGGGATTCTTTAGGCAAGAATACTGGAGTGGGTTTCCATTTCCTTCTCCAATGCATGAAAGTGAAAAGTGAAAGTGAAGTCGCTCAGTTATGTCCAACTCTTCACTACCCCACAGACTGCAGCCTACCAGGCTCCTTTGTCCATGGGATTCTCCAGGCAAGAGTACTGGAGTGGGTTGCCATTGCCTTTTCCACTGACTTACTTCACTCTGTATAATAGTCTCTAGTTCATCCATCTCATTAGAACTGACTCAAATTCATTCCTTTTTATAGCTGAGTAATATTCCATTGCATATATATACCACACCTTCCCTAAGCATTCATCTGTTGATAGATATCTAGGTTGCTTCCATGTCCTAACTATTGTAAAAAGTGATGCCACACACTTTGGGGTACACATGTCTCTTTCAGTTATGTTTTTCTCAAGGTAGTGGAATACCAGTAGTGGAGACACAGACTGAGAACAGACCTTTGGACACAATGGGGGAAGGAAAGGGTGGGATGAATTGAGAGAATAGCATGGAAATAAATACATTACCATATGTCAAACAGATAGCAAGTGGGAATCTGCTGAGTGACACAGGGAGCTCAGTCCAGTGCTCTCTGACAACCTAGAGGTGTGGGATGGGGTGGCAGGTGGGAGAGAAGTTCAGGAGGAAGGGGACATATGTATACCTGCGTCTGACTCATGTTGATATATGCCAGAGGCCAGCACAGTATTGTAAAGCAAACGTCCTCCAATTAAACAAAAGAGAAAAAAAAAAAGATAGGAGATAACAAATATCAACAAGGATCTGGAGAAAAGGGAACCCTTGTGGGATGTTAGTGCAGCCACTGGAAAAATCATATGAAATTTCCTCAAAAAATTAAAAATTAAATGACCATATGATCCAACAATCCCACTTATAAATATATATCCCCCCAAATAAGTACATATGTTTTAAAAATCTGTGAAATATTAATTATCCATAAAGAAAGTGAAAATCCTGCTATTTGCAACAACACAAGTGAACCTAGAGGGCATTATGTTAAGTGAAATGAGTGTCTGAAACACACACACACACCTGGAAATAAGAATTAACTACTGTTTCTGGAACCAACTGGCTCTGAGGGTGACAAAATGTAGTTTGGAAGGACAATCCCTTCTGTCTCTGTTAGGGATTGAATTGTGTCCCCTGGAAAATTCATATGGTGAAGTATAGCCCTCATTACCATAGAATGGAACCTTATTTGGAAATAGGGTCATTGCAGATGTAATTAGTTAAGATGTCATCATACTAGAATTGGCCCCTTAATTCAATATGTTGATGGTGGTTTAGTCGCTAAATTGTGACTTGTGTCCCCATGGACTGTAGCCTGCCAAGCTTCTCTGTCCATGGAATTTCCTAGGGAAGCATACTGGAGTGGGTTGCATTTCCTTCTCCAGGGGATCTTCTTGACCCAGGAATTGAACCCATGTCTACTTCATTGAAGGAGGATTCTTTACCACTGAGCCACCAAGGATTCCTTAATCTATATAACCGGACTCCTAATAAAAGGGAAATTTAAACATAGAAAGAACACAATGGAAGTGGAAGAACACCATGTGAAAATTAATACAGAAATCAGAGCAACTCTTCGACAATCCGAGAAATGCCAAAAATTGCCAGCAAAGCACCAGCAGCTAGGAAGAGGCATGGAACAGATTCTCTTTTAGAGCCACTATAGAAGGAATCAACTTAGCTGACACTCTGATCTTGGACTTCTAGCCTCCAAAACCCCGAGAGAGTAAATTTACGTTGTTTAAGCCAAAACAACAAACAAAATGATCATCATCAATAAACAGGATAAATGAGAAGGGTGTGCCACTTGATATAGAATGCAATTGGAAAAATATAATATCACATGTGACATTTCTGCTGAAAATACATAACTAATCTAACCATGAAGAAGCATTAGACTATCCCAAATTGGATGATATTCTTCAAAACAACTGGCTTGCGACAATCAAAAATGTCAAGATTACAAAAAAAAAAAAAAAAAAGAATGAAGAACTATGCTAGACTAAAGGTGACTAATGAGACATGACAACTAATGCAATGCATGATTCTGAACTAGATCCTTTTGCTGTAAAACAATTGGTGAAAGTTCAAGGGGGTCTGAGGAATAGATGGCAGTAATATATCAGTGTTAATTTCCTGACTATATTGCAGTTATATAAAAGAATGTACTCATTTATAAGAAATAAATACTGTTTCAGAGGTAATGGGGCATCAGGCTGACAGGTTACTCTCAAACGTTTCAAAAAATATTGTACTATGCTTGTAATTTTTTGTAACTTGTTTCAAATTAAAGTTATTTTAAAAGTTGCTTAAAAACACACAAATCGTGAGAGACTAAGCTTTTGGGTTTGCTTGTTTTAGCTCTATTGCTATGTATGAATTAGGATTAGATCCTTTTCAAAGTTGTTTGAAAGATACAAAGATTAAACTTTTGTTTCAATTACTATTTGGTGGTTTGACTCTGTTTTTGTGAGTATGACTTCACTAATTGACTGAGCCATATAGGCTCAAATTTATTTGGGTTATAGGTGAAATCATGCGTAAGTGGCGAATGTAGATTGTAATACTGTTTGCAAGACACCACTTAAATTATGTGTGTAAGTGATTATAAATAAGTATGTTATTATATACAGTAACAGAATTTGTATATTTACATACAACTTTTTGTATAATGATGTGGTTAAAAAAGGATTAAAGTTTACAGTTTAGTTATATTAGTAGAGAGTCAAATTTGAATCTCTATAGGCACATAATAATAGAAAAACACCTCCCTGCAGTAATTTATGAAATTTTTTCATATTTTGGCCCCACAAACTATAGGTTTATTTGTGCTTGATTTATAGAACTACAATATCAGTTACATTGCTGTGTATAACAGGTATTAATGTTGTTGTAGTAATTCTGTCTTTGAATGTAGGGACTGAGTTATAGTTTTTAAAGTTTTATCTGTGAAAGCTATAATCTTATTTACTATTTTCAATTTTACTGAAGTTTTAGTATACAACTTTGTAATAACATAGTGCATTGAAAATTGCTTTTAGTGGAAGTTACAATAAACATATCTGGGGAATATTTTAAAGCGAAGTTTTGTTTACTCTTACTCAAAATAGATACTATATGGAGAAAAGATATTAGAAAATTGTTACCTAAAGCCATATATTTGCTAAGTTGTTCAAGTGCTGGTGGTTTACAATGGATTAATTCTTGGTCACTTTTCCTTTCAAATAAATATGTCAGATGTCACATTATTAGACAGGAAAATGAGGTAACAGCTCAGAGAGAGCTGTTATAAATACTGTTATTATTTATAGAGATAAGTAATAGGGAGGTTTTCAAAGAAACCTTTAGAAACTCTATTAGTTCAAAGCTCTATTAAAAGCAAAGTGGTTTTGACTAGGGGAGGCCAACAAATGACTATCCAAAGGCAAAATTGTGTTTTCACAATGATCAATTCAATAAAGCATCAGTTCAGGCAGTCAAGCACTCAATTGAACACTTTGTAGTAAAACCTCTACAATGCATTGACAAAACCATACACTTTGTTTTATTTAATCCCCAATTTACAAGATACCAATTGAAATAGTTCATCTAATTTTTTCCAGAAATTACTATTATAGATTAAAATCACATAGCCCCTTAATTTAAGAGAACACTCTAACTATTAAATTGTACCATCAGCAAGACAAACATCACTAGAACTTGTGGTGGGATACACTATATGCTTATGATTCATGGCACTGTCAATACTTAATCATAAACCCTATGGACCAATTTAATAAACTCAGTATACTTGAAAGTGAAAATCTCTATTTCATATTTTAAGATACATCTACTTTTATATTATCCTTTGCCTCTAGATACAAGCATCATACCATAAGACATAAAGAATTTGTAAAGGATATAACTGGGTGCAGCATTTTTTCCACAGTAGTAAGTCATTTTAACAAACCATTGCTAACTTACAACTGTCAATCAATAGACTGATTTGAACTGATATTTAAAATCTTTATCAGATTCTTATGCATAAAAATGTCATCTCCCCTTATAGTAATGCAAATTTTTTATATATTTTATTAAACTTTCCTTGACATTCTTGTATAAACTCTCCTTGACTTTCTTGCATATCTCTCTAATTTCATTGCAATTTCTCTAAAGAAAACAATCCTGAGTATTGTATGAGAAACATATACTGTGGTTTGTGTAGCTTTTTAATATACATAGCCTAATGTCCCAAAGCAGTGTCAAAAGGGTTTTGAAATTTGTTAAACTAGGTCATCATTAAATACTTGGATTTTTAAGTTTGTACAAGAAAACATGGTTATAACACAGCCTTTTTAAAATATACCAAACATTAATCTCAATTCTATCCGTAAGAAGGAGAAGGCAATGGCAACCCACTCCAGTACTCTTGCCTGGAGAATCCCATGGACAGGGGTGCCTGGTAGGCTGCAGTCCATGTAGTCGCTAGGAGTCAGACATGACTGAGCGACTTGACTTTCACTTTTCACTTTCATGCATTGGAGAAGGAAATGGAAACCCACTCCAGTATTCTTGCCTGGAGAATCCCATGGACAGAGGAGCCTGGTGGGCTGCGGTCTATGGGATCGCACAGAGTCGGACACGACTGCAGTGACTTAGCAGCAGCAGCAGCAGCTATCTGTAGGAAATATGCAAATTTTATTGTTCTGAAAGCAGGTAAATTTCAAAAGTTTTCTAGAACGTAATTATAATTCAAGGCTCTCTCTCGAGTCAACTAAAAAGGAATCTTGCTTTGTATTGCTTAAGTGACTTCCTTAATATGGATCTCGTAATCTGATTTGCATAGTCAAATCATCCTATAAGGGGATTATCATTTGACCAGGAAAACAACTCTAAGAACTACATACTTCATAAAATACCCAGAAAATGGATGTAAGTTTCCAATAGCCTTCTGACTCTGCCTTCCTTTATAGATTCATCCGAAGCTATGCACCTACCTGCAGTTTCTAACATACCCAATCAGCTACCTCCTCTTTCTAAGACAACTTTTATTCTATTTGGTTGTCTTTTCAATAACCTCTGATATGCAGATGATACCACCCTTATGGCAGAAAGTGAAGAAGAACTAAAGAGCCTCTTGATGAAAGAGAAAGAGGAGAGTGAAAAAGTTGGCTTAAAGCTCAGCATTAGGAAAACTAAGATCATGGCATCTGGTCCCATCACTTCATGGCAAATAGAAGGACAAACAGTGGAAACAGTGGCAGACTTTATTTTGTTGGGCTCCGAAATCACTGCAGATGGTGACTGGCAGCAATGAAATTAAAAGATGCCTACTCCTTGGAACAAAAGTTATGACCAATCTAGATAGCATATTAAAAAGCGGAGACATTGCTTTGCCAACAAATGTCCGTCTAGTCAAGGCTATGGCTTTGCCAGTAGTCATGTATGGATGTGAGAGTTGGACTACAAAGAAAGCTGAACGCCAAAGAATTGATGCTTTTGAACTGTGGTGTTGGAGAATACTCTTGAGAGTCCCTTGGACTGCAAGGAGATCCAACCAGTCCATTCTAAAAGAGATCAGTCCTGGGTGTTCATTGGAAGGACTAATGTTGAAGCTGAAACTCCAGTATTTTGTCCACCTGATGTGAAGAGCTGACTTATTTGAAAAGACCCAGATTTGGGGAAAGATTGAAGGCAGGAGGAGAAGGGGATGACAGAGGATGAGATGGTTAGATGGCATCACCAACTCAATGGACATGAGTTTGGGTAAATTCCAGGAGTTGGTAACGACAGGAAGGCCTGGTGTGCTGCAGTTCATGGGGTTGCAAAGAGTTGGACGCAACTGAGCGACTGAACTGAACTAAACTGTCTTTTCACCAAAAATGTCCTCCGTCATTCTCTTCCATTAAAGCAAAACCTATACAACTTTTGAGGTACACTTCATGTTGCACATTCTTGGGGAAGCCCAAGCTGTCCCCCCAGATCCTCAGTGATCTTCATCTCCCCTGGGACCTATGTAGTCTATTTTCTATGTCACTCACTTCACAGTTACCAAAGGAGCCTGAATGTTTAGCTATGTTAGCCTTAATCAACCAAATGGTAATTTCTTTGAAGACAAAGATTATGACTCATGACTTTTTTATATCTTTGATAGCCCTTAATTCAGAATTGTGCACAAGCCAGTCATGAATTTTTAAACCTAGAAATTATCTTAGGAAAATCTCAACTGTTTTAGTCAGACAGTAGACCTAGATCTAAAAGGTTAAATGCTGAAAAATATATTTGGTGATTAATAAATGCTGGATTTACTCTTGAGTGTAGGAAAGGATTTTTTCTTTCTCTTTTTAAAATATTCTCAAAGAACCATCTTTTTCACATTTGTGGATCCATCAGAATCAAGTAGAGGGCTTGTTAAAACACTGAGGGGCCTGAAGCCAGTGTTTGAGAGTCAGAAAGTCTGTAATGGGGCCTGAGGATCTGCCCTCCTAGTGAATTCTTTGGTGATGCTGCTACTAAGGCCTGTGGATTACCTTTGGAGTAGCACTAAGGGAAGAGAAAACTATCATATGTAAATGTTATCTCAATTAAAGTTTTTCTATTTTCGAAACAAAAAATTTAAAACTTTTATATTAAATTATCATCCTCTAAAACAACATCACATCAGTTTCTTTCAAATGCATTTAATTCACTTCTAAGAATTCCAATTTTATAATAATTCAGATTTATTAATTATCAAAGCAAAGATTTTTAAAAGCTCTTTGTGTTAATTCTAGTCAAAATTAAGATCTTTTTTGGGACAACATGGCTGTCAATAGGGCAATGATCTATCTAAATTTAGCATTCTCGTCTATATCAGAGCTGGCTAATCAAAATAAGTTTCTAGAAGGCAGTTTGGCAACATACAGTGAAAGCTTTAAAAAAATTACCTTTTACTCCACATTCTAGCTTCAAGTGATATAACTTAAGAAAATTACAAGTAATCAAAATGGAAATATTCTATATCTTGATGTGATGCTAGTTGACCAAGTATATAAATTTGTCAAAACTCATCAAATCATATACATTTGGTATCAAATAGATACTTTTATGGAAATTATAAAATTTCCAGGGCTTCCCTTGTGGCTTAGATGGTACAGAATATCCCTGCATTGCAGGAGACTCAGTTTTGATCTCTGAGTTGGGAAGATCTCCTGAGAAGGGAATGGCTTCCCACTCCAGTATTCTTGGCTGGAGAATTACATGGACAGTGGAGCCTGTTGGGCTACAGTCTATAGGGTTGCAAAGAGTCAGATACAACTGAGTGACTAACACGGGGATGAACATGGAAATTATACCTCAATAAAGTTAATTTAAATTTTTCTGAAAAATATCAGTGAGAAATTATTATCTTTTTAAAGCTGTGGTCAAGGTATTAGCCACTCAATCACTTACTGCAAAATAAAGTATGACACTGTTGAATAGGAAATTGAGTAACAGATATTTACCATGGCCTTTGTGGTAAGTGTTATAAGTATGTGGAGAAGACAAGGGTTTAGAGTGTGTGTGTACCCAGAAAATGAGAAGTAGTCCTGCAGCCACTTCTCTGGTTTTTAGTGCTAGAGAGTGCAAAGTCATTTTAAAGACTGACCTGTTGAAGTTTTCCTAGGGAGTTAGAGACCGTGGAGAACTTAATATAACTTACAGAAAGGCACAATAGTCCAAAGACCCAAATTTTCAGCTTGGATTACAGCCATTGACTAGAGTTCACTCCAAGGGTTGTGAGTTGAGTCTTAAGTGATATCATCCTGGGCTCATGTCCCTCAGAATGAGTGAAGTAAATAAAGAAAAGGGCAGGGCAGCAGTTGTCCTAACCAGCTTTCTGGGATCACAAACAGGCTTGTCATTTTCCTGTTTTCTCACCTAGATTGTCAGCTCCTTGAAAGTACTCTCTCCTCCTTCTGTCCCCTGGAGCCCTGTTTTATGCCACACTGTTGAGACTGCATATTGACAATAGTGGAATGGAAAGATTTCAATGTAGTTATTTTGAGCATATGCTAAACAATATATTTGGAAGATATTTCTAACAGTATAGAAATTATCCTTTAACAAAGCTTTTTAAATAGCATCTATTTTCTTCCTTAGCTGTGCTAACTCACCTTAGTTGTGTCCAGCTCTTCAACCTGATGGACCATAGCTCCTCTGTCCACGGGAATCTCCAGGCATGAATACTAGAGTGGGTTGCCATTTCGTCTTCCAGGGGATCTTCCTTACCCAGGGATATGACTGCTTCTCTTATGTCTCCTGCATCGGCAGGCAAGTTCTTAACCACTAGCACCACCTGGGAAGCCATTTTCTTTCTAAGTGACTTACAAATTAGATTTTTGTAATTTTAAAAGTAGAACAGTGTTTTCCTCCCTCTATCCCAGGACTGCAGATACATGTGGTTTCTGAAACTTTTGCCGAGTCATATATTTTCAGTAGCCGTGGTTATCAACCAAAGCTTAGCTATAGGCTATGTTAAAGATACATGAGGCAGAATATAAAATAGCTAGAATTTATTGTGTTACACAGTATTGCAAAATTAAGGCCACTGCGGTTTTTAAAATCTAAACACATATAGCCTGACTATGAAGATGCTTTGAGGGCAACTCTCAAATTTTTAGTTAAAACTGAAATGAAAATTGTTATCAATATATGGGTGAGATTGTCTGGGAAATGCCTGCATTCATGAGAATCTGCTAGTGTTCTTAATCATTAGTCCAGTAGAGCAGGGGCCATTAGTGAGGAGTGTGATATGGCAGCTGTATCCAGTGCTACCACAGAAGCATCTACACGGAAAGAGCACTCTACTGCCTCCGTAAAACCTAAATCCTACTCATTACTTGACTTTTGTTGAAAACCTTTGTTTTAAGGTTGAAGATTGCAATTAACCTTCATTGTTATTAACCTTAGCATTTTCCACTTTTACCCACCAATTCTTTGTCCGTGTTGCAGACATTTGCAAACTGCTGTTATTTTGTATGATAAAGTGGTTTTTCACATTGTTAGAAGGTAAAGAATGTCTCTTATGAAATTCAAGTCTATGAAATATGTACTGTCAGAGAAATGAAGTGACTTGCCCAAAGCCTCTCAGTTGATGGCCTCAAAGAGAGATTTAAATTCTAATCTGTCTGACTCCAGAGCTCAAGTGTGTTTGTCCATATATCAGAATTTTAGACATTTTAAACTAGCTTTAAAATGTTATTTATTTCTGGCCATCCTTCCTTCAGTTCAGTTCAGTTCAGTCGCTCAGTCATATCCGACTCTTTGCGACCCCATGAATTGCAGCATGCCAGGACTCCCTGTCCATCACCAACTCCCAGAGTTCACCCAAACTCATGTCCATAGAGTCAGTGATGCCATCCAACCATCTCATCCTCTGTCATCCCCTTCTCCTCCTGCCCCCAATTCCTCCCAGCATCAGAGTCTTTTCCAATGAGTCAACTCTTCACATGAGATGGCGAAAGTATTGGAATTTCAGCTTTAGCATCATTCCTTCCAATGAACACTCAGGACTGATCTCCTTTAGAATGGACTGGTTGGATCTCCTTGCAGTCCAAGGGACTCTCAAGAGTCTTCTCCAACACCACAGTTCAAAAGCATCAATTCGTCGGCGCTCAGCTTTCTTCACAGTCCAACTCTCACATCCATACATGACTACTGGAAAAACCATAGCCTTGACTAGATGGACCTTTGTTGGCGAAGTAATGTCTCTGCTTTTCAATACTATCTAGGTTGGTAAGGAGTAAGCGTCTTTTAATTTCATGGCTGCAATCACCATCTGCAGTGATTTTGGAGCCCCTCAAAATAAAGTCTGACACTGTTTCCAATGTTTCCTCATCTATTTCCCATCCTTCCGTAACCTTATCTAAATTTCCAGCCTATCTCTTTTGAGTGAAATTAGCTTTAAATAGTTCTTAATTTTTGCCTCTATAGAACAATGTCTACAGTAGAAAATAATTAATTATGCTACATAATATCCACAGTTATTTATCTCAAATATCACCCTCTCAAATGAGACTTTCTCTGTCTATTCTGCCTACTATTGCCCAGTTACTTTCTGTAGTAATTGGTATTTTCTTTAATATATTTTTCACTGTCTAAATTTACATTATTTAGTTTTACTTGTTTGCATGTGTCCTGTCTGTTTCTTTCCTAGACACCTTGAAGCATGAAACTCACCTACTTATTCCACTTTTCCTCTGGCATTTATGTATGGGGGATGGAATAAAGCTCGCTAGATTTTGGTTGAATGAATAATTCCCAGATACTTAATGCTGGGCTAACAATTAGCAGAGGGATGACCTCATGCTCACTCTTGGCTGCAGTTCTCCTAGTACAAAAGCAATGTATTTTCGTTTCTAGTTACTACTTTCCTACCGAACTTTTCAAATGGGTTCCAGTGTAACTAAGCTGAAAATTATTACTATTAATATGCTTTCTTTTTTCTAGAAAGCTATATAAATGAGGCAAAATATTAAATATATTCTCTTTGATTACATGTGAGCAGTTTATGTTTTAAGGTCTTTGAAAAGTTTTCCTATGTGTCTTCACAAGATATCACATTTTTAATTACTAATTTCAGCCACTTGCAGACATTTAGTATTGGATAAAAGTGAATATTAACAAGGGAATCAAAATCAAAAGCATTTCCCAGGTTTTTCTTTTTGTAACCTAAAATCACTCATGCAGTGCTTGTACATGACTCTTTCTCATTTATCTAAATCTCTTGTGCATATTTTGTATTAGTAAATGAATACTTGCATATTATTTAATAAATGTGATTATAACCACACACTTAAAAGCTCAATCACTTTTAATATCCTGTTATGGTAAATGGAAAAAGATTTACAGTAAATATTATGGATGATTGTTCCCTAGTGAATGAATTTACTCCTTGTTTACTGATAATACTCTTTCCATGGGCAAAAATAAGAAAGCAAGAATAGGCCACAAGTAGATGAAATCATAAACTGTGATGGGAAGTTCTCCAAATTGGAAACACTTTTGAAATAGATATAAACCCATGGGTCATTTTTTATTATGCATTTGAGCTGATAGTAACATAAAATATTACACACATATATTTGAATATGTACACATGTAAATATATATGCATTTACTTATCCTGACTCCATTTAAAAATAAAGTGACTTTTTATCATATTATTTGTTAGTCATAATAATCCTTCTTAGAAGCAGATGTTAGATATTTTCCATATTTTACTAGTGAGGAAAGTGGGGCATGGAGAGATTGAATGACCTATTGGAGACTGAATAATTGATAAGAAGTAGCCTTGGGCCTTGAATTCAGGTTATCAGGTATTTCACTACCTAAAAAGAACAGAAATTAAAGAGAAAGATCACTAAATCATAATTTAACTTTTTAACTTTTAATTTTAATTTGTCAGTTTTTTATTCTTTAATGCTTGAAGGCTCTAACTCAGTTTATTTTACTACTGTCATTAAAACTTGTTGACCCTTAAAAAAAAAAAGTAATAGACAATTACTATCTCAATTCAAAGTTTGGTTGCATAACCCACTCTAGTTATTAGTGGAAAATATATCAGGGTAACAATTAGCTTAAAGAATAACTGTAAAGGCCAATGTACAGGCTTAAGTAATACCAAATACCAAGAGATTGTTTCATGGAAAATCACTTATTGCGGCTACCTGCATCTCAACTCTTAAAAGACCAGCAGTATTAGCTGCTCAGAAACACCCTCTCTCCACAACTGTGCAGGCTTCTTCAACTTCAGTTACTTTAGTTCAGTCACTCAGTCGTGTCCTACTCTGCGACTTTCAAAGACTGCAGCATGCCAGGCCTCCCTGTCTATCACCAACTCCTGGAGCTTGCTCAAACTCATGTCCCTTGAGTCGGTGATGCCATCCAACCATCTCATCCTCTGTCGTCCCCTTCTCCTCCTGCCTTCAACCTTTCCCTGCATCAGGTTCTTTTCAAATGAGTTAGTTCTTCGCATCAGGTGGCCAAAGTGTTGCAGGAAGGGGGACCCGGTCCAGGGCCCCAAACTGGGCTCTTGTCTAACACTCAGAAATGAATTGTCCAAGGAGGCACATGTGCTGACAAAGCAAGAGATTTTATTGGGAAAGGGCACCCGGGTGGAGAGCAGTAGGGTAAGGGAACCCCAGCTCTGTCACATGGCTTGCAGTCTTGGGTTTAATGGTGATGGGATTAGTTTCTGGGTTGTCTTTAGCCAATCACTCTGACTCAGAGTCCTTCCTGGTGGTACACACCTTGTTCAGCCAAGATGGATGCCAGAGAGAAGGATTCTGGGATGTGGTTGGACATGTGGTGTCTCCTTTGATCTTTCCCAAACTCTTCTGGTTGGAGAAGGCTTATTAGTTCCATGTTCCTTACCAAGACCTCCTGTCATAAAACAACTCATGCAAATGGTTACTATGGTTACTGGCAAGGGTGGGTGGTTTCAATCAGTGTGCTTCCCCTAACAAAGGTATTGGCATTTCAGCTTCAGCATCAGTCCTTCCAATGGATATTCAAGACTGATTTCCTTTAGGATGGACTGGTTGGATCTCCTTGCCATCCAACGGACTCTCAAGAGTCTTCTCCAACACCACAGTTCAAAAGAATCAATTCTTTGGCAGTGTTTCCTTTATAGTCCAACTCACACATCCATACATGACTACTGACTCATAGCTTTGATGAGACAGACCTTTGTTGTTAAAGTAAAGTCTCCACTTCTTAATGTGCAGTCTGGGTTGATCATGATTTCTCTTCCAAGAAGCAAGTGTCTTTTAATTTCATGGCTGCAGTTACCATCTGCAGTGATTTTAGAGCCCAAGAAAATAAACTATCTCACTGTTTCCATTGTTTCCCCATCTATTTGCCATGAATTGATGGGACTCGAAGCCATGAATTGATGGGACTCAATGCCATGATCTTAGCTTTTCAAATGTTGAGTTTTAAGTCAGCTTTTTCACTCTCCTCTTTCACTTTCATCAAGAGGCTCTTTAGTTTCTCTTCATTTTCTGCCATAAGGGTGATGTCATCTGCATATCTGAGGTTATGATATTTCTCCCAGCAATCTTGATTCCAACTTATGATTCATCCAGCCCGGCATTTCCATGACGTACTCTGCATATAAGTTAACTAAGCATGGTGACAATATACAGCTTTGACATACTTCTTTCCCAATTTGAAAACAGTCTGTTGTTTCATGTCCAGTTCTAACTGTTGCTTCTTGACCTACATACACATTTTTCAGGAGGCAGGTAAGGTGGTCTGGTATTCCCAACACTTTAAGAATTTTCCAGAGTTTGTTGTCATTCCAACAGTTAAAGGCTTTGGCATAGTCAATAAAGCAGAAATAGATGTTTTTCTGTAACTATCTTGCTTTTTCTATGATCTAACAGATATTGGCAATTTGATCTCTGGTTCCTCTGCCTTTTCTAAATACAGCTTGAACATCTGGAAGTTCACGGTTCATGTACTGTTGAAGCCTGGCTTGGAGAATTTTGAGCATTACTTTGCTAGGGTGTAAGGTGTGTGCAATTGTGTGGTAGTTTGAACATTCTTTGGCATTGCCTTTCTTTGGGATCAGAATGAAAACTGATCTTTTCCAGTCCTGTGGCCACTTCTGAGTTTTCCAAATTTGCTGACATATTGAGTGCAACACTTTAACAGCATTATCTTTTAGGATTTAAAATAGCTCAACTGCAATTCCATCACCTCCACTATCTTTGTTTGTGGTGATGCTTCCTAAGGCCCACTTGACTTTGCATTCCAGGATGTCTGGTTCTAGGTGAGTGATCACACCATTGTGATTATCTGGGTCATGAAGATCTTTTTTGTATGGTTCTTCTGTATATTCTTGCCACTTCTTCTTAATATCTTCTGCTTCTGTTAGGCCCATACCATTTCTGTCCTTTATTAAGCCCATCTTTGCATGAAATATTCCCTGTTATCTCTAATTTTCTTGAAGAGATCTTTAGTTTTTCCCATTCTATTGTTTTCCTCTATTTCTTTGCACTAATCACCAAGGAAACTTTCTTATCTCTCCTTGTTTTTCTTTGGAACTCTGCATTCAGATGGGTGTATCTTTCCTTTTCTCCTTTGCCTTTTGCTTCTCTTCTTTTCATAGCTGTTTGTAAGGCCTCCTCCGACAACCATTTTATGTTTTTGCATTTCTTTTTTTGGGGGGGAATAGTCTTGATTACCGCCTCCTGTACAATGACACAAACCTCTGTCTATAGTTCTCCAGGCACTCTGTCTATCAAATCTAATCCCTTGAATCTATTTGTCATTTCCACTGTATAATTATAAGGGATTTGATTTAGGTCATACCTGAATGGTGTTCAACTTCACTGTAGCCTTTTAATGCTTACCAGATAGAAGCTTATGACAAAGCTGCTGAAAGAATTGATCAAAGTCTGTATCTATCATAGTGCTGTAGCCTAAAATACTGCCTCAAAAGTAAGTGACTAAAACAATACTCATTCATTTTTTCTTACATATCTAAAATGTGTCCAAAGTTAGCTGATGTATTTGAGGCTTGGTTGGCTGCCTTCGCTTCATTGTGTAAATCTGGTGGAACTTGGCTCTTTGAAGTGGGTTGAATTCATTCTGGATCCAAACTGTATTCATTTGGGGGCCCAAGTGGAGGGAAAAGTACTTCTCATGGTGATGGCGGAATGAAGCAGAGCAAGTAGAAATATTCTAGGGCCTGAATCAGCAAATTCTCTTTCTGCTATGTTTCTTTGGCTAATACCAGAAGTAGTGTTAGTAGCTCAATCCTGTCCAACTCTTTGTGACCCTGTGGACTGTAGCCTGCCAGGCTCCTTTGGCAGGATTTCCAGGCAGAAAATACTGGAGTGGGTAGCCATTCCCTTCTCCAGGGGATTTTTCCCAACCCAGGGATCAAACTAGGGTCTCCTGCATTGCAGGCAATTTCTTTACCATCTGAGCCAACAGGGAAGCACTTGGCTAATACAAGGCACATGCCCAATCCAAAGTCAGGATGAAGTACATTCCACCTCTAATGGGATGGGCTGCAGATCACATGGCAAAAGGATTGGGTAAAGGGAGGGATGAAAAACTGGGACTAACTCTTAGTCTCAAGATTTGGGACTAACATTTTGAGATTCTGCCCTTGAAAAAAGAAAGGCACAATTGGAGAGATGAAAATATGGAGTTTTGAAGAGATTTTGTCTATGGCAAAGAAGAGGTTACTGCATAAATATAATATAATATGAAATCAGGAACTACATTGTTTTTATAAGCATGAATGTTAAAACATCATTGAAATACTCTGCTTGCAATTGTAATTTCAAATTATTTCTATATTGCATAAATAATATTTACAAGTAGTACATGACATCATAGGTATGAGTATATAGCAAACCAATCTTACCAATTGTTTCATCTTAATAACACAGAAACAAGATATTTATAGAATTGACAAAGAGATTTAGACTTCAATTTATGTTTATGTACATCTTTTATTTGTCTTTATGTAGTAGACACATGGCTATGTCCTGAGGATAAGGAGAGAATACTGATTTGACTTCTGCTGGTGCAGTCTAGGACATGTTTGAAAGAACAGAGAAACAGGCTCCAAGATAGAAGTTGGATAAAATGTAAAATATAAGCATTGCTTATTAAGTGGAAATTACATAGTGTATTTATGAACTGGAGGAATGAGCAGGTTACTGATCTTGTGAGACTGAACACCTTGCCCTCAAAAGATTCTAGATTGTGCCTTGCTCCAGCTGCCTCTTGAGTTCTGCTTAAAGTCTCTGGCACCCTTACTATGAAACATTTCATAATATTCCATAAATGCTTCCTGTCCAAGACCACTCAGTATTTTGGTGATTCTATTGGTGATAACTGTATAGTCCTGGGTAAGTGGAACTCCTCTTGTGTAATGATAACATCATGCAGGGAAATAAGAGAAATAGTCTTTCTATTTCATGGTCTTTCAAGACACTGGAAAGGGCCTTCATTTCAAAGGCTGGAAATGTTAGTTCTTTGTTATAACAACTGCCATCTTTCCATGACAAGGGAAAAAAATCAAACTACAACTCCATAGCAATGGAGAGTACTAAACAAATTATAAAAAGTCCAATAAATTTGAAAGATGATAACACTAAAAAATGTAATGGGGAAATATAAGTAATTACCTGTATATGATTTTTTTAAAGCACTGAGTAGTAAAAGCTAGTGAAAAAGTTTTAATTTTAATTTGATTTCACCAGGTATAAGAGAGCTCTACTTTAAACTATTACTATAATATATTTTACTTGCAGCTATGCTTATTTTATGATTATTTTAAATCATTTTAAAAATATTTTTGAGGCCTATAAAACATTTTATGTTGTTGTTAGGAACTTAGTCCATGAGCTAGGTCATTTAAAAATATTAACTGCCTTAACATTCAAGTGATTAAAATTCTCCCTCAATAGCAGAAAATACCCCTAATTTTATAATGGATAATAATGGAAGAAAAATAATACTTTATAAGTAATTGAACTGTTAAAAGGCTGTATAGCAATGTGCAGGCTACCACTGCATAGAGATAAATAATCCAATTATCAGAATCAGAAAATGGTTATTCAACTTCTACGTTTTTGTTATACTAGTTTTATTTTTTCATATACTCTACAATAAATACATTACAGGTAAAGGTTTAGAAGACAGGTTTTCACATATTGCTTAAAATCGTCTCAGGTACTGCCAGTGATACACACACCATACTTGTTCAGGTAAGCAGTGGGGAGTCCTTGAAGAGTTTTCAGCACGGGAATGAAAATACAGCTGGATTTACATTTTAACTAGGCTGCTTGACAACTAAGTGAGGGATAGAATTTTCCTATTAATGTTTTTCAAAGCCTCTTGACTTTTACTTTTTTCATAATTAATAACTTTCACTTTTTAGAGCAGTTTAAGTTCATTGCAAAATAGAATGGAAAGTATTTAGAGGTCCCATAAAAATCCTGTGTACACTACCTATTCATTTCTTCCTGCTAAATAAACCCTAGAAATCACTAACCTTTTTACTGTTTTCATAGTTTTGTCTTTTCCAAATGTCATATAGTTAGAACCATATACGTTGGCTTCTTACAAGCTGTATATGTTATCTTCTTGGTAATACACATTTAAACTCTTCCATGCTTATTCATGGTTTGATAATTGATTTATTTTTGGCACTGAATAAAACTCCACCATTCGAATGTGCCACAGTTTATTTATCCATTCACCTACTGAAGGACATTGCAATTTGCTTTCAAGTTTTTGCAGCTATGAATAAAACTGTTCTAAACATCATTGTTCAGGTTTTTCTTTTAACAGAAGTTTCAACTCCTTGAGTAAATACCAAGAAGTGCAATTACTGGATCACGGGATAAGAGTATGCTTAGTAAGAAACTGCCAAACTCTCTTCCAAAGTGGCTAAATCATTCCACACTCCACCAGCAATGTATGAATGTTCCTAATGCTCCAGAGCCTCCGCAGCATTTAGTGTGGTCTGAGTTTTGAATTTTCAACCATTCTAATAGGTGTGGATTGGTATCTCATTGCTGTTTTAATTTTCAATTCCATGGTAACATGTAATGTTGAACATAATTTCATATGCTTACTTATCATCTGTGGATCTTCTTCAGAAAGATGTCTGTTCAGGTCTTTTGCCCATTTCTTAATCAAGGTTTTCATTTACTTATTGTTGAGCTTTAAGAGTTCTTTTTGTTTTTAGATACAAAAAACTCATTAGGATTTTATTTGAATTATGTTAAATCTATAGATTACATGCAGAAGAACTGAGATCTTGACAGTACTTAGTCATCTTACCCATGAATTTGCGCTATGGTATCACTTCTCTGATAGATCCAAACAAAACTGTTGATTCCTTTGTATGTTTAATTTTTTACTTACTGTTAGGATAGAATGATGATTTCTAAGCTCCTTAATTCTGGTTGAGAAACCAGAGGCTATGACTTTAGTAGTACCTTAAATGCCTATTCTCAAAAATTCTAAATATAAGATGAGATCAGAATAACAAATTATTATTTTATAAATTTTCTCAAAAATATTTTTCTGGTAACAAATTAAAGATGAGCAGACCAGTCAAAGTGTAATGGAAAACTATAGAGTGTTGTTATAGGATCTGTAGGAATTATAGATAACCCAACTTCTCTGTGGACTTTGTAATTTAATCAGTTCCAGCAACTGTAGTAATAGGTGAGTAGACTTGAAATGCTAATCTTATTACTTTAAAATAATTCCACATAAATTGGAACATAGTTTATCCTTGAAAACATTATATCAATGAAAAGGAAAACAAATGAAAATCTGAAAAAAGCTGTTTAGGGGAAAGTACTTCATTTTTTCCTTTCATGAGTTTTTTTGTTTGTTTTTGATCTTCGCAAACAGAATACTATCCTAAATCCTCTTCAGGCCTGAATTAACAGGAAATTAATACTCGAGTCTTATGAATGCACCTTTTATTTTTGGCACTTGCATAAAACATACTTCAACATCATATAGTAAGCTATGGACATTACTAGAGACAATGCTTTTTAGTTTCATAGACTTTAACTAATATATTATCTATCATGGAAAGAATTTCTAGAAGAATTTGCATTCAATTAATACAGTAACTTTGTCCTAGATATGTCTTTAAAGGTTATCTGTTCTACTCTTCTAGCTGTCAAGTAACATAATTGAGAAAGGTAGAAGTAAAATAAGAGCTCTAGATTATTCAACTATCCTCTAGCCTTCCCTGGCATCACTGTCTAGATCCTAACAATCCTTGCTATTAAGAACGTTTACTAAATGCCTAAACTAAATCACTCCTATGACATGGATACAATTCTGAGTACATCCATGGACAGAGGGCTGCTATCCTTGGAGGCAATGTAAGAATCTGATGACTAATTTTAATGTTCTTATTATTTTTAAATTCACTGATTAATTTGTTCATGCCCAACCTTTGAGAAATCTGATTATCTTTGTTTTAAATTTGACTCTCCCATTTTCCTGTTAATGTAGCCATGAATATGTGATCTAATATTTCAGAGCATCAATTTCCTCACCTCTAAAATGGGATGAGTAATTCCAAATTTAGCAGATTGTTGTAAGGGAGCAAGACAAAACATATATGAATTGCTACATGACAAAGGGCACATTGTAAATGCTCCTAAATGCATTTGCTTCTGTTAATTGCATTTATTCATATTATTTGATTAATTCATTCACCCATTAAAATTTGGTAAGCATTTATTAAAACCTTCAATGTTATAGTCACTCTGTTGACTATTATGGCCTTGTGGTGCTGAATGAGGTTAAATTAATATAATCTAGTATTTTTATTAAAAATTTTTCCTGGATGTATAGCAATATCTACTATAACCCTAACCCCCAATCCCACACATACAACTAAATTAAGGAATATACTAATTTATGTTCACAGATTTATTTTCATTTGTGGCCCTCTTGTTGGTGCCTAATTCAGACTAGGGACTTCTTTCTCAACATAAACACTATATTTCTTTCCCTTCTTTTACACTAAATACACTATATTAGTTTAATTTGGTGGAGAAAGTGCATGGCTTTGGACTAAGGTTGACTTTGGTTTCTAGTTTTAGCACTACCACTTAATAACCCAGAAACTTGGATTATGACGAATTATTCCTAAAACTTAGTTTCCTCAGCATTTCCAGACATAATGCCCATTTCAGCGAGTGACTATGAGACTTCAATAAGATAACGTTACTAGTTGGCATCTGATGCTGAGTTGACTCTCAGTTCATGATGGTTATTATTTTTCAATGAAATAACTCAAAATCAAGAACAAATTTTAATCTGACAGTCTCATTTTTTCTATATTTAAAAATTTTCATGAGTCTTAGTTCTACAGTTCTCATAATTTTTAAAACCCCTTCTATTAAAGAAATCGCCTGTTAGAAGAGCAGCATACTACATATCTTAGTATTTCTTGTCAGGTGAGGACCTCATGAAAACCAATTGAGGAAAATTTTAAATGGAAATGAGGTTCTAACAGTTTATTTAGAAAACTCCATCCCTTATACATAGGCTAATGTAGAGAACGGCAAGCTGCTTAATTGTTGATTCTAGGGCTATTTTTACATTGTCAACATTCTATTTAGTAATCTTGGGGGAAATAGCATCAAAAGCAGACAAAGAAAAATGTTTCACTTTCCTGCAGCTGATTCCCGTGATTGCCTGACGTTTAGTTACATTTGGGCATCTGTCTCAGGAACTCCCATTGTCTGGAACCATATGCAAACTGAAGTGTGCATTGGGGTATAGACAGGAGGACAGAATTTACACTTGGATATGCCATCCGACAGCAGCGGGAGAAGTAAGACAAGCCTGGGATACTTCATACAGTTCATTTAATGAACTGTTCCTTTATTATTTTGTAAGCTTTCTGTAATGCACATTTATGATATAAAAAGTGCCTTGCATACTGTTTCATCGGAAGGGGACCTCATTTAGATTAACCTGTGACTTCAACAGCAGGTGGTAGAATGAATCAACTGCTTCAATTACTGCTTTTGCGCATGACTTTCATGTGTTGCTAAGATTATCAGAGGAACCTGATTACATCCCCTTAGACACTATTGTTGGCACGATGATTAAGCTGTTATTTTTTTTTTTTTTTAAAGACTGGGAACCTAAAAAGCTTTTTGGCATGAGGCAAAGGCTCTGTGTATAGAGATCAGTAAGATAGTGTGTATCATTGCCCTGTAGCTTATCTCCACATATACAGCTCCCTGGTGGATCCCTATGATAAACATTATTGGAACAATTAGCTGCTGCTGACACAGAATCCAGACACAATAGCCATGGCCAGCAGCACAGAGCCAAAAATTATGGAGCCAAAAACCATAAAAAGCAACACCAAGCTAGTCTCCCCATTCAACTGCTGTCATAAAATCCTCCCAGTGCTATGTTTGCATAGCTGGCTTCACCGATATGGCACTGTTAACACAAAAGAAGAAGCTGCAGCACTTGTCTTTGTTTAGCTGAAATTACAAGTCATTGAATTAGTATGTCATCTTTATTGTGCTGTCATGCAGCGGAGGTGAGGAAGGCTCCGTAATGGATGGGAGAGTTTGATGGCCTGAAAGACAGGCTCACAGATGGTTGTCGATATAAAACAGTTTTTCCTCCCCTTAAAAAAAAAAAGGAAGAAGGGAAGCGGGAAGCAAAAAGCCTGCTTGGAATAGATCTTCAGTGATTTGTGTGTAATACCAAGAGATATTCATACCAGTCTCATATGTAAGAACTTTGGGGGCCTAGAGTAGCTGACCAAAGCAGAGAACGTACGTGTTCCTGGGGGAAGTGTTTGCAGTTTAAATGGAAGTGATGCGGCATTTTAGCTTCTCAGAAAGCTGGTGGTGGTAGTTCTGGGGAAGTTTTCTTAGAATATTTCTAAACAGGTAAGAATGATTAGGTAATATGAATGAAAGAGTTAACAGCATTATAGGACATTTAAATTAAAAGTGATAATTGTGACCACTCATTAAAAGAAAGGTAAAATTTTGCACTTGTGTGATGAAATATATTATGATAGATATATTAGACCATCTAATAATGAAAGAGTTTGGGCTGAATTTGGCTTAAAATATTTTTAATTTAGTAATTTTTTTGCTTTTCCTCTTTAGTTTTAGTTTTATTTACAACACATCATTGGACAGTTGTATTAGCTATATCTATTTTTAAATGAAATAAAAAACTAAATATCACTTCTAAAAGACAAAATGTTCTGTTCCCTTTGACATGATTGTTAAAAGATTTGACCCAGTCTAGAAGGCATTATTCTTAATCTAACTCTTTGACAGATAGAGCACTCTTTTTACCACTATTTCATTTCAGGTGGGACTCCAACCCGTCAAACATTCAGGACAATGTTTTAATTAGGGAGCAATCTAGTTACACCTAGGAGTGTGTAGAGTTTTTAATGTGTTGGTAATCACTTTGGGACAAGTTTGCCTTTTAGTTTTTTCCCTTGTAGACAAAAAAAAGGGGGGGGGGAATAAAAGATCTGACTTTCTGTGGTAAAATTGAATCAGATATATGGCCATATATAAAACAATTCTAATGGGAAACATATAAATGTAAATACAAATTTTAAAAATACACTTGATCACATGCAGAAAAACTATAAGGGCTGAAAACCAAGGGCTGTATAATGGCAGATACAAGATTTTTTCATGAATGTGCATGTTTCTCTTGAAATACGAAAAAAAAAAAAAGCTTTCTGAATATCTCTAAAATAGCACATGCATCTTCCAAAACAATTGTTTAAAAGAAAAATAAACAATTAAATGCTTAACTGGAACCCTAAACTTACCTATCTATTCCGCAACATTATTACTTTCATTGAATTCTACTTAATGCTTGTTTTATCTTTTATTTGAAGATTGTGATGCTGACTTTTCTAGATGGTTATGAAAAGCAGTCTTTTTGGAAAATACTGTGTGTATGTGTAGTGTGTTTATGTTTTGGTGAGATGGAGGTATGACGAAAGATTATGAACTTTAAAATTAATCAGATCTGAATTTGAATCATGGTTTTGCCACTTAGCTGTATTACCTTGAATGGCTTATATAACTTCTTGGCATATGACTCATTTGGAAATTTGAGTGAGGATGAATGGCCATAAATATGAGTGGGGATGAAAGAAGCAGGCATCGGAGATTTGGGCAGCAGATGACTAGGACACAGCTTGGAAGTGAGTTTTCGTGTCTGCAAAGTTATACATTGCAAACTCAATGTCCTAATGTCAACACATTACCAGTGTATGGGCTAGGACAAGCAGATCTAGATCCTGGGACAGAAGGAGCCTGGCCTGTAGATTTGGGTGCAGAAAAATACAAGGTCAGAACCGAGCTGACAGAATGACAGCATGATGGGGTGTCTGTCAGATCTGAAGAGAGAAGGACTCTAAATTTGTTTAACTGGGGCTAGTTTCTGTGCCCCTAGGTGAGGTTGAGCATCGGGAAGTTCCAGTTCTCAGTAGAAGTGAATTTTGTGGATACAAAACTAAGCAAGTTGTTACAGTTAAGGAGAGTTAGTTGTTTAGTCATGTCAGACTCTTTGTGACCCCATGGACTATAACCCTCAAGGCTCCTCTGTCCATGGGATTTTCCAGGCAAGAATACTGGAGTGGGTTGCCATTCCCTTCTCCAGGCGATCTTTCCAACCCAGGGATTGAACCTGGATCTCCTATACTGCAGGCAGATTCTCTACCGTCTGAGCCACCAGGGAAACCATAGGTAATGACCATTTGCAATTTAATAAGACTGAATCAACTATGTACAGATATTGCAAGGTGGAAGGAGGGAAGAAAGAGCATAAAGTATGATAAGAAGTAAGATTTCTTCTTTATGGAGGAAAATGTTTTAAAAGGGGAAGTTAGGACAACCAGAGATGGGGTGCTCAAATTTTTTATTGCTGGGGTCACCTTTTTGTTAGCCAAATAGGGAGGGTCTTCCCTGACAACCCTTAAATGCTGTCACTCTCCACACTCCATGTCTTCTATAGCAAGCATTGTGTTTGTTCAGATGTGGTAGCTAGAATAGCCGATTTCCTATGTGATGTGAGGGGATTTAGGGTTTCCTGTTGTCCCCACTATTGCTCAAACATCTCCATCTGTTCCATAATCTCTTAAAGTATTCACCGAGGTGGGTAAAAACTTTTAATCGTCAACTAAGCATATGCAAAACCTAAGCAGTGAAAAGAATGGTCTCAGAGAGAATCGTTTCTTTTTTAATTTACAGTTTACTAATACAGTGAGGTATGTGAAAGGCATGGTAAACTGGAAAATGTACATGATAATAATTAATAACATCACATTTAATCTGTGCAAAAGAGTGAATAAGGATTAGAAGTTAGTTACATGTTGACTTGAATTTATATATGTTAACAACAGAGATGCTAACAACAGAGATGGACCATTACCTAAGAATTGCTGTTGAAAGAAGGACGGGCATGTTAAAGGAAAGGGTGCCTGAGACAGATGAAGTGAGAAAAAGGTAAGAGGCGGGGAGGAAGCCCAGGAGAACTAAGATGAATTAGTTTTCAGCTTTAATCATAGTAAAAAATCAAATTATCTGGTGTTTATACATGTACAAAGCATTTTATTATGTGCCTTTTTCTCTCTTCTTTGATTTCATCCTTCCCATAAATTTTTAATTCATTTCCTGGATAAGAATGAGGATAAAAACAAAAGAACAAGAAAGCACACATAGTTATTATATTCAAAGGGGAATATTTTTTAAATGTCACACATATACATATTTATATTCTGCTGTTCTAGATTTATTCTAGACTAGTGTTCCAATGTTTAGATCACAAGGTCATGTATTCGGTAATATAAACTGATTTCAACTAAAATATCTTTTCTTTCCTTGCAGCCTGCAACTTCTTTTTGAATAAATGTCACTTATAATGTCTAAACTGCTTTTGGTTCGCTGTTGTTCCCCCTTTATTCTGGGCTCTGTATTTTGCTTAAGCTATGTGATTTAATGAGAATTGGATGATAATTTGAAATGATCACAGTGTTATAACCTTGTCAAAATCAACTGGAATATGTTTAGCAATTATTTTAATAAGCAATGCCACATAGGTAATTGCATCATTTCTTATTGTTATTTTTACTCACCAAATGTATAAATGGTAACTGAATATATCCTAGTCCATCATAAAATTGAATTCCAGTTTTTTGGCTTCCCTTGTGCTTGCATCCCCCTTGATCCTACTACTTTCCCTTTTTCATCTCCATATTTTTCCCTCTGGATACTATTGCCTCCTGCAGTTTCCCTCCTATGCAGATAAACGCTTGGAAATCTAGCTCAGAGAATTCTGTCTCCTGTCTCACTTTTATCATTCAGTATTAGATTAATAATTGTAGCATAAGGCTCAGACTTTCTCTAAGTCAGAATCACTGATTTATTTCTCAATCACTCCATGTCAGGTGTGATACCATAATTTTCTCACAGTTATATACTGGAGTGGAAGGCTACTGAAAACTTACCTTTTAATTGGGAAATTTACCATCTTTGTCACTTTATCTACTCAAATTATTTGATAATGTTTCAGATTTGGTATATCCAAAACACCTTCCCCATCTCCCCAAAACCAGTAACTCCTACTTCAAGTCAAGATTCTTTGGAGTTCCTATGCATTCCTCAGTCTTCAATCATTGGCCACATTCAGTAGAATTCAGCTCTACAATATCTGTAATTTCTTCTCAATCTTTTGTCTCACAATATTAATCCCCTAAATTGTGCCCTCAGGCTTCTTGCCTACACACCAAAGATTGGCCTTCTAAGAAGTCTCTTTGCTTCAATTTCTCATGCTTTACTCTTTTAATTTTTCTATATTCATATCTCTGTGCTTCCCAAAGTTTTCGAAGACTCCTTGTGCCTAACAAATTCAAGATGTCCCCTTAAGCCAGTGCTGAAGGTCTTCTATATCATGGCCTTTTTCCAGTTCAGTTCAGTTGCTCAGTCGTGTCCCACTCCTTGTGACCCCATGGACTGCAGTATGCCAGGCCTCCGTGCCCATCACCAACTCCTGGAGTTTTCTCAAACTCATGTCCATTGAGTCGGTGATGCCATCCAACCATCTCATCCTCCATCGTTCCCTTCTCCTCCCACTTTCAATCTTTCCCAGCGTCAGAGTCTTTTCAAATGAGTCAGTTCTTCACATAATGTGGCCAAAATATTGGAGTTTCAGCTTCAGCATCATTCCTTCCAGTGAATATTCAGGACTGATTTCCTTTAGGATGGACTGGTTGGATCTCCTTGCTGTCCAAGGGACTTTCAAGAGTCTTCAACACCACAGGTCAAAAGCATCAAATCTTTGGTGCTCAGCTTTCTTTATAGTCCAACTCTCACATCTATACATGACTTCTGGAAAAACTATAGCTTGACTAGATGGACCTTTGTTGACAAAGTAATGTCTCTGCTTTTTAACATGCTGTCTAGGTTGGTCATAACTTTTCTTTCAAGGAGCAAGTGTCTTTTAATTTCATTGCTGCCAGTCACCATCTTCAGTGATTTTGGAGCCCCCAAAAATAAAGTCTGTCACTGTTTCTCCATCTATTTGCATTGAAGTGATGGGACCAGATGCCATGATCTTAGTTTTCTGAACGTTGAGCTTTAAGGCAACTTTTTTACTCTACTCTTTCACTTTCATCAAGAGGCTCATTAGTTCTTCACTTTCTGCCATAAGGGTGGTGTCATCTGCATGTCTGAAGTTATTGATATTTCTTCCAGCAATCTTGATTCCAGCTTGTGCTTCATCCAGCCCAGCATTTCTCATGATGTACTCTGCAAAAAAGTTAAATAGTCAGGGTGACATTATACAGCCTTGATGTACTCTTTTCCGTATTTGGAACCAGTCTATTGTTCCATGTCCAGTTCTAACTATTGCTTCCTGACCTGCATACAGATTTCTCAATCTTTTTTTTTTTTAATCTTTTGCAAATTCTTTAAACAGAGCCTAAATTTACACATCTATTTACTTTTCATGAAATGATTCATCTTCACCCAGTAAAATATTTTTCAAATATCATCTCCTCTTCTGATTCTACCAGCCCAATGTCTTCTCTTCTGTGAATGTTATACAACCCCACTTTCTTTCTAACTGTTCAATGCTTCTCATCATACTTGAAGATTATATTATCCCTTCTTTTTTCCACCATCTTTTCCACCACTCGGTTTTAAACTCCTTCTGGGCCAGATCTTGTCTAATTATCTTTACATTTCCAAAATATATCATTGCAGTCTCTAGACCCAATACTCAATAATAATTATTACTTTTGAAGGAAAGCAACCATTTAAATTTTCTACCTCTTTAATGTTTGTCTTAGCAGATGCTTCCGTCAGTACAATACAGAATTAGAGTGAATTGAATTCCAAGGTTCTCAGTCAGCTGAATTCAACTGTGGATTCCATAACTTTTAAAGGTGATGAAATGAATGAATTTTTGTAATCCACTTTATGACTGGCACTAGCATTCTGCGTGCTATTCTTCATATTCACACTTCCAGACTTGAGAATGCCTTTGTGAGGATAGTGTAAAATGATAGTACAAATAAACTTCCCAATTAACAGGTAAGTTTTCAATAGCTGTGCAGCACTCTAGTATAATTCTTGAATTATAAAGATCATGTAACATCTCTCATTGAGATGAATTGGAAAAGTAGTTAATGGCTTTGGACTCTGAGAAAATCTGAGTTTTATATGACTGTTCTTTAATTGAGGGCAAAGGACACAAGGACTAACTCTCTACATGGAAGCGGTACTCAGAAGTACCTTTATTTACTAGGCCATGGTCTAATCTCCCAGATTGTTTGAAGTGGAGGGAGGGGCAAGGGTATTACTTACAGTGCTGCAAAGGCCTTATTCACCCCCTGACTTCATGCTCAGCTAAACTTGGAAATGCAATTGGTTTATTTTGTATAAATAAGCAAGAATGCTGGTAGAAACTAAATATCTTCATAAAACAAAACATTATGATACCAGAAACCCTTAGGAATAGCACTAATGCTTTTAAATGAAGGTTTTATTTGTCTCAGAGCTGCAAAAAGGAGTCACTAATGAGATGTCATTTAAATTCTAACACCTGTTTAATGGCAGTTTTTCTCTATCCCCAAAGAGTAACTGTTTATGAATGTTTGCAGTTTTCCAAGTGTATCTACAAGAATTGTTTTTTCATAAACAATGTGATGCCTTTTTCCTCATATGCTCTAGTCACGTTGCAACATATGATGAAAATTGTTGGTTGTGGCATTTTTGTATTAGATAGGTTTCAAAGATAGTGTTATTTCATACTCTGAAGCTTAAAATTTTTATAATTCACATAGTAAATAGTTTATCAAGAAACTTCATGTTTTACAGATTTATGAGTATATATTGGTATAAGAAAAAATTCTAGTTGTATTTTTTAACTTAAATTTAAATAACATGTGAAAAGGCATTGCTGAAAGATATGTTTGCTCCTATATTCCCTGTTATGAAAAGAATATATATTTATAAATGAACATACATACACATAGGTTTCTAAGAGTTGCAAAAAAGAAATGCTTGTTGACTATTTTCCTCAGATGATAAATAACTGAAAAAGTCAGAAATGAGACTGTAGCATTCCTTTTGTGATTTTATTTTTCTTGTGTAAACAATTTCTTATTCATGAAAGGAATCTACAACAGCTACACTGCCATTTTTCTTTATGATTTCTCTAGAAACTGATAGTGATGAGAAACAGATACTCTATAGATGAATATATGAAAAAAGTATTCACTACTGGAGATATTTTTCTTTAGGATCTGTTTCATATGGTATTTATAGCATTTTGTATAGGCTACATTTATGTTTAACATCCTTTAATAAAACTACTTGTGCTTCAGTAAAATGACATATAAGCTTATATTTTTTTAAGTTACTTCTATCTTGAGAAATTCAAATATAATTAATTTCTTTGGAGTGGCAGAGATAATAGGCCATGCATTTTTACCAAAATAATTATATGAACTAGAAGAATGCTGGCTTCTAGAGAAGTCGTAAGGATCTCTTCTTTTAAGGAATGTATATCTTTGAACTAATATGAGCTGGTTTTGTTCTCTTAGCTTACTGCGTGTGTGACAGAGCAACCCTTGTTTGTGTCAGGAAAGCAGGAACTTATGTTGACAAAAGGTGAGACCAGGGCCTGTGGACTAAAGCTTCCTAAGAACTCTTTGGGATTTTAGCTGAATGCACTAGGCTTACTGCAATAGAGAATGGTTGATCCATAAATGCTCAAAGTGTAGACTAGAGCAGTTCTATAAAACCTAAATGTTCTCCACATTAAAGGAGGAAAGAAGAAAATTGTTGCAGATGTGGTTGGATTTCCCATTATGTTATTCTAAATTTCTTCCTCATGATCATTAGCCCTTAGATTTCTTAGCACCAAATCATTTCTTTTCCTTCCCTCTCTTGATGCCCCTTCCATGAGATTCTTGCCAATTTGAAGTGCTCATTTGAGTGAACAGAAGGACTAAATGGTTTTCAGTTTTTAAAATGCTCTCTCTCTCTCCACACACACACACAAGACACTGAAGATTATACATTTCTCCTTTTTTATACAAATTTTATTTTCTAGGTGGAAACTCAGTGCTTAATTTGTGTGTTCTCTAATTATCCTATGGATTTATTCACAATCAGTTGACATATACCTTGCACTGAGTCAAGGGAAATAAGAATTTTTTTTTCTCTGTGCAGTTCCTCTTTGACTTATGAAAGCTAAATATCCATTCTGTATGGAGAGATGAATCAGCAATCCATATAATATCTATTCATCATACATATTTCACAAGGAGGATATTGTGGTGACTGCAAAGTTCTTACAAAAATAATATGGAAATCCGGAATTTGATGTGGAGTGTCAGAGAGCCTCTTACTATTATTTACCTTATCAGCTTTTGCTTTCTGAAATCAATGGAAGGGCATCAAGTTCAGCTAATCCATATTTCTGAGTATGAAATTGAATTTATAGTCTGTAGTATGTTGACTACCGCTTGCATTTAAGGCATAATTGATTTTTATTGAAAAGCCAGCAGGCACATCAAAAATTTCCACAAACCACAAGGATGTTAAATTTTACCCTGTTTAGATAATAGTGTGGCTTTATTTATCCTTTAAAATGAAGTTTTATTTTTATATCAGCACATGCAATGGAAGTGTGACTGATACCTTATGAAACCATCAATCCGTGGTTCTGTAGAACTATACTGCACAGAAATAAGGAACTTTAGATTTCTAAGGTAAATGTCTATGGTTGGCTTGTTTTAAGGGTAAATGGATAAATGGAATAATAAATCTTGCACCTTATCGTGTCATGTGGCAATTTTTCTCCATTGAAACAACTGCTTACACTGTTATTTCCTTCCCCTCAAATTCCTTCTGCATCTCATTTTTCCTTCTGATTTAGAAATTACATTTTTGTAACTGGATTAATTGTTTATGCATGTGAAATGTAATTCCTAAGGACTAAATCTATTCTTTCTAGTGTTTATGTTAATAGTCAACCTTAGTATTCATGATACTCCATGGAGACCATTTCATTCATATGTCCCCATTCCATGTGCCAAGTCCATTTATTTTTAACTAAAAGTTATATTTAGAAGATTCTTGAGTGCTCCTGCGATCGAATGTGTAAACAGAATGTCAATTGTAATGTGAGTTTTAAAAGATAAGCTTTGCCTCACCTTAGCAAAGACAAAGCAGAATAAAAGCAAAAAATGCAGGAACCATCATTTGTTTTAGCCCTCCTTCTTCTGTAATCCTATAGCAGTAGTTCTCACTGTGGAACAATATCACTGAAAAGAAAGTTCAGAGAGTTTGTGAAAGTTTATTAGGTGGAGTGGCACCGGGACCACCAGTACCACCCCTGACTTGGTGAACTAAGGAATGCTAGATATTTGCAACTTGCATGAGGTTTCAGGGCATTGGAAAATTGTTCCATGCTTGCAAGACTTTTGAGTATCCTATCAGATATTCATACAGATGAAAAACCTATTTATTACTCTGTTCAACTAAAACCCACTTCTACTATACCTGTTATTATAAAAGCTTATTCACATGTTCATGTACACTGAATTTTTCAAAATCAAACTATCAAGTAAATTTAGTGAAAATTGTTTTCTTAAACTTTGCCAATTACTGGTCACTGGTAGCTCCCTTTATAGTATTTGCTGCATCAATACAACCACCTCGTGCAGGTTTGCATTGGCAGCTGATGTGTTTACAGATTTGCACGGTTCTCTGAACAGGTATCAGACTTGACTTCTTCATATCTTCATCATGTAGCAATGCTCAGATATTTATAGTTCAAACTACTTGCTATTTTATTATGAAGAACTTTCTTTTTATTTCTGTGTTATAGTTGGGGCATTGCACTGGTTTTTTAAATGATGTGCTTAGAATGGTTATAAGATCTACAAATTTTATGTCACTATAGTAAATGGGTTACAAAATATTTGTTATACAAAGGAGGCACTATGTCTGATAAGGTTGAAAACAATTGCCTTTTGGCACCAAGGCATGAATGCATTAGTTGGAAATCTTTTTCAATGATAAATCTAGAGATTATTTTAATAGAACAGTTATTTCCAATGAGAAAATAGTATCTCAGGGATTTTTAAATATGTGGTGATAAGCCCTTAGTGCCTCCTTCTTATGTGTATGGATGAAGAGTGTTCAAAACAATTTGTCATATGCACAGAAATACAAAAGATGAAACCTAAAGAGATTATACATTAGTCTCTTAAGAGTAAAACTGACGGAGAGAAGCAGTATACCTTTCACAGAGGCAGATATTTTCAAAGCCATGTGTGACAGGTACAGGGACAAATCCCGTTAATAAGTAAGAGGATTTGTGCTTGGCTCTGTCACATGCCACTTTGAAAACCTACCCTCAAACTGTCTATAAATTTTCATGCCCATCTTTTTCTCCTTGCTTTTTCCAGAGCATCTGATTTTTTTGTACATCATTTTCCCCTGCTTTATCTTGTGGCATCCTTTAATAATTTGTAGAGGTGGTATGTGTACTATGATTTTGTGGCTACTTTATTGTTAACAAAACAATATTTGCTGATTTTTCACTATCCCTTTTACTGCTTTGTTATGGGACATTTTTATATCACTATGACTTCTAAATATGAAAAAAAAAAATCTGCCTAGTGGAAATTAAGAAGAAAAGTAGCATTTATCACATTGGTTAGCTTTCCTTTTTAAAATGCAGTTATTTTTTAATAAAAAGAACATTAAATGTAATTTTTTGATACATTATCTGGAAAGAAAAAAATTGTTCATTTATTCTAGTTATGAATTGTTTGAAATCAATGATTAAGCCTAGAGGTATTTAACTATTTTGCAAAGTAAAATCAAACCAACTTCAATCCTAATTACTGTTGGGCTATCTGTCTCTGTTTCTGAACCTTGACCCTGGTACCTCATCATATTTGAATATGCTCATGGAAGTAGAGGGATGAACATTTTAGTAGAACATCTTCTGATCTATAACTTGGTACAAGGTGATGCAGAACTCTTTTTCACTCTGTTAAGGATGATTTCCTTTCTGACAGTTTATATTTGATAATTTGGAATTGAAATAAAATAACTCTAAGGTACTTTTCTTCTGTTAAATATATGATATTAAATAAAAATCTGGAGATTTTGCTGGTAGAAATCAAGTACTTCAAAGTTCAGTATTATTTTAAGATGAGTTTCTGGGAAAAAAAAAAAGTTGTTCCTGAAAGGTGTTTTAAAGTGGGCAGTTCCAAATACAAATCATTTCTCTCTGGAATTTCTGTTTTTCTGCCTTAAGAATATTGTTGATACCTAGAACCTATTGAACTGGAAGTATTTTCTAGAAGAGTAAGCAATATACATCTGACATCATTCTTCACTCCTCTTTAAGTACAGGCTGTCCTTCCACAGCATCTAACAACTGGACGAAAAGTAGAAAACTAAGCTGATTTGCCAGATGGTTTGTCTACATTAAGCCTAGCATCTGGGTATTTTTTAAACATTTAGATGATTGGCTGAGTTTTTCACATTGCATCTGCATATTTTTGGCATGTCATTGATGTGTGGGTCTGTATGTTTGTGTACGTGTGTGTGTGTGTATGTATGTATGGGCAAGCATGTGTGTGGAAAAACATGCTACCATTTAGATAAAACAAGCCAGAAACTAGTGCAATAGGTTTTGAATTTCACACATTTTTATTTCTCGTCTTGAACTATGCTTGTGTGAGTACTCAGTCACATCAGTCATGTGTGACTCTGTGACACAGTGGACCGTAGCTCACCAAGCTCCTCTGTCCAGGGGACTCTCCAGGCAAGAATCCTGGAATGGGTTCCCATGCCATCCTCCAGGGGACCTTCCCGACCCAGGGATCAAACCCATGTCTCCTGCACTGCAGTTGGATTCTTTACTGCTGAGCCACCAGGGAGGGTCATCTTGAGCTACAATAAAAATGAGATAGATGAGTACACAGGACTGGTTACATTGGTGATATATTATGGCTCTAAGAAAATGTGAAAGTACAGTATCTTACCGCCATATTCCTATTGCTTTTAATAAGTTTTATTATCAATAGACCAATCCTGAAGAGTGTTAGGTGTAGTCCTCACTCTGCCATTACATGCCAGTGCGACTCTAAACTATATGACTAACCCTAGAATATTAACTGTGGATCTTCTTTGGGCAACAGGATTCTGGAATGAACCTAATGCAGATCCTACCCTTAAGGAAGATAATCAGACAAGTTCTTAAATACACGATGAAGTCTAATAAATTGCAGTGCAAATATGTTGTGCTTTAGGAACATAAGTGAACATAAAATTACAATTCAAGAGAGTCCTAGAAGTCCTTACAGAGAAAGTACCATTCATTGAGAGGGCCTCAAGGGCTGGGAAGAACTTAGTATGTGGAGATAAGCAGAATCCCCAGAGGTGAAAAAGTACTGAATGTCTTTTGGAAGCAGCTCCACATTTTGGTCAGCACATTAGGCACATTTCCATGACACAAATTGCATGTTCAATTCATGCAGAGGATAGCAGGTCATGCTAAGGAATATGAACTTTAAGCTATGTCGATAAGGGGTAATTCTGAGATATTTGACTATGACATAAAATGATGGATGCTGGGCAATGAGAAGTTACTTGTGCAGGAATTAGAGGAAGATGGATTGGCATGGGGAAACTTAGCTTCAAGGAAGCTGACAAAGAAACTAAAATATGTTATGTTTCATGAATTTGCAAGACATCCTTTCTATGTCTAAGTTTACTCATCAATAAGATCAATGGGCTGGACTTGATTTATTTTATAGTCCTGTTCCAGCTTTTATTTTCTGAGTCAATATTTTCTAAATTGTGTTCTATTGAATGCTGTTTCTGGTAGATAACAACATGCGTTATGTTAATTAAAAGAAGAAGATTTCTGTGATTGAACTATTTTGATAAGCACTGAGTAAAATAGTATTAATTTTGTTTTTGAGAATACTTCTCAGAGCCTTATTCTGATAATGTTGATTAATGCTTTTTATACATTTCCAAGGGCTTCCCAGGTGGCACTAGTGTAAAGAATCTGCCCGCCAATGCAGGAGACATGAGATGTGGGTTCAATCCTTGGGTCAGGAAGATTCCCTCGAAGAGGGTATAGCAACCCACTCCAGTATTCTTGCCTGGAGAGTCCCACGGACAGAGGAGCCTGACGAGCTATAGTCCATGGGGTCTGAAAGAGTTGGACACAACTGAAGTGACTTAGGACACAGGCATATTTTTCCAAGGTGGAAAGTGTATGTGTATTGATTTCCAAGATTATATGAAAATAGGACCCTTCCAGTTTATATCTTTTGGTGCAAGCATTTACAAAACATGTTTTTTTTTTTCCCTTGTCCCACTATGCATAATAGATTCTTTACTGAAATTGTAATAGGCCTTGGTTCTTGTTTTAAGTGATCTATGCAATGTAACTTTATAAACTCGGGTAGTATTTACAAGTATCTCAATGGAATCTTTTCCCCAATACATTAAAAACCATGTAGGGAAGACAAATATATAAAGTGTGCGTTCAGCTCATGCCATAAGCCACTGGTATTTGAAGGTGTTATCATTTCCTCAACTATCCAAGAAGTTTGATGCTTCTTATAGTGGGCTAGCATGATAGCCAAACTCTTGAGTGAAAGTATTTCTCCTCTGTTTGGAAAGATAAATCTCTTTGACTGCTTGGCACTTTTTGGAGGAGGAAAGTCATAGAGTAGTGAGAAAGGAAGGATCAACTGACTAGACAGTAGCCTGGTGCCATCAACCCTTGGCTTTCTGTAGGATGGTAGATGTCATGACCAGAAGGGCCACACATCTATCAAAGTAAGCTTGAAATGTTCTTCTCAGAAGAGAAGAGTTTTATGGTGAGTCTTAAGTAAGATATGACACTTGTCAGAGAAAAATAAGAAAATCGTTCCAGACGGTTGAGATTGTGAGAAGAAGGTGAAGAGGTCAGAGGAGACAATGACTAGAGAGAAAAAGGAGAAGAGTGGTGAAACTCCTCGGGGGCTTGGACAGGTAGCTTTCGCTTCAACTGAATGACAATGAGATGCCAGTAAAGAAACTCAATAAAAAAGAAATTCTTCGTATTTTAGCATGCACATCCAATCTTTCAGAAATTTCACTTGAAATTGACTAGAAGGAGTTGTCAGGTAGGAAAAATTCATAATCAAATGGCTTCACATTTAAAAGGAGAAGAGATCCCAGTACATGTAGGCGGCTGTTGGTTGCTTTCTCCCCACGTTGCCTGTTGAAGCCTTGCTGCTGTATGTACTAACAGTTCCCTCTACTGTCTACTAGCAAGATGGTGATAATGCAGTCAACACTGCCTGATTTAGTGTTCGCTATCTTAACCATCTCAAAGAAATACTGAAATGAGGCATAATGCTCTTTTCATTAACTACTTTCTAGACCTGGAAGCATGACAAATTTTCAGTTCATTCGTTTTTTTTTTTTTTTAATCAAATGATATCTCTTCAGATACTGAAAATAAGTGTTTAATTCTACCTAAACCTGAATTTCCAGAACAAAACAAAACAAAAGGGCTGGTCTATTTCTATCTCTATTAAATACTTGGAAGCGAAAAGACAAGGCTGCGTGGTTCAGCTACAGCATCAGCAGCCTGTCCAAGCACTCTGGCGCTACAGTTGCATGCATACTCTGGGCCCAAGGTGCTTTGGCTATATGATCTTGGCTAAATTATTTTCCTTGGTATTTGTTGGTTTATTTGTCTTTAAAAGTAATATTTTCATGAACAGAGTCGCTTTAGTTTTGAAAACTGCTGTGTATGTAAAGACCCTGGTACAGTTCTGGGACCACAATAAGGTTCAAATTCTGCCACTTTAGCTCCTGGATTTCTGTCATTTATTTAGCAAACAAATAAATTTATTAATTACTTTCTAAGTGCTGCGGATATAACAGTATGCAAAACAAAGTTCCTGCCCTTATCAAAATTATATTCCAGTTAGGGAAGATGGATAATATATAAGCATGAACATATGGTATATCAGCTATTGATAAATACTGTGGCATTAGGAGTCAAATTACCACTTTTTTAAAAATCATGGGTAGTTTGTTTTATCTACATGACTAAGGATGCATTTCTCTACTTGATGAATGTGAAGGCCATTGTGTTATAATTAGGACATAGCAATATGCTCCTATTATTTATGGACCAAACCAGGATTCTTCAGGGAGTGAAAGGGGAGTATGGTTATCACATAGGGACAATAGATGCAAATTCACACTGTCTTAGGTAAACTAGGGAGATGCAATGACCCCAGTAATCAGGGACTTAAGTAGAAGCATTTCTGGCAGGCAGTACTGATGTCGGTGTAGTTTGGTGTAAGTAGCATTAGGCAAAAATGATGTAGCACAAGTGGTAAACTTCTGAACAGCATAAGATTGATAGTGGCCTGGGGCTAAGTGGGATTCATAAATAGAGGAACTGAGAGTCAGCTGAGAAGTTCTTGTCCTGATGGAAGTAAGTTGCCAGGCTGGCTGTTTCTATGCTGAGCTGCCCAGCTGCAAAGCGAGCAGATTCCACTTATATGGGTCCTCCTGGCGTGGCAGCCTGACCCCAGTTGGTCGGGTAGCTGTCCTTCATGGAGGAAGAGGAATGTGTTGTCCTGCAGGAGTCCACAGTGAGCCCAGACTGGATGATACGGATAGTAATCTCATCCTTATTTGAGGTTTAGTGAATGGCAGGCAGGGATTTAGCTTCCTCGGAGACTGGGTGAGGTTTTAGTCCTTAGAGCTCTCTGGACTGTCCTTGTTGAGGTCCTGTTTTTTCAAGCAACCTGTCTCCCTCCTCTTGAACTTCCCTCTGCCCTGTTCATCTTCCCTTCTGCCTTAGATTATGGAAAAGCTCCTGATGACTGAGGCCTTTGAATAGGGATAATGAAGAGAACCTCTATTGAAGTCTCAAAGGGGAAAAAAGTCTGAAAGTTTCCAATAAGTGCAAGTGACGTCATGACTGGCACTTGAGTCCTTTTCTGTTTCCCTTCAGGTGTTTGTTGCCAGCTCTTGCTAAAAGTAATCACAGTTCTGATGTTTATAGTAGTTTAAGTGTCAAAATGCTTTACTTTAAAAAATCCACTTTCAGTGATGACAATGGCCTTGTCAGATATGTTGCTAAGTATCATCACTGTCGTTTTTCTCTGTTTACTGGTAACCCTATTTTATAGGCATTGGGTAGTACAAGGAGACTCATATAGAAAAGTTAAGAGGAGAGTCTTGGCTAAAATTCTGGACTGTTCTGATATCTAGAGGGTATCTCTACATTCAGGAAACACACAGCACTTTTGGATTTAATCATATGCTAAAAAAGACTGTGCTTGCTTAATAATTTTAGAAGTATTGTTTAAGACTGGACTTGTCATTTGCAATCTATTTTTCAGCAAAGGCATTAAGTTATTCCTTTTTTATTCATCTTCCATTTAACCATCCACCCAACACATATAGCTCAAATGCCTTTTGAGGAATGGCACAGACTTATGTGCTAATCTCAATACAATAGAAGTATAAGAAATGATCCTTAGCTTTTCAGTGAAATGATATAATTCAAATAACTTCCACACAGAAGACAATTCTGACAATCAATTATATAGTTTTTGTTTTAAGATAGGAATAATAATCACTATATCAACAATAGTAATATTTACACTGTTCTAATCACTTTACATCTATCATCTATTTAATAGTCACAATGTTATCTTTGAAAGAAAGAAAGAAAGAAAGAAAGTGAAGTCGCTCAGTTGTGTCCGACTCTTTGCGACCCCATGGACTATAGCCTACCAGATTCCTCCATCCATGGGATTTTCCAGGCAAGAGTACTGGAGTGGGTTGCCATTTCCTCCTCCAGGGGATCTTCCCAACCCAGGGACAGAACCCAGGTCTCTCGCATTGCAGGCAGACGTTTTACTGTCTGATCCCCGAGGGAAGCAGTCAGATATTATTATTATGCTCACTATAGAGATGAGGGAAGTTTAGAAACTTTCCTGAATTTGGACCTGCTCTCTTCAGAGATTACTCCCTGAACTATACACTGTCACTCACTGGTGCACAATGAAATAATTCAGAATACCATGGAGAAGAGTGGGGACACTGATTTAATAGTAATATCTGATCATATAACTGACCAGCAGCATGGTTTGGACATGCCGTTTGTACCACTCAGCTTCTGTGTTTTTCACTGCAAACTAGGGACAGTAGAGGTTACTTTGGGTTATTGCAAGGATTATATTCATCTCTCCTTCTCTTGACTAATAAAGTCATCTGATTTTTGACTATCTTATTATATTCCACTGTTCTGGGCATCAAGGAAAACATTGGTGAGTGAAAAAAGAGATGGTGCTTTTCCTTGGGAAATGTGTTCATTTCAGTTCAGTTCAGTCACTCATTTGTGTCCGACTCTTTGCCACCCCATGAATCGCAGCATGCCAGGCCTCCCTGTCCATCACCAACTCCTGGAGTTCACTCAGACTCATGTCCGAGTCAGTGATGCCATCCAGCCATCTCATCCTCTGTCGTCCCCTTCTCCTCCTGCCCCCAATCCCTCCCAGCATCAGAGTCTTTTCCAATGAGTCAACTCTTTGCATGAGGTGGCCAAAGTACTGGAGTTTCAGCTTTAGCATCATTCCTTCCAAAGAAATCCCAGGGTTGATCCCCTTCAGAATGGACTGGTTGGATCTCCTTGCAGTCCAAGGGACTCTCAAGAGTCTTCTCCAACACCACAGTTCAAAAGCATCAATTCTTCGGCGCTCAGCTTTCTTCACAGTCCAACTCTCACATCCATACATGACCGCGGGAAAAACCATAGCCTTGACTAGACGGACCTTAGTCGGCAAAGTAATGTCTCTGCTTTTGAATATACTATCTAGGTTGGTCATAACTTTTCTTCCAGGGAGTAAGTGTCTTTTAATTTCATGGCTGCAATCACCATCTGCAGTGATTTTGGAGCCCAGAAAAATAAAGTCTGACACTGTTTCCACTGTTTCCCATTTCCCATGAAATGATGGGACCGGATGCCACGATCTTCGTTTTCTGAATGTTGAGCTTTAAGCCATCTTTTTCACTCTCCTCTTTCATTTTCATCAAGAGGGTTTTTAGTTCCTCTTCACTTTCTGCCATAAGGGTGGTGTCATCTGGATATCTGAGGTTATTGATATTTCTCCCAAATCTTGATTCCAGCTTGTGTTTCTTCAAGTCCAGTGTTTCTCATGATGTACTCTGCATATAAGTTAAATAAGCAGGGTGACAATATACAGCCTTGATGTACTCCTTTTCCTATTTGGAACCAGTCTGTTGTTCCATGTCCAGTTCTAACTGTTGCTTCCTGACTTGCATACAGATTTCTCAAGAGGCAGGTCAGCTGTAGCCAGGCAAAATAAACAAAGGAAAAACATAAGCAAGTAGAAAAATAGCAAACTACAGCATTTACTATACAAGAATTAGAATAAGGAGATGAAGAATGAAAGGGTCACACTGACAGATTATCAATTCCATGGTTAAAGCGGTTGTATCTGTCTAGCTCATCACTGTATCCTCAATGGCTACAAGCATTCAAGAAACATTAATTGAATGAAATGTGGAAGACCTGGGTTCAATCCCGGGTCGGGAAGATCCCCTGAAGAAGGGAATGGCTACTCACTCCAGTATTCCTGCCTGGAGAATTTTATAGACCGAGGAGCCTACAGTCCATGGGGCTGCAAAAAGTCAAAGACACAACTGAGTGACTAACACTTTCTATCTGGTTCATCACTATATCCTCAATGCCTAGAAGGTTATGAGCATTCAAGAAATATCAATTGAATGCATATATAAATGAAAGAAAAAGGTAGAATTGTCTATGAGGACAGCTTTAAAGAGGTAAGATATAAGTTACGATCTAAAATATGAGAAGAGTTGACCACGTCACATACAGGGGGAAAACACTTTCTAGGTAAAGAAAATACATGAACAAAAATCCAGAAGTGGTGAGGCAGGTTGTCTTTCTCTACCTTGGCACTGTATGGAGAGAAAAATGTCCCATGAGAATATGAAACCCCTGAATTGGGGTTCCAGGTCAGAACACTGGGCAGGAAAACTGGCTCTGGAGAGACATTCCCTCAACTTGCTGCTACTGCTGCTGCTGCTAAGTCGCTTCAGTCGTGTCCGACTCTGTGCAACCCCATAGAAGGCAGCCCACCAGGCTCCCCCGTCCCTGGGATTCTCCAGGCAAGAACACTGGAGTGGGTTGCCATTTCCTTCTCCAATGCAGGAAAGTGAAAAGTGAAAGTGAAGTTGCTCAGTCGTGCCCGACTCCTAGCGATCCCATGGACTGCAGCCTACCAGGCTCCTCTGTCTGTGGATTTTCCAGGCAAGAGTGCTGGAGTGGGGTGCCATTGCCTTCTCTGTCCCTCAACTTGGACCACATAAAATAACCACAGAGAGAGCCTTAGGAGGAAGAGGTTATTTTTTTAAATTACACAATATGATATCATACACTGGAATAAGAATTCACAGGCAGAACTAACAGAAAGACGAGAGGCACCACAAATTCAGACAGTAGAAAAGCCTGATGAATAAAATAATAAGCATGTTTAAAATAATGAATGATATTGAGCAAGACTCAATAAAGCTATACACAAATATGAAGCAAACATTTTAATATAGCTTTGGATATCTTTTACATCCCTTTTGTTAATTACTATTAAAGATATATTAATACCACCATACACACAGCAGTTAATCAACAGGAACAGTTCAGAATATAAAACTCTGACCTTATATATTAGATTTGACAGATTTGCCCATTTACACATATTAGTTGCATTATTTCTTTCCCTGAAACTTCCCATTTTATATTGCTTTATTTAATGTGCATTTCAGTTCTTCACCATGTCACAGCATACACACAATGGCTTATATTTAGTATTCTCTAAAAATACAAAGGAAAAACTAAAAGCAGAGGACTATGATTGATTGTACATTTAAATAAATGCACTGCAGATTGAGACAAATGCTCCGAGCGTGTGTGTTTCAATCACTGTATCGTCACACAATTGAATAAACACACATGTACAATACAATGTTTAATTGAGTGCAGCAAGTACATTTATTATAGTGATTGCACCATTGCATATTCAAGCAAATGCACTGAGTTCACTTTAGTTCTATACACACCTATAAGTTTTAAATCTCTCACTGACTTTCATAGATCACAAATGCCCACATATTTTAAATGACTAAAATGAAGTGGTTTAAGTCACAAAATTTACTTCTGATGGCTTTAAATAAATTTGAAAGGAATTCTGGTTATGAACTCCCTAAAGAAAAAAACTTAAAAACTATAAATATTTCTTTTCCTTAAAATGTCACTCGGTCTCAGTGAGGATGAAACAGGACATTTCCTCTGTGCCTGAGTAGCTTTTCTAAGACTGTCTTTTCTGGAAATTTCAATTTCAACTCCTTAGGCATCAAGCATTGGACTCATTTGGCTTTAGGATTGTTTGCACAGCTTTAGTCAAACTCAGTATCACCTTGTGCGTACATGCACATCTGAGGGCCAGATCTGGGCTATTAGGCCTAAAGACCCAAATGGGTCTTGCTAGCTTCCTTCATGCCTCCTTCATGCCCTTTTTACAAAGAAGTTCTTTTTCGGAAGTGCTGCCATACACAGACTTCTGTGTCATTTACATTAGTAGTATCTTTAAAAGAAGAAAAAAGAAAGAAAAACCTAAATAGTAGTCCTGCTTTTCTATGTCAGCTTTCTAACATCTGTTTCATTTTCCAGGTGTGACGGACAGGTGGTAAGAACCACTCAGTACCAGGTACCCAAAAAGAGGTTGCTTCAAGTAACAAGTTTTATAGTTTGATCCTTTCTCCATGAATGTGTTAGCTTTCATTTTGATTCTTTCTTTAATAGGTATTTAACCTATTAATTAAAAAACATTAAGCTGTTAACTCTTCACATTAAAGATTTATTAGTTGGAGAAATTCTTCTGCTAGATATTTCTAACAGAAATGTTACAATGTTAGTCTAGATGAGTAAGTTCTATAAATTTGATTTCAGGCAATGTTACTTGGAGAAAAGATACTTTGCCATTACATGAGGACAATATTAGCTAACTTTGATTAAGTACTTTCTGATTGTTTGTCTGTGTTAATTGGTCTGAGGTCCTGTTTTTGACCCCACTTTCCAGATGAGGAAACAGTTTAAAATGTAAAATAACCTCCTTATGCGTTTCCTGCATATAGATGCACAGAATTCATTAAGAAGTTCTGATATGAATTAACCTGGTTAACTTTATTTAGCTCAATTTTTACCAAACTTATTATATGATGGAACATCTGCATCTAAGATTATGTAACATCATACTGGACTTATTTTAAACACTTTATACTAAGAAAGCAAAAATAAAAGATTTACTGCTTTTGTAAGTGTTCATTTTAAAATGCCTATCCATGCCCAAACATAGATCAATATGATTTTTGAATAAACTTGCTGACTGGGTTCATTAAATGACAGATCATTTTGATGAAAAATCAGTCAAACTGGTTGCTTGATGGTTATTTTTAAATAGTTATTTGCATATTTTCCTTAACACAGAGGGTCATTGCTGGATTATTCCAACCTAATCCATTGAAAAATGAACAATTAAGTCAACGAACCAGTCATGATGCCTTGTGACTGATTTTTCTTTCCACTAAATTGACTGAATGGAATAGTTAGTTTATCCTCAAAACATTTTAATTGTATTTCTCTTGCTAGTGCTTTTTAATATTTTGTACATTTGCACTAGAGAGAAGTTTGTATTGCATATAATGCACATATAATTTTGTCCAAAGTAGATATAGCCCAAAGAATAGACTACTTAACCACTTGGTAAGGTTTCATAGCAAGGAGAGAAAGCTCTGTGCTTGTTTTTAAATAAGTAGTGAGAAAAAAAATTTAGCTATTTTGATTCTTACCTTCTCTGAAGCAGTACCTTCTCTTTCTGCTCACTCAATGGCTAATGTATGTGGTAACAAAACATACCTAGTCTTTTTACTCATTTTATATCAATTAGATAAAAGCAATATTGAAGATCAGAGCCCTTAATAAACAACACAAAGATATAAAATTATGTACACATTTCTTCTTTGCTCTGATAAAAAGCATATTTGAGGTCAGCCAAAGAAATAAGAATAAATAATATCACAAACTTTGAGAGAGAACTGAATTAAGCTTCAGCTTGATTGCCCTGAGATGTTTTTATTGCCATTATACCCATCCTCTGCTTAGCTTTAGCTTAAGATGGTGGTGAGATGATGAAAGCTGAAAAGTAAATAGGTGCTTCAATAAATGCAAACAAATGAGTGCTTTCCTAGCAAAGAATTACGGGAAAATCAGCCTTTCCTCTGAAGCTAATCCGTGAGCAGCTAAGACTGTGAATTTCCCCCCTCAACATGCACACAGATGGGTTGCCACTGAGGATGACAGATGAGTTGTGTTTGGCGGGATTAACGCGCATTATCATGTTAATGGATGCTTAGGTGAGGTCTGAGCAAGTCACAGGCCTGGACAGAATTACTGGGGTTTACAGAACTCTGTGTGCTCATGCTCCTCTTCTCTTTCTTCTTCTTGCTAATAATTAACTTGTAATGTTTAACATTTTTAGCCCACCAAATGATCCACAGACTACTGCCTTCCTAAGTACTTGGAGCATTTTATAGATCCGGCATCATGCGCTCTGTCCTTTGACATGCAAAATGCACGCAGTCCTGCCTGATTTGTCCTTCCATTGCCTTTGTGAATTCAGCTCCCTCATAATCCAGAGTCTACTTTGTTGCAATCGCTTTTGAAATCTGACATATTGATCAAGAGTTTAGCCTTAGTAACTACTGCACATATATCAACGGTTGTTGAGCGTGTCAGGTCACATTTGATGGCAAGATGATCCTCTGCCCAACTAGAAGAGCTCCAGCAGCTCACGTGTGTTGATTCTGTTAACCTCATCTGGCCAAAAAGGTATGTTTTGGCATCATCGCTCATGTAAGAGAATTTCATAGTATTAGTTCAGGATCTCTGTTCGGGATCTCTTTGTAAATTACAGGCAATAGAGATATCACCAAAGAGATAAAAATGAAAGCCTCATCAATATTCTATAATGGCCTGCATCTTTAAATTAAGGCAAACATCAATAAGTATTAATGTCAGACTTTATGTCTTTTTGGAAGTTGTCTAAAAATGGAGTGAGGTGATTCTGGCTTAGTTTGATTTGGTAAACTGCTTTTCTATGAATACTTTTATCAATATTACCAAATGAATGTAAGCAAATATTTACAGGTCTCTGCTTTAAAAATACTATTACAGAAAATAATTTCTGTATCACAAAATTGTCCCTCATAACCTAAAGAAGTGGTTCTTTGATATTCATCCCAAATCTTTTTTAAAGACGGAATTTCCACATCACTCAAGTGATAAACATATGGAGAAAAGTAAAATATCTCACAAGCTATTGATTTCATGAATTAATTAAAACAAATGTCTCACCGATAGGATGCCACTTATGAGGAGTTGGACTACATGCCCCTGATTTCTAAAGAGAATCTAGGTTTGCTCCTGTTGTTAGAGAGTGGTTGTCAACAGTGTCCCTTTTATTCTCAAATGTTCCTATTTGTCCAATAAACCTATAAACCAAAGTAGTGGATTTCTAAATGAGAAATTTCTGTCCCACATTCAGAGTCTGCCAGAGAGGGATGGATGTAACTTGGCAGTAAGTCCCCACTGCAGGAAAGTATGAGAAATCAGATTTCCTTCTAAGGGAATTTAAGGCTAGAACTCAAATATCAAGGTAACTCTTTGTGTCTTTTTCAATAAAATTTGAGACTTTTCTTTGCAAAAATAATCAAGAATATTAGGTACACATGCATAATTTCTTTCTTTTTTTTTGATCTAATATATTTTAAAAATCTCCAATAGCTTGTTCTAAATAAAATAAAAGTGTCACATTATTTCAGTACAAAATCCTTAGTTCTTTGAACCGATGGAATTTTGATCACAAGTATTAGTCACAGTAACTAATCAATTAATTCTCACATCAGCCTTCTGCCTTAGAAGGGTGACCATTCATACAAGTGGAAGCTGAGATCAGAGAGGTCAAGTGAGTTAAGAGGAGAAACAGCCAGGAAGTGGAGATATGCTAAATATACAAATATTACTAATTCAAAAGTGTCACTCTTAAGCTTTCTGATGTATTAACTGATGTAAACACAACCTATATAAAAATGTCCTTAAAGTCTAAAACATGTTGCTCATTTTGTTACTATTCTAGAAATATGTTTGATGTGCAAATATGTTCACAATGACAGAAAATTACCAAAGCATTCCATCAGTAACTTTCTTTTATTTTTTTTAATATTTTCCTTTCATTGTCCCATTTTATGTTTCCTCATCTGTTCTTACGTATGGTTAAATTTTAAAAAAATAACAAAATAATAAGTAATGTTTATTTGGGGTGATCAGTTAGCACACTTTACAAACAACTTAGAATTCAGGTACAAGAAAGCCAGACTGGGAAGGATTCTTTATTAGAAAATGAAAACAATTTAATAGATCAGTATGTAAATCCTTAGTCTTATATGTTGAAATACAAGCATCATGCTTTTGAGAACCAACTTTAGGTTATACATCAAAAGTAATTTTTGGTAATTACCTCAAGGCCTGAAGTTACCCAGCAGAAAGCAAAGCTACTAAAAAATGTGAACAGAATAAATAGCATTCCTCTTAATTAAGCATTATCAATGGTCATTAACTTTTTATCATAGTCTCTTCATTTAAATCCTTGATATTAGTAATAACTTCTGCCCCACATCTAAATTGACATGAGGACAAATGTGACATTATAGGCAAAAGAGCATTTTAATTCAAGGAAGCCCTTAAGGACTCAAGTAGAAGTCTCACCATTTCATTAATTTCTACAAAAATTCCGTGGAAAAGAATTTCCCTGGTCTATCTCTACTTTTTTAGTACCATTCCAAGCAGATAGGGTCAAACCATAGTTTTAATGTTGGTATTTTTATATTCTTTATTTTTAGCAAATATTAGTTTATGAGAATCTTAAACATCTCAAAAATATATACCGAATTTTTATGACTTAAGGGCAAATGACTTGTGATAATGGCTGAAAATGTAAATTCCATAGAAATTGAGAAGTAGAAGAATTTCTCAACATCTGCACTTTCAAAAAGATTCTTCAACCTCTGATAATAACCTTTGTGGTAGCTTTTCTAAAAGGAAATAATCATGTGCTGCCAAAGAAAAGTTTTGTTTTACAAAATGTTAATTCCTAATGATACAAGTTTACTCCAAGTTAGGTAATAGTCTTTTGCTGAACTGAGCTTTTCACCATCTCACACACAGAGATTTAAAGGAAACAAAAGGGGAGAAGAAGGAAGTCTGCAATTTTTCAGAAAAAGCTTATCCCATTTTTATGAACAAATGTTACCACTGTTGCTCTTAGATTCTGTCAAAGTCTGCTGTTTCCAATAGGTTTTCCTCTGATGAGCTGAGGCAGAAGGCAGCTGAGGACAGACTGCTCTGCCTCAGCCCTTTTCTTTGCCCCTTTTAGGGGGAACAGTGAGTCCTATGCCCTGAAGAATACCCCACTCTCCAGAGGCGAGTGAGGATCCTTGGGGATAAATATTGAGCAGCTAGGGTTCTTAGTTCCTCATCTATAATTTTCCACTTTCATCATCAGAAACCAGTCAATGTCTATTGCCAAGCAATTAGAAGAGAAAGAAAAAATTACCCTGCAAAACTTCTGTACATGGAAGTGTGCAAAACAAAAATTATTTGAAGTGATGCCAACCATTATGCATTCTGGAGTCAGATGTTATGCAAAAAGATATTCTGCCCGCATTCCCTGTCCCTTCTGAGGGGTCTGAAAGTGGCCTTTCTGTGACAGCTTCCCTCCAATCTATTTACCTAATGTGTTGCCTAAAGCCAATATTTACCATATTAGAATGGCTGGCGTTTCAGGAGTAACTCACTTCCTCCCAGCTTTTTTTCAGTGCTTTCCTCTTTGCAGTGGTGGGGTATTTCTGTGATTTGAAGAATCTTTGCTTCTGCTGTGGACTGATGGAAGCTGTGGCACTGGGTTCTGATCCAGGCACCATGGGGCCCGACACAGGTGCTGGGGAGGGATCTACATTGGGAAGCACTTCTGGACAGAAGATTTGTAGCTTAAAGGAAATTATTTCTGCCAAATCATTTCAAATGTGTAAAGTTCGCTTCCCTTTCCTTCTTTTCAGCTGGATGTAATGGTGTCATTTTATCTCCACCCAGGAACTTGTGTCAACAGCTCCCTCCATGGACCATTCACTAGAGTTACAATGTCACAGTGTCAGAAGCTTGCCTGTGTGGTGTTTTTTTGTTTTTGTTTTCAAATCTAAAGACAACTGTTTTTTACTTCTGTGACCCTCCCTTTCCCTTTGATATCTGTTCTTAGCTGAACTCTCTACTGGTTGCACTGGGTCCATACAATCCTGTCACATGTGCTCTGACAGGCCTGGCTCTCCCTTTTTGCTCTTTGTTGCCACTTTAGTATTCCTTCTAGAAATAGTTCTGTTTCTACATTTCTTCATGGTTCAACTATTCAACTTCTGTTTTCTCTAAAATTTGATTAAAATAGGGAAGAATCATATGAGTATGTATACCTGTACGGATGTGCATGTTATCTTTAACTTTTGTTTGCTTTTTAAACATTTGAGCTCGGAACTGAGTATTTTCTATTAAAAACCTGTTGCTCCTATAGACGTGAATGCTTCAAGCCTGATTGGAAGATTTTCTGATGACAATGTATGGACTGGCCTCCTGCACTGAGCCTTTAGCAGAATGATTTCAAGATTGCTTTCATTTGTTGCCTGTTGAGAAAAGCCATAGGGAAATGTCAAAGTAATACTCAATGACATGTTAGACTACTTTTAAGTAAAGGGTAATTTTTAATTTTTTATTGTTTGTACAATTGCCAGTGTGTGTTTTTCTGTCTTTAATCATGTAGTTTTCTTTCTTTCTTCTGTGCAGTGGCCCTTTGATTCTAAATCTTTTCTTGCTCTGTGATTTGGATGGAATGGGTTGCTCCTCTCTTAGCGTTCTCTCATCAGATTTTCCTTAAGCCTTGGGATCTTCCCTCATTTCCTTTGTCCCAATACATGAATCAGAATGGGAGTGTCTCTGTGGGAGGGGAGGGAGAAGAGAGGAGAATAAGCAGGGAAAAAAAAATCTGCTTTCAGAAAAGATGCTGGTTTTTAAGGGATTGGACCTGAGGGGAAGTGTTGAAAGTCTAGCAAACTTGAGAATCTTCCCTTCCCTTCCCCCAGCTCAAACCCCTAACATGGGGCATGTTCCGTATTGACTGTCATGTTATCCACTGGAGAATTTTACTAATAAAATTATATCTCTGCTCTTCTCAGGGTAAGTTTACATGTTGCCACAATGTCGTATTTTATTCTGATTTTATTATTAAACTGTCTGAGCAATTCATCTGAAATTGAGTCATCACAATTGAAAGCTAAAAGTTTTAATGGAAGGTTGTGAAATTTTTATACAAAATGGATTTCCCCCATGACAGATTGTTATTAACTCGGAATGCCCAGTGACAAATCAGGTAGGGTAATAATAGTACACAATTTAACAGCATTTATGGTTATCATGTGTACTGCTTTATTCTCATCTCTTTATTGTATTCATAATGTAGAAATAATATAGAAGCGATGTATGGTTCATCAAGTGATGACCAGTGGCATATTGCATCTTGTTTAGAGGGAGTCGGTCCTCTCGCCTTGTTGGGAATATAGAGTTTAACAAGACACTTGCCATCATTTCCTTAACAGGGATAATAAACAGAACAATTCTGCATAAAAGCTCATATCAGCTTCTTTCATGCCTTTTCTTTTCAGAAGGCTGCCTAAGGGTTTAAGCAATTTACTGGTCTGACCCGCATCCTTTCTCCGCAGTCTGCGGTTCTTTTGTTTAACATTAGTATGTGGGCAAACAGCATTCTGAGCTGTGCAGAGCTTATCAGCCTGCGTTCAGTCGACCGGAACCCCATTCTATGTATCTAAGCGGGGCCACATTTAATACTTCACAGTGGGAGCATCTGCAGTTTCCAAAAATGACTTGTTTATCAGATAAACTCTGTCCTTATGCTGACAGATGTGGTGGATGGTGGATCTTCAGTTTCATACTTCTCTACTCTAAGGCTTATACAGAATATGGTATACTGGGGGACGGTGAGACCCAGAGATCAGAGTCCTGACAAGAATTGTTTATATAGCCACTCTCCAGTAGCACTCAAAATTCACTTCCTGGGTTTGAGAAATGAAGACAATTCTCATTTTCTCTTTTGGAACTGAATATGTAACTAATTCCCATGTTAGCTAAAGTATTAAGAGGAGGAGAGACATTTCCACTGTTAACATCTTACGATTTCCTTGGTAAACACTGTAAAGTGCCTTAGTGCCATGGTCTCTAAAAGCCAGGAGCCTGAGGGGGCTGACTGAAATATTGATCAGCATCTACCCAGTGTTCCCAGAGTGTTGGGAAATTAGAAGATGTGGGCTTAGGAGACTTATCTGCCATTAACCCGATAATGCTGATATAGCCTATTAATTCAAATAGGTCTTTTCTTTAAAATTTTTACTAGAATTTCATGAAGTTATTTTAAACATATTGAGGAATTATAAAACCTTGCTTCTAAAACACACAACTCCAACTCTGAGATTTTATACAATGGGCATATAGTATTATGCAATTATTTTGAAAGCATTGCCAGCTTTGCATATGTATGTATGTATATGCATATATGCAAATATTTAGTTTATTAAAAAAAGGTATTATATATTCCTTTTCATAGCTGAAACTTTCCTAATACTGTATTTTTTCTCAAAAGAATGAATGAATTTTTCTTTTTGAAATGTGCTCTAAGCCCAGTTGTGCTAAATGATCTGGACCTTACCCTGACATTTTAGAAATCCTAAGTGATGTTAAGGACACAACTATGGACAGTCTAGCGCCTTTCCTCTAGGACTGCTGTCACAGCACAAGTACTGATTTTAACTGATTGGGTTTAATTCTTAATGCAGTTCACATTGCTTGTGGTACACTTATAATTTAGCACATATGTTACGTTTTTGCTCCTACCTATAATTACTCTTCATACTAAAGCATTTTCCCTCTAATTATTTCACTAGTGGTACCCCCCTTCACCTCTCAGCTCTCTGCTAATTAAATACCTTTAAACATGTCTTTGTTATTAATTGTGAAGTGTTGCCATGACCATTTGATAAGATAATTATTTGGAAAACCAATTTTAAATTAATAATTCAAACTTCAGTATTTTCATACATAAATAAAGGCAATATAATAGAGCAAAACAATAATACCATGAGCTAATCTTTGAAGCCTACCTGGTCAAAACAAAGTACAATGTTACTCCTAACAAAAGTATAATTATAACATACAAATCAATACAATTCTAGGAAACATATGATGTGTTTTTGAATTGCCTCCATATTTGCCTATAGGGCTTAATGCCTTTTTTGTGTATAGTTAAATACATCCATGCACTGCCTTTATATAAGCAAGCTTATCAGAGAAGCAGCCATTAAGAAATATATTCAATATCAGACTAGAAGACATTTGTGTGCCTTCCCTACTCACTACTGTGTGCTAGCCAACTGTTCATGCAGAAATTGTAACTGTTAATGAGGGTTAAAAGGAAATTTTAAATTAGGTGTCATCTTTTGAACAAGGTACCTCCACTGATATATGCTAGTATTTATTTTCTATCTTAGCTGTTTCTCTGAACATAACTCACCACTTAAAAAAAAATAGAAAATAATTATTATTACAATATTTTTCAAAGAAACTACACATACACACACACCCTTTTTGGGCCTTGCACGTTTCCTGGGTCTAACATTTCTGATTGTACACTGTTTTTCCTAACACTAAATCCCGTGTGTCATATGCCTTGCATGGCTGCAGACTTTGGCCTTTTCACCTGCTGTTTTGGTTGGCTTTAGAAGCAAAGCAAAGAATATGAAAAAGAGAAAGGGGGAGGGAGGGAAGTTTGGAAGACTGAAGCTAAAAAAATGGCAAATGTTTTTAGCGCCTTCATCTAGACATGTGTCCCCTCACTCTGTGACATGGCTGCTCCAATGTTGCCATGGTGAGGATTTCTAATCATCCCTACACATGACAGGCTCCTATTTGTCTGCACTCCCTTGGGTGTAAATTTCTAGGCTTAAAAAAAAATCCATGTGAGCGTATCATCCGCCGTGCAGATGTTTCACTGCTTTAGAATATCAGGCAGCTGCTTGTGCCACCGTAGACAGCTAATTGGAGACTGCATCGTAGGAACAGAGGCGTAATTATGGCATAAATACACATCCTCTGGTGCATCATTGTATCTCTATTAACAGAAAATTTTAAACAGTGCTCAGAGTGTAATTAGTGTAGTTGATAAAGTTGTAAAACATGTAAATAAGGGAAATAGCAGGTACGTGGCCAATCCACTATCCAGCACTAGGGGATGCAGATTATTGCCTATTTAGAAATAATTAGCAAAGCTGCATTAGCAGAGCTTGTGTCCAACAGAAGCAAGGCAAACATTTATTCTGGTAACAGCTCTTTCTGTGCTAGCCATGAAAATCTACTAATATTGGTAATTTAGCCCTCATTACCAGAGGATAAAGCATGAAAAGAGCTCAGACATGAAATATGACAAGTAATATTAATTTTTATTCCAGAGGAAAGGATGCTTCCTTGGGTTGCATGCTGATTTCTCGGCAGGGTCTCAGCAGTGCGTGCGGAGGAGGCAGTGGGTAGCTGGTAGTTGAGAATTCAGGATACGAGGCAGACTCCCTGCTGGAGGTATACCCTGGGGTGGCTATGACAGTGGCTGATGAGGCATGCCACTGTTAGTGCCCAGCCAAACCTCAGGTCACAGTTCAAAACAAGCGCTCAGCCATTAAACTTCAGTCCTTATGGGCCTGTGAGGGCTTATGTCCTCATTCCTGCTCTTTTCCACCCTCCCAGCCCCTTTTCTCTTTCCTCTCCGACATGTCTTTTTTCTCCCCTGGAATGATTTTGCAGAGCTATACAGGCAATCAGATTGATTTTTGCGCTTGCACCGCCCTTTGCAACGTGCTCCTGATAATGAGCTGCTGTTGTTGAAGAGGAGAGTGAGGGAGGGGCTAGTTTCAGCTGCGCCTGAACTACATTTTGAGCCCTGGATGAGAAATGATCCTTTGGCTCATATACACTGAAGACTGTGTCACTGAAGAATATCACCCTGTGACCAGGAATCATGAATGGCAAAAAATTGGGGCTTGTTTTACAAATATACTTCCTAATGAAAAGAAATTCAAAAAGCTAGTTTCAGAAACCTCAATTCATTTTTCAGACAGTGGGATAAAAAGGCAGAATGTTTGGGGAAGAGCCACCTTTTTTGCATTAATCTTTGCTGGTAGCATGTTCTTTGTTTTACTCTTGAAGCATGAAAAAACGGAAAAAAAAAATGGCAGACCTAAAAATCAAGCCTATGAAACTGTGTTTTGTGACATTCGTATCTTTACCATGATCTCCTTACTTCCTTACACGCAGGTGTGGCTTCTTTCTATGTGTTTTGGGGCACACAACACTTGAAGGGCCAAATTTCTTGAATTTTAAATTGAACTGCTAAGAAAAAGTTAGCCAATAACAAACTCAATTTCCACTCAGACTGAGTTTCACAGTATGTTCAGAATGCCATGCAAACACTACATCTTAAAAAGGAAGAAAGAAAGAAAAAAAAAACAGTTTGGATGTTTTGGAATTTTTAAAAAGTGAAAATGTTTCTTTCACAAACATGTTGAAGTAGAGAGATAGTTCCCTTTCTTTTTCAAATATAAATATTGAGAATTCGAATTCTAGCTTGTCATATGATAGACAATGAAAGTTGTCTCTTTTCCAGGGCACACTGAAAGTGAAGGTGGTGTTTGCTACAGTCAATGACATCTTTATATTCCTTCTTTCTATTTCAACTAAGAAGTACCTTTACTGTTGTAGGGCATGTAAAAAGTGACTAAGACCAGAGTTAACCATGCGTTTTCAAACACACAAGCCTTGTGAATACTGATCAGTATGTCTAGGGCACAGTAATATGCAAAATGCAAAGGTTCACACAGGCATACATACACAGGCATACAATGTTTCATACCCAGGAATACCCAGTACCCACAAATACACACTATGACTGCAAACAGACCAAACTGTGAGGAGCAGTTCTTCCTTTTTCACTTCTGAACCCAAAGCAACAAACTTGATGAGGTGTAAATTAGCACTGGAATTGGAATCAGATGAACTGAATCAAACTGGTTAAAAAGTTACCTTGGGGAAAGTGACTTCCTTGGCCTTAGTTTCCTCAATTGTGAAACAGAAAATATCTCCTTTGTCTTGTTTACAGGTTATTATTAATATAATAACCTAATGACATAATACCTATAAAGGTACTCTGCAGAGTGTAAATGTGACATAAATTACTCTTTATGTGATTTATCCCATTAGTATTTACAGTATTTACTCACTAAACAATGTTATTACTATATCAGCCTCCCCCCCCCTCCAACCCTGCCATGGCACTGGGACATTTGCCCACATTTTAACAGAGCACAAATAAGCTTGAATAACATCATAAAATTAATCTCTGATTGTGTCTGTACAGTGCCAAAACTGCTGATTCATAAATGAAATTGCAGTCAACCAACCAGATGTTTCTTCCACAGGATGCCAAACTGCCACTTTAACTGATTTTTATCCAAGGAACTTACTATGTGTGTGGGGATTGTATAAACACTGAATTAATCATTTGCATTGCATATCCATGTAAATAATCTCATGGAGATCCCACATACCTAGCTAAGTGCACACTTCCTCACCTATGGCAGATAGATACAGCATTCACATTCTGCAAAGTGAAGAGCCTTCGGGGAGACCCGCCTTGAGGGCAGTTAGGCCCAAGTTGCAGAGTTTTCCCAAGGGACCAGCCAGAGGAAGCCTCAGCTGAGTAGCCCTGTGAAGAGAAATCCTGTGTCGGGCAAAGCTCTGATTTGAATGAACACAGTTGTCTTAACCTCTAGTTTCCTAATTTCCTCCGTTGGTGTCTAGTGTTTGACAAGCTGTTTCTGTTTGGAGACGTTAAGCTGCTCCTCTCTACTCCAGCACCATGCCCACAGCCCTCACTCAGTTGGCACTGGAACAACAACTATTTCCAAGATCTATGCAAGGGAAAGAGAGCCTGAAAGGGAACATGAAGCAAAATGATCCCTTAATTCAAGTGAATCATTGTTACCTTCCTTCACATATCCCTTCTCTCCTCCCTCATTGTTCTCCTTTCAAAAGAGAAGTAATAGGTTCCAAATCGGACCACAAAGAGGATCTTCAGAATCAAGTTAAATTGGAGCCCAAGGATTGGGGCTGATGGGAATATGGATTTTCAGGGTGCCAAGTCTGATCTAATTTACGTTCATTTCCTGATTTCCAGCCTTTGGGCATTTATTGAAATACGGTTTCATTGTAGAGTTCTTGTATAACATGTATCCCCATAGATGTTGTTTTAAATTTAATCCAGAACATATAACTTTATATATTTTCTTCTGTGAAAAACTGTATATGTGTACAAGTGGTGAATTCCATGTGCCAAGTATTTAGACTAATGTTATAATTTCTCTGGTGCTTCCCTAAGCAGCTTTCTCTAAAGGGGCTTGTAACTCATAATCACACGGGCTGTTTGTGAATATATTTCTCTGGGTCAGAAATTTTGCCAGCGCTGACAGGCACCCTGGACAGCTTTTCAGAAATCTCCTGGTTATTACTCATCCATTAGAAAGGAAAAAATGATATTTTGCGTCAGTAGTTGTTTTTCTCTCTCTTTTTTCTTTTAAATTACAGAAATAAAGTGCCCATTGTAAATCGTTCATGCTGGCGGACAATATTGCATGCAGATCAGGCAGACAGCTCATTGGATGAAGATAGTATGGGGGTGGGGGAGGCCTTTTGAATGAGTAGACACTAGAGGGATTCTGAAATGATTTTAGTCAGGTCAAAAGTAGCTAGTCAGTGGGCAGGAAAGCTAGCCACTCATCCTTTAGGGTGCCAAAAGGTTAACCCATTTACTTCAGGAGTTTCTTACTAAGTTGTTTTACTCTTAATAATAATAAAAGGTGCTATTCTTCTTATTCTACTTGCATTTTTCTGTAATCTAGGTTATGGGTAAATAGATCTTGAAAAGACAATAGTTACAATTGTTGATGGCCTAAATGAGAATTTTAAAAAAATTCCTTCAACCATAAAAAGTAGAATTTAGGATACCTAGGATTGAGAAAGAGAAAAGGCAAAGAAAGCTGAATGTATTGAATTTTGGTGTTCATAATATTAGGGAGAATTTAAATTTCCTTCTTGGTACTTTGACATTAGCATTAACATTAGGGCTCCCTCTCCTACCCCACCTCGGAATGTCCATGGTTAGGAAACTGTGGAGAAAGAGGAGATTGCATTAAAATGGCAAGGATCTTGCCAAGAAACTAGCCAAACAGCAGTAGGAGATCTATTGGTGAAAGAGCAAAAGAGGATTCTAAATTCATAATGGTTTTTCAGAAAAATACGTTTTCTTTGGGTGAATTTATTTTTGAAGATTAGATCTCAAATATTGTTGCATCTCTTTAGTTTGGGGACAACTTTTAAAAGTCCTCAATTCCCTATGTATAAATGGAGAGATATGTCAATCTAGAAGAAAGATGAATAATAGAAAACAAGTAAAATTTTGCCAGGTATCATGTAAAATCCATTGTATTCTTGTTTGCTTTGCTTTCATCTTTATTCTTTTCTGAGTTTAATCCATTAAGGAGAACATGCTTTTTAAATAGTCAAGTGAAAGCCGTTCAGTAGTGTCTGACTCTTTGTGACCCATGGACGATACAGTCCATGGAATTCTCCAGGCCAGAATTCTGGAGTGGGCAGCCTTTCCCTTCTCCAGGGGATCACCCCAACCCAGGGATCAAACCCACGTTTCCCTCATTGTAGGTGGATTCTTTACCAACTGGGCCACAAAGGAAGCCCAAGAATACTGGAGCGGGCAGTATAGCCCTTCTCCAGAGGATCTTCCCAACCCACGAATTGAACCAGAGTCTCCTGCATTGCAGGCGGATTCTTTACCAACTATCTATCAGGGAAGCCCCTGGTCTAATAAAGAGAAACAGCATTTTTCAAGAGTTTCAAAGTTCTCGTGTATAATTAAACCTCTTGAGGTACAGGGATTTGATTGTTCTGGACACATTCCGGTTGGTGACAGTGAAAATTGAATTATTCAACACTAAGCAAAGAGATATTGACCACAGAACTAGGACTTGATCACGGCACAGGCAAAGCTCTATTCAGAATTTGTTATTGCAGATTTTATTGAGCATTTATTTTGTGCCTAGCACTATTCAAAGCTCGCAAGTAATGAATTGCTGAAATAAGCTGCTCAGATAACCAGAACCCACAGTGGCACATCATTCCAGTCAGTTCAGATGTCCAAGTGAACAGTTTGCTGTCTGAAACTATATGTCCCCTGGATTGTCTTGAATGAGCTGAGACCTAGCCACCAACAGCATATTCTGTGTTCTTCTCTGCTTGTTGCTGTTTTAAAAGGAGCTACTGTTTCCCAGCAAAATCACTGTACTCTTTTCAACACTATTCATGAGCTGATTCTTTTTTACTTTATTGAATGCCTTCAGGAAGCTAGAAACGTAAGGAAAATCTTTGTGAGTTGTCTTTCAAAAGGGTAATATAGGCTATCATTAGGTTACCCTTTTTTGTGAAAAATCCAATTATTCCATCATTCCTTTTGGTAATCCCTTTGGGGATGGGCCTTATTTTCATTTTTCTATTTCTACTTCAATAGAAAGATGGTGGTATGTGTGAAGTATCAGACTTGAGAATTGAAATAAGTGGGAACTAAAAGCGAAAAGTGTGAGTCTCTCAGCTGTGTCCGACTCTTTGCGACTTCATGAACTGTAGCCCACCAGGCTCTTCTGCCCATGGGATTCTCTAGGCAAGAATACTGGAGTGGGTTGCATTTCCTTCTCCAGGGGATCCTCCCAACCCAGTGATCAAACCAAGGTCTCCTGCAGTGCAGGTGGATTCTTTACCATTTGAGCCACCCAGGGAAGTCCAAGAGCTAAAAGTTTTGCTATAAATGTAAAATGCAAGATTTTAGTGCATGGCAAATTACCAGCTTGGTTCTAAGTAGAAAATAGAGAATAAAAGATAAGGATGAGTAGAAATTGTAGATGATCATTTTGGCAATAAAAGAGAAGAGAGAGGAAAGAAAAATGAGAAGTGGATAGCTAACCAATATCCTTGATTCATGAATACTTGTTTAGCATCTTGTTTATATTTTCATTTTTTTCTTTATTCACAACATAAACATTTTCTTTCTTCTTCCTGCTTTGCTTACTTGCTTTTTATATAATTTTTCTCTAGATTAGAATAGGTAGAGGACAAGTAATTTTCTTCTTATATCATTGGCCTATTAAAACAAAAGAGATAACAGGAAATAAAAAATGAAAAAAGTAAGACATGTTCTGTTAAAAGAAGGTGGAAAAGATAACACCCTCTTAAGTAGTTAATCATCTAAATATGTATGTGAGGCTGACAATAATGTCCGGTTTTATACTGAAACCTGTAGATGAGAGCCTCCACTTTGCATGGATATATAATTTCAAGGATGCTATCACTTTTGAAAACATTCTAAAATATCTTATTTTAAATTTTTTAATAAAGTTAGTTTATTTCAAAAGTCACATGGGAATATCAGCCTGTTTCTTGTTCAGATTTATTTTACCAGCTCTTTTGTTATTATTTCATTCATTCTGTTTATCTTGAATATTTTCTATATCCCACCTCAAAGTATGAACTTGAAATAATAACTCCAACATGGAAAAAAACAGGTCACTCAGTGAAAGTGTTTCTATCTACATTTCTGAACCTCGTGCTTTTATTTGTATAATTTATTCTAAAATACTTTGTTTATCCCCATTATAATACAAAGTACAAAACAGAGAGGGAAAACGTGTATATATGAAGTTTAAATAATTTCTATTAAACTGAGGATCATAAGGTAACGTTTTTTAGTTAAGAGAATAAAAATTTAAACCAGAGTAAAATTAATGTTTCATTATTCCTGAATACATTAACTAGAATTAGATCCTTATCTACAAAGTATGCATAAATGCTTCTCTCAGCTGGTGGGAGTGGTTTGGGTGACCAGTGTTTTTGTTTCTTGGGCTAAAGTTGTTACTAGAGGGTTCTAGATTTCAGAAAATGGATATATAACTAAATTTCAGTGAACTTGTTGGCTGAAGAAGAGTATTAACCACATAGGACTTACTCTTGGGCTTCGAGTAGTGCCTGGCACAAAATAAATGTTCAATAAATCTGCAAAATAGAAATTTTCATCAGAGCTTTGCCTGTACGTCATCAGTTTTCATCATTTGAAAAGTATGCAAGCTGTGCAGCTCATGTTGACAAATGTTTTCTAATTTGGCAAATATCTGTTTGATTAAACTATCAATATGTTTATTCCTAAAGAGTTTGTGGTTAGACTATGAGAGCCATACTAATAGAGGGTGCTCACAGATTGGTAAGGAAACAATGCTAGCGGAACTGGGACGTGATTTACCTTTGCATACCAGAACTAAATTACTTTTTAATTTCCATACTGAACCCATTGTTGTATTTGGACTGTGGATATTTATTATTTAATTAGAATGTATTATAAAATATATCTACAACATCCTTGGAATAGTTTAATTTTCCACAAGTTTGGGGCTCTGCAATGTGGAAAAGTTTTGTTCCTTATCAGTTAACAACACAATTGAGTCACTTGTTATTTTCAATGAGACTCTTCATAGACATTTATATATCAGTTTCAAAATATATTAGTAGTGGTATACATACATTTTTTTGTATCATGTCTTTTTGCATTAATAGCTTGGTTAAGTCCCACTTTATTCTTTGGATCAAGGTCATTTATTTCTTTGTTTTCTCTCTGATCTCCTACTTAGGGATGAGCAGAATATTTGCTTCTTCAGAATGTATGAGTATAGAAACAAATATGGAGGCCTGTGGGCAGTAAGTTTCAGTTTTCATCTGTTTGTTCTGAGTATATCCCAGCAGCCCAAGGAAGGTGTGCTTTCTCACCCTGATGCATAAATCACCCACTGATTTCAAAAGGATCCTAAAAGGGCATAAAGAGATGAAAATCTGATGCTAATCTTAGAAACTAGAATTGAATTTCCTCTTTCAGTGGGTTTTCATCATCTAGTTTTATTCTTATCATTTTAAAAATATTTCTGTCTCTATCCACCAAAAGTAGAAGTTATCAGAAATTGTCCCTGTGAAAGAGAGAAAGGGAAGAAGAAAGTTTGTTTTAAAATTCTAGACTAATAGCTTTTACCTAACAATTTCTAAAAACAAGCTTGAAAAGAAAATGCTTCCTTTAAATTAGCTGCCACTGTGCAAGTTAAATTAACTCAATAAGTAATCTGATCATGGCTTTCTATATCATGTAGCTAATTAATATATTATGATTTGAAGAATTCTCCTTATATTAAATGTATATATAATACGCATTTTATGGCTGATTTTGCAAAGCAATTTTTAACCAGCAATAGTTGCTTTGTGACAACTCAAAGTTAAATTTGGAAAGTAAACTTTAAAAATATTAGTTATGTATGCCAACTTTTATCAATATAAGCTGAGCCATTTAAAAGCAGTAGTTTATTTCCCTTTTAAATTAGTGCATTATAGCTTTAAATTACATTTCATTTTACTAGATGTTAACAGTGCAAGTTTGTGATTCCATTTTAATATTATCATCTGAAAATTTAGATGGTAATGAAAATCAACCTTCACGATTAGTCCCCGGAAATGGGTAAATGTGCTAGTTATTGTGTTCTAAACAAAAAAATATATTAATGCTGCTATTAAAAAAAGGCATTTAAAGATCTAGGTTTAGAGTATCTCATTAATCCTTGAGTGTCTTAGTCAAAACTTGTCTCAGATTTCATAAATACTGATTGTTCCTATCTGTTTAGAAAATGTTTGTAGAAAAAATCACCTTGAACCATTTCAATACATATGATTTTCAACCATTTGCACTAACATAGTTATACATACAAGTATAAATTTCAGGTGATTAAATTATCATATACAGTATTTTTTATGAACAAAACCAAATTATTTTGTAAATACTCTTGAATATTATTAATACCTATTCAAAAGATAAACATATTCCACATTCATATTATTTAGGTATTATTAGAAAGCACACCTACCAAAAGTCTCTATCTTGGAAGGGAACACACTGTGACAAATAGCTTGGGAAAACTTTGCAAAAAAAATCAAGTGCTTTCAAAATATCAGCTATTATTAGTCTTGCTTTTCTGAATGAGGAAACGGGGTCTTGGAGATTCAAAGCACCCTGGCCAGGTTCACAGAGCAGGTGAGAGATGCAGCGGTGTGATCCTGTATTGGGCTGCCCTTGTATTTCAGCTGCTAGAGCATCCCACCTGCAACGCAAAGAAGCCCCTGGTTCAATTCCTGCGTCAGGAAGATCGCCTGGAGAAGGGCATGGCTACCCACTCCAGTATTCTTGGGCTTTCCTGGTGGCTCGGGCAGTTAAGAATCCACCTGCAATGCAGGAGACCTGGGTTTGATCCCTAGGTTGGGAAGAGTCCCTGGAGGAGGGCATGGCAGCCCACTCCAGTATGCTTGCCTGGAGAATCCCCATGGAAAGAGGCTGCAATCCATGGGGTTTCCAAGAGTTGGACATGACTGAGTGACTAAGCACACACACAGTCCTGTGTTAGACAGCTTCCTGGCTTTTGGGGGTGAAGTGAAGTGATTTACAAAGCCTCCTTTTTAATACAATACAGTACAATAGAGATGGAGGGAGAATAAAGGTAAGCCTCGCTGATTCTAAAAATTTGGGGGTTTTGTTTTTACATGGTAGCAATCTACATAAGAGAGAGATCATGAAGGTCCAAACTAGGATAGAAGTAATGGAAATTTAAAATTATATTTGGATGGTAGAAAATTATATTTGGATGGTAGGCCAAAATCAGGAGTGCTTGCCAACTGATTGAACAGAAATTGAACAGAGAGATGCATGTAATGGGATAGAAGAGAACTGACTAAACAGAACAGGTTTTACTCCTTTAAGAAAAGATCAACACAAAAGGAAATTAAATTATTTGAGTAGCCTACCACAATGTTTTAACACTTTTTTACTAAAGGAAACTTCTGTTACCTACCATGCTTCTAATTTGTTAAAGAAAAAAAAAAGAAATTTATTTTCTGCTTTAGACTTGATTATTCCAGAAAATTTAGTTCTTCAAGCTCAATTTTCTTATGTTTTCTTTTCATATGGTTTTCAAATATTTTTCTCTCTCTTACAGTGACAAGTCCCTGGTTAGATTTAGTCAAATTAAATATTCAAATACTCCACGTGCCTCTGATATAAATAGTCTGGCATTTGAGGGGCAAATTTCCTCAATAATTTTATAAACTATGTCCAGATTGACATATTATCATTTTTTCTGCCCTCTTTCTTCACGGGTATATAAAAATAGGCATTTTTACCTAGAAGAACTTAATGTAATTCACTATATCTTTCAATATTAACATTGAAAGTGAAAGTCACTCAGTCATATCTGACTTTTTGACTATACATGACTGTATAGTCAATGGGATTTTCCAGGCCAGAATCCTAGAGTGGGTAGTCATTCCCTTCTTCAGGGGATCTTCCCAACCCAGGGATCAAACCTAGGTCTCCCACATTGCAGGCAGATTCTTTATCAGCTGTGCTACCAGGGAAGCCCCCATCATTCAATATCAAAAAATCACTCATTCAATAAATTATCAAAAGGACTGCTTAAATAAACTGCATCCCCTCCACCACTACCTTGTTCTGCCAAATTCTATATTCCTGAGTACCAATTACCCTGTTTATAGGATTGGCATGACTGTGTGCTGGAGCATCTTTCCATTAGGTTACCATGACTTTGAAGCAGCCACACACCTGTCTGCCTTTCTCTTAATCTGGCAGGGCCCACAGCTGCCAAGTTGTTGGCAGTATCTTTAGTTTTCATTTGGCTTTCTTTCTTTAAGCCCTTGGTTCAACTTTGGCAAAAACAATCTCAGTTTCACCAGTAAGTGCACCAAGTCACTTCAGTCACATCCAACTTTTTGCGATCCTATGAACTGTAGCCCGCCAGGCTCCTCTGTCCATGAGGTTCTCTAGGCAAGAACCCTGGAGTGGATTGCCATGCCCTCCTTCAGGGGATCTTCCCAATCCTGGGATTGAACCTGCATCTCTTATATCTCCTACAAAAGCAGGCGGGTTCTTTACCACTAGCGACACCTGGGAAGCCCCATTCACCAGCAGGTTCAGTTCAGTTCAGTTCAGTTCAGTCACTCAGTCGTGTCCGACTCTTTGCAACCCCATAAATCGCAGCACACCAGGCCTCCCTGCCCATCACCAACTCCTGGAGTTCACTCAGACTCACGTCCATCGAGCCAGTGATGCCATCCAGCCATCTCATCCTCTGTCGTCCCCTTCTTCTCCTGCCCCCAATCCCTCCCAGCATCAAAGTCTTTTCCAATGAATCAACTCTCGTATGAGGTGGTCAAAGTACTGGAATTTCAGCTTTAGCATCATTCCTTCCAAAGAAATTCCGGGGCTGATCTCCTTCAGAATGAACGGGTTGGATCTCCTTGCAGTCCAAGGGATTCTCAAGGGGAACTTATTTCTTTCTGCATCTTGTTACCATTTTTCTTTCTTCTTAGGAGAAAATATAGCACCCTCTCCTGTGGTCTTTCTCATACTATCACTGATTGTGATCTTTGGGCTTACAATAACTGCTTCTTAAGAGTGTAATAATGAGGAATCAGTAGGAAGATATTTTGGGACATAAGAAGCTCACATTTATACCTGTTGACTAAATTAAATGTTAGAAATCAGAGAGATTAATCAATTTTAAATGGACTTTATATTTGGTAACTAAGAGAACACTGATAGCTTTTGAGAAGTGTCTCCGTTTGGGAAGTCAGATAAAGATAGAAGCCAAATTTTAAAAATAAGTATCCTAGATGACGAAATGATTTCTTTCATATAGTCTACACTTCAGGTCCGTTGGGTGGGACAGAACAAAATAGAATTTGATAAAATGAAATCTGTTCTATTTTTTAAAAACATCAACAGAAAAACCAATTACTCAACTTTTTGTGTATCCTACTGTAATGTTTTTAACAATTTTTCTGTTAATGAAAACCATTTTATCTACCATGCTTCTGTTTAACCTATCTGTGCTACTGGTGATACAAAGATGGGGAATATTAGTCATCATTTTTCATTTGCAGAGAAAAATAATACTTCTGGTTTTCTTAATTTGTGTTTTCACCTTCTCCTCCCTTATGTTCAAGAGTCACCAGCTAGGTTTAGTCAAGAAATTTTTAAGTGTTTAAAGATAAGGAGTTCTTCATTGCACACAATGGAGACTAACTTGTCAGAAAAAAGGACTCTATAGGATAAGTATCAGGTGGCTTACAGCAGTAAATAGGAGTCAAGATGACAGTGATCCATCTCGAGATTAAATTGTGCATTAGTACCTTGGAGCTTTGGCACACATTGAATGAATGTATGTGGACTGAAACGCTTAGGTATTCTTTTAAGAACCTTTTGCTCCCGTAGTGCCCTATCACAGCTCATACAGTCAGGGAGTTCAAAAGTCAGGTATGTATTCCCTTGTTAAGAAACAAAGAGAAATAAAACATAAAAAATAAGGCAGATGTTCGCTGATGATGCGTACGATATAGATGAAATTTTTAATTCACTTGTCTCCAAGAAATGATGACTTTGACCTGATTGAAAATTACAATTGGTTTTCCTGGTTTTTCCTGTTTTTACTAGTCAGTTCTGTCAAAATATTGATATATATTGCACTAAACTAAATTTAAGATATGTAAAATAGTCAGTCTACCCCTAGAATTTAGATGGAGACTCAGAAAATCTGAAGATAAACCCAAATGATGTATTTCATTCTTAATGTTCACAAAGAGCATATCACAATTATTGTCTTTATCAAAATATTAATGTCATTTAAAAATTATCTTGCATTATTTTCACTACCTTATCTTACAAATTTTGCTCCACAAAATAAGCTTATTAAGCAAGAGGTAGCTCAGTTCTAAAATCCTTGGTTATGTAAGTCTATAGCAGAAATATACCTATTATACTAAAAATAGCTAATTACCATTGCTACTCAGCTAAGCCCGATAAACCACCCAATCCAAGTCCATCTAAAAATACATGGTGTTATTTAATTTATTATCATGTATTGTATGTCTTTTTTAAGTTCTAGGACATCTAAGTATATTAGTCCAAATATACCCATTTAACGAATGTACTGAGGCTCAAAGATATAGCACATTTTATTCTCTAGTCTGGGACATTGCCATTTTGACCCCTGTATACTGCTGTTAAACACAGGGGATTTATTTTGAAGTTTTCATTTAAGGAATTGACTTATTATTCTTTACTTGACCTTTGTCTATGGCATATTTATCATGATGCCCTATAAAACTATAATGTGTGAGAAAAGTAAGAAAAGGAAATAATATGTTTGTGATTTATAAAGGAGAAATACATATAAATCAGACTTTTAAAAATCCATTCATAGACACCTCTCACATAATCCATTTATAATTTCAAAATCTGTCTCTAAAATTATGTGTGTACATTCTTAAAACAATTATTAGCAAAAGCAACATGAAATGAATCATGATCTCTGATTTCTATGGTCTATTGCCAGGTACAGTTTATATTTATATATTGTTTATTGTTGAGGGAAACAACATTATTTTTTAAAGTACAGAAAGAAATAGTTTTCAAGCTGTTCCTTTAATGAACTAGAAATAGTAACCCTGTCAAATTTAATATAAAAATAGTGTTATAAGCCTATGGCATCTATTTATTACTGGAGAACAAAAGCCTTCATCCATTTCCTTTAGAGAATGACATTTTGTAATTCGCTGCCCATTTCATTTGTTCCAAAGGCCTTCGTGGGGTGACAAATATCCCACAGAAATGGCTACTGATACTTGATAGGATAATGTGCAGCCCCTCAGGACAAGGGCAAAGGCAGCAAACTTATCATCCTTTAGTTTAGCTTAGCATGGGTCAGTAACAGCGCCAGAGGTGACAGAAGATGTTAAAGTGTGGGAAGCAAGAGCTGAAAGCTGTAGGAGGGGAGTTTTTATAGTTTATCCTTTCTTTTGCCAAGAAGCTACAGAGACAGCTTGAATCACATTGTTGATTTGGTTCACTGCACGCCACACTAACTGTTTCTGGAAAAGAAGAGGAAGAAAAATCCAACACTCACGGGTCATTCTCACCAGCAGCATGTGGCATTTCAACATGTCCTATAGGAGGAGGAAATGCATATTTAATATTTTAGCTTCAAGTTCATATTTTAACAATGCATGATCCTGCTGGAAGGTCTGTGGTGAGTAATCAGCAGGACATCAGCGTTATATCAACCTGATAATTTTGCAGAGAGAAAAGCATTAGCTGCGTTGTCTTTCATTTGGGAATTTTCACAATATTGCTTTCTGTGTCAGAGTGGGAAAAAAAAAAACTACTAATATGACTCTTCTTAAAAATTTTAACTTACAAATGTTCCAGAAATGTAGTGCTTTGAATTTATCATTAACATGTGTCCATTAAGGACTATTGACTTGCATGAACTCTGAATATACATATTTTATTCCCAGGAAAATTAAATTGGTGTAGAATTCTCCCTCAAAATATTGTAAAAGAATGATATGCACCAGCTGGTATATTACTCCTGATTCTATTAAAAGATCATGTGAGAAAATCCTTCTAAACACTTCCCTGTATAAAAAAAGAAGAAAGTAAAAAGAAAAACATAAGTTCTTCATTAGGCAGGTATCTCTCTCACGGCTGTCACTGCACACAATGACACTCACGCAAACGTGATGGTTATGCTCTAATGTCTCTAATGGCACATCTGGTAAAATGGTTCCTGTTTTCCAATATTAAGAAATCACTTTTTATGTTACATGTGATTTGAATTAATTTGTTTCAAAAATTAAGTTATTCAAGGCAAAATTTCCCCCCAAATTCCTAAATGACTGATAGGATCTAAGAACTAAAAATAGTGACCTTGTTTCACAAGCAAGATGCCAACTCCACCTGGGTAATTAACAGCTTTGATGAGCATTTTGAACCATAATGTCCTCCATGAGAACTGTCAGAGCCTCTTTGAAACATTTATTTTTCTTCCTTAAACAGGAAAAAAAGAGCCACTTCTGAATCTTGTCTTACTAATAGAGATAATAAGATGTGTTATCAGCAAAGAATAATGAGTATTAAATCTTAAATATACCAAAGATATTTTAATTAAGGAAAATCCTTTGCAGTTTGATTAAAAAAAACATAAGGAATGTCTTAAAGTGTGGAGTATTTTTCAGTAGACTCCTTTTATTCCAGGCATATCTGGAAAATTACATAATGCTGAATTGCAGGAAGATGAAGACAAACTGATGCCTACTTTGAAATAAGTATGTTAAATAGTTCACATACTTTATCTCTGAAAACCTGGTTGTGTGCTCCTAATGGCACTATTGCTGGCTTAAATTTATACAGTATTTTTTCCATTGAGTTGGAAATTGGTCCCTTTTCAGAGAGAGGTTCATGTTTATTTCCAATGCAGAAGAACTTGTTTTAGTTTTGAAGGTAAATTGAACAAGTGATTGCTTTCATATATCATGTAATTCCTTACATGTTGATGGCTGTAACTTTTCTACTTAACACATTTTATTCCTTACCATGCCTGTCACTGGTTTAAGCAATCTGCGGGTAATTGATTTCTTCTGTAAAACAGATAACATTTGCTTAAAGCTCTTCTGATAGCTTTACAGCCTCTGCATTAGGAGAAGCACTTCCGTCACCACTGGCATTCTTATAAAATATCATTATTATATATCCATCAAAGACTAAAAGAAAAAGGGAATAGGAAAAGAAAGTGCAAATATTTCCTGAATTCAGCACCATGGCGTTCATAATACAACTAGTGCTCATCAACCCACTGTTCACCTGTTTCACCACCTTCGTCAAATAATCCACCCTCCCTTTGAAATTCAGTGTTTATTTAAAAAACAAACAAACAAGCAATCTTAGTCTCTTTTGAATGATAAACTGTGTTCTAGCCATCAAGTTTTTTAAAATAGAATTATCTTTAATTTGAATAGTGACTATTTCCAGCTCTGCCTCACATGTTTACTCATAAGTTCAGGAACATATATATTAGGTTCCCTAAACAAGCAAGCTTGAATACAAATGTATTCAAGTGGTCAGAATTCTCTTTTTCTGTTTTTCTTTCTCTTCCCTTATTTTTGTTTTATTTTGTTTTTTGCTATTTTGTTGTTATGCCTTTTCAAGACCCAAACCAGTAGCTATAATACTTTAAGGATCTCTTGTCTTGAGATAAGAGAGGGGATAGTTGTGACCTGTTGGAATGGATGATCTACATCACATGAAAGCCAACCTGACTTGGTTTTTTATTGATTAGAGTATGTGTGTGTGTTGCGTGTGTGTATGAAAGAAGACCCCGGTGGAGAAAGAAATATGACAATATTATGTTCCAGGAAAATTATTTGATGTTCTAGGGAATGAATAGATATGACTTGATCTTTTCTTCTTTTGTTTTTTCTTTTTTCCCTGTAAAAATATTTACGTAATAGAAAACTGATTATTCTTCAAGTCTCAAATATCAGTTCACCTAAAAAGCTCACAGTGGCTTGAAATGTGTTTAAGAGGGAGATAGACAAGAATGGGATAGTTTACTTTCTGTTTAAGTTAGGTGCAGGATTAGTTCAATATTTCTAATCAATATTTAGAAAATGCAGATAACAGAGCTATAAATAAACAGTCCACCAACCAAATAAATAAATGTTTTGCATTTTTCTATCATAATTAAATCCTATTGTTCTTCACTTTCAAGAGGAATTCCTGAATAAGTGAGTACAAAATTATCATTTTTTCAATTCTGGTTTCCTCAGTGTGTATGTTCAGCAGTGGGATTGCTGGGTCGTATGGCAGTTCTATTTGCATTTTTTTAAGGAATCTCCACACTGCTCTCCATAGTGGCTGTACTAGTTTGCATTCCCACCAAAAGTGTAAGAGGGTTCCCTTTTCTCCACACCCTCTCCAGCATTTATTGCTTGTAGACTTTTGGATCACAGCCATTCTGACTGTTGTGAAATGGTACCTCATTGTAGTTTTGATTTGCGTTTCTCTGATAATGACTGATGTTGAGCATCTTTTCATGTGTTTGTTAGCCATCTGTATGTCTTCTCTGGAGAAATGTCTATTTAGTTCTTTGGCCCATTTTTTGATTGGGTCGTTTATCAGCAGATGAATGGATAAGAAAGCTGTGGTACATATACACAATGAAGTATTACTCAGCCATTAAAAAGAATACATTTGAATCAGTTCTAATGAGGTGGATGAAACTGGAGCCGATTATACAGAGTGAAGTAAGCCCAAAAGAAAAACACCAATACAGTATACTAACGCATATATATGGAATTTAGAAAGATGGTAATGGTAACCCTGTATGCGAGACAGCAAAAGAGACACAGATGTACAGAACAGTCTTTTGGACTCTGTTGGAGAGGGAGGGGGGGATGATTTGGGAGAATGGCATTGAAACATGTATAATATCATATAAAAAATGAATCGCCAGTCCAGGTTTGATGCAGGATACAGGATGCTTGGGGCTGGTGCACTGGGATGACCCAGAGGGATGGTATGGGGAGGGAAGTGGGGGGGTGGTTCAGGATTGGGAACACATGTACACCTGTGGCAGATTCATGTTGATGTATGGCAAAACCAATACAATATCATAAAGTAATCAGCCTCTAATTAAAATAATAAATTTAAAATTTAAAAACAATGATCATTTTTTAATTTCTTGCATTTTTGTTTTCTTATGAGAATCATTTCTGCATACCTAATATACTGAGCATTGTTCTGCCTTTAGTTCATATGTTTTGCACACTGAAATTTGTGGTTATGAAATAAAAACTGTCCAAATGGGAATTCCTTAATGAATAATTCTCAGGTTTGTTTATTTCTAATTCAGTTCCTTAAGTCAAAACTAAGAGTGACATTGACTTTGCCTTGGTCTAGAAAGCTACAATTTTGGTTTCAAGTACTCAAGCTTCTTTGGCCCCCTTTCAGCGCTGTTGCCTATTTTGCTGTGCATGTTCCCATAACTTCAGTCACAGTCTCTCTGCTCTCCTCCATCCTGTTATCTCACTCACAATGCCCATCACAGTTCCAGCCAGTCCCATAACTCTGTGATCACAGAGAAGCCTGTCCTGTCAGTTTGCTCCAACCTGAGCTCTCTGGAAGGCCTGCATCTCCAGGAAGTCTTTGAGTAGTGATCAGAAGAGAGCTGACACATTCTGTCCCCATTCTTCTGGTACGTTTCACTGAAACTTTTTATAGCTCCCACCATATGTCACTGAGTCTCCTTAGATGAGTTTTTGATCATATTTTAATATCTACTTCTTTTCAGTTATTGTGTTATATGACTGACACTTATTTATTCAAGTTTGTGTCATCAGTTCTGATTTTAAACTCTTCGAAGTAGAATCTCTGCCTGAATAGTTCTTGTCCACTGACTACTGTAACATTATATGTAAATTTATAACCAATAAGTATATTTTAATTATGATGCTATTAAACATTTTCTACCTGTAAGAGAGTAACCATTCAATAGTACAATGCCATTGTTTCAAAAAGTAGAAATATTAGTAAAAGATTCAACTCTTGACTGATTTCAGGGTTTCAAGAAATTTGCAAGTGTTATTATTACTTTCTTGATAGAATACATGTGTTCAGTGTGTTTCTTTGTAGAGTTCAGTTCAGTCGCTCAGTCGTGTCTGACTCTTTGCAACCCCATGAATTGCAGCACACCAGGCCTCCCTGTCCATCACCAACTCCCAGGGTTCACCCAAACTCATGTCCATCGAGTTGGTGATGCCATCCAGCCATCTTATCCTCTGTCGTCCCCTTCTCCTACTGCCCCGAATCCCTCCCAGCATGAGTCTTTTCCAATGAGTCAACTCTTCGCATGAGGTGGCCAAAGTATTGGAGTTTCAGCTTTAGCATCATTCCTTCCAAAGAACACCCAGGGCTGATCTCCTTTAGAATGGACTGGTTGGATCTCCTTGCAGTCCAAGTGACTCTCAAGAGTCTTCTCCAACACCATAGTTCAAAAGTATCAATTCTTCGGCGCTCAGCTTGTAGAATTACCTTCTCTAAATTACATATGACACTAGACTATTAAGATAATGGGGGAAAATCTATTTTCAGAGTTTTGTCTTAACAATTGAAAGGTTGTATCTTAACAATTGCCGTCACCTAATTTTAGTGCCATTTCTAAAATTATTTAAACTCTTACTGAGGATCTGTGGCATATATTTGGACTGAAAGTTGTTTTGGGGAACTATATCTCAGTTTTTTACACCGATGTGTATAGGAATTCCAGGCCCATCCCCAAGTCAAGAGATGCTTTTTTACAAAAATGTTGTAGAATAGTTGGTTCTTCAGATCCCTAGTTCTAACAATCATTATGATTAACTTGTCTTTAATATATAAGCAATACCTTAAATTTAGGTTTACTTTTTTAAGACTAAGAGAAATATAATTCAGAAGTGTATAATCATATATTATTAATACTTTGGAAAAAATCAAAGGAAAAAGCATTGGCATTTGGACTGACTTGTGAGGTAACCCAATATGACAGAAAGGAGAATTCTTACTAGTGATTTATTCTTGAAAGTGCTGCTAAGACCAAGGACAATATTAAATATCTTTCTCCACCTCCTATGTGGGAAATTCCAAGTGACCTATGAGTTGAAGTCTTTTGACCTTTGGGTATCTGAGTGAAGCAATCTTCCTTCTAACTAAAGATAATGTTAAGGTATTAATACTCTTATTTTAACTGAAATTTATTTATTCTATATGATAGCATTACAGAGGTCCCTAAATACTTTTTTAATCTGAAAGGATAAAAAACCTCTATAAACTTAAAGATAGCACTTAAAAATATCTACGTTTGTCTGTCAATTACGATTTCAAGTATAAGTCTTTGGGGTCTCTTTCTAAATATGTACACCTACGCAAGATACATGGCCCAAGAATGTGAAATGATGCCAGTTTTAGGCATCAGATGTAATGTACTGTGGTACAAGGCTGAGTCCCTTGATCTCTCCAGGCCATCAGCACAGCTCATATGAGCACTATACTAGCAGTTGTGCAACTACAGCAGCTTAGCTGATGCATCTGAGAACCGTCCACTTCCTTAGTTCTAGCTCTCAGTCACTAGGTCTGCACTGCAACTTAACCTGCGCCCAGAGGGTTTACCAGGCCAAGCGCTTTGCCTTGTGGCAGTCAGAGAGGAGGAATTCAACATGGGAGAGTAGACTGTGCAAGGCCAGAGCTGGGTCAGAGCCAAGTGCCAACAGGGTCTCAGTGATTTTGAAGCCAGGATAATCTTCACAGTTCATCAGTGTGTGTCAGTCAGAATGTGTTAGCTTATCTCATCCCATTCTTGTCTTCCTTTTTGTCTTTTTCCCTATTATCGCTCTTTTAAATTATGTTTCTCATGTCTAGTACCAGTGCCTGAAACATACGAAGCACTCAATAAACATTTATTGTGTGAATGAAGACATGTGTGTGTAAGTCTTAAGAGCTTAGACATTACTTCAACTATAGATAAACACAGACATTCATGAGTATTAAAATCCAATAGGAATGATCTCAATTTCCTTATAAAGTCACAACTTTATTTGGAGACTTTTTGGAAATATAGCAATATCAGAGAGAACCAAATCCAGGTTTCTTATATTTTATCTATTTTATTACAATATTTTAATGTGGACTAAAAAAAAAACAAAACATTTGACATTGTTCAAATAAATCTGAGTCACTCTAGTCTGGTCAAAATATTCCAGTGTGCTAGTTTTCCTTCAGGAAAAGGCAAAACTTAGAAATAAATAATAAGCTATAGAGAATGATAGACCCTGAAAAACTGAAAATGTGTTTTCAAAATTCACTCTTGGAGGAATTATGAATCATCGTGTAGAGGGATCCTGACAAAGGCAGGGAACTGGGGATTCATGGAGGGCAATTAAATGACTGGAGCAGAAGAGAGCTTTGCCATTCCCAGGACAATGTGTGCTCCATATTCTCTCCCCAAGGCCTCGCCAAGTTTCTGTTATTCAAGGCTCTTAAATTGCTATGTTCCAAGAAAGTTTTTATTATCTTCAAGTGTCAGCCACAATTATAGGAGTTAGTACGTCTGCATTCTTGTATGGCACCAGGCAAGATCTCTGAGCAGGAAAATATATAGGCCAGTGCCAGAGGGCTGGAGAAGGCAATGGTACCCCACTCCAGTACTCTTGCCTGGAGAATCCCACGGATGGAGGAGCCTGGTAGGCTGTAGTCCATGGGGTCACTAGGAGTCGGACACGACTGAGTGACTTCCCTTTCACTTTTCACTTTCATGCATTGGAGAAGGAAATGGCAACCCACTCCAGTGTTCTTGCCTGGAGAATCCCAGGGACAGGGGAGCCTGGTGGGCTCGCACAGAGTCGGACACGACTGAAGTGACTTAGCAGCAGCAGCAGCAGCAGCAGCAGTGCCAGAGTCCAGGTTTTTATATTAGGCAAGTTTGCAAAATACTTATTTTCCATTCTCTTTTTTTAATAAAGAGCAAAACACACATTTATGCACAAGAACCTCAAATTTCCTATATTTTTATACAGCAGTGTTCATATGGAACATGACTACTTAAAACTGTCAGAGTAAGTAATCGTTCCAAAGAAGCTCAAGTAGTAATGGTCCAAATATGATTTTGATTTATAAAAATATTCTTATAAAAGAAGAAATGTTTTACTAATGATGTGGCTGGAGAAAAATAAATGAGCAGTAGTGCTCCTACATTTGTTTTCAGGTTTATTAGCTATTAGGTGACTTCATAGCACTAAATAAGACTGAAGACAGATTGCTTAATGAGTTCAGTCAGGTATTGATAAGCCGCTAAACTCCAACCATTATTTATTACTGTTTATTATTCTTTCATCCAAATAACAAAAAAAGATTCTGTTTTATATTGCTAACAGGTATCTGAGAGTTTCAGTCTTAAAATGAGATATTCTAAGGTAAATTTTCTTATAGGCTGTAAAGTTTGGCATGTTTCTTCTTGGATAAAGGCTTCATGCTTTAACTTAACTTGGAAAGCTATGACTATTAAAGTGTTAAGATATTTGGCTCGTAGGAAACAATTTGCTGCAATACATAGAGTTATCAAGTATCCCAAGAAAGGCAGTCTTGCTTTGTGTATCGTTTCCTAGCAAAGGCGTAGGAGACATAGAGGGATATAGTAAAAGACAAAGTGGAGATGCTTGGGAAATGCTCAGGTAAAATTATACAAATATTCCCACACCTCTGGAAGAATATCACATCAGCTACCTCTAAAATCCACTTCTGGTGGTGAAGAGAATAATCTAGTATACCCCTGAGCAGATTTCATCTGCCTCTATTAACTTGTTAATGAGATAGTAAAGGAGTACAAGAAATGAGGAATAGAAGCATGTTAGCATAGTTCTAAACTCAACCTGAAATGTAGTGTGAAGCCCAGTCAGATCCAGCCTAAATCTTGACCTCCAGCCATCCTGCAGATTGGTGAGCATGGAAAAATGATTTTTATTTTAGGACACTGAAGAGTATACGAGTGGTTCATTATATAGCACTATTATGGAAATAACCAGATGAAATACTTGCTAACGGTATTCTTGACTAGGATTGATTAAGTACAGTTCATCCAGTAGACTTTGCTGATTTCACTACTACATAAAAAGGACAAACATATCCTGACTAAGTCACAGAAAATTCTAAAACAACTCTGCACCTGTAGATAAAGAATTAGTCATTAAGACATAATTAGAATATATTGAAATCTGGCTCCAGGAGTAATATAAAGAACTAAACTATGAATTTAGTAATTTTACTTTTGTGAAAGCACTATTTTCAGCTTCCCTGTCTGCTAAAATTCTATGAATTTTTAAGGTTAAAATGTTTTCTCTGAAATGTTTTCTAAAGAGTTTAATCCACATTAACTTTTTTCATTTTCTAATATTCTACTGTCCTCTAATAAATTAATATACTTCCAACAAAAACTGTTATGTAAAATTTCTTGTATTTTGTAAAATGTTAAAAGAAGTGATAAGTACAAGAGTTTGGCCCCTCTATAAGCATTTATATGTGGTCTTTATAAAGAGGGCACAGTCTACAAATATATGAAAACATTATGGAAAAATATCACAACTCCTATTGTAAATGCTTAAGGAATGATAGCTTTATACTTGTAGATTAAAACAGTTTCCCACTCTATACTTACATGAGGTGATCAACTATTTAGTCTAATGCCTTGGTTAGAGTCTTTAAGTTTTACATTTGTGGAGGTTAATATTCTTTCATATACCAGCCACTTGGATTATCTGGAGTCCAGATTGTATTCAGAGAATATAATCCAGAACTTCTTGTAAAATTCTTATAAAAATCTTATGCTTTAGAGTAATATTATTCATGAATGATTAAATAAAGGCTACATATTCTATCCAGTCTTCTACATTAAGTATCTACTTCCTTCAAGTTAGAATAAGAAAGCTGTAAACAATGAACACTGTTTTAGTTCTTTATACAACTACTTTTATTGGCTTGTGTTTATGTTTAACTTTGTGAGCAAGAGAAGCCATTTTGGGTTTTGAAGTGGAGAGTGACACAATGAAAACAGTATTTTATGACAGTAAGAAAATTTTAGACACTCCCATCATATAATTAACATCACTAGAAAGTAAAAATTTTAAGTAAGGAACAGTTTACTCAGTGAGCTATACGACACTTTATGCAGAATAATAGGTATAATTTTGGAATAGTTGAAGCACAAGGGGTATCAAAACTATAAACTACAAATCTCAACAAAAGTTAAGCACAAGAAACAAAACTACACCAAGAAATGTCATAAACAAATTGATAAAACTGATGATAGTGAGAAAAATTTAAAGCCAGCTTTAGGAAAAGATTATATTACATGCACAAAAACAAAACAAAGAGGGCAGTAGACTTTTAATGGGAAAAACATTAGAAGGTGGTGAACTAAAATCTTTCAAATTATTTTTAAAAATGACAACCTGTATCTATACCTAAAAGAAATATCTTTCAAAAATGAAATTGAAATAAAGACTTTTGTAAGGATTCAAAATCTAAATTTCTGTAGAGCCTCAGCATGCTTGTATTTTATGTAGCTCATACACTTCATAATATCACTTTTGTAACCTTAATCCTCTCCCAGTGTGTGTGTGCGTGCTAAGTCACTTCAGTCATGTCCTACTCTTTGGGACCTTATGGACCATAGCCCACAAGGCAAGACTGTCCATGGGATTCTCCAGTCAAGAACACTGGTCTGAGTTCCATGCCCTCCTACAGGGGATGGTCCTGACTCAGGGATTGAACCTTCTCTCTTACATCTCCTTCATTTGCAGGTGGGTTCTTTTACCACTAGCACCACCTGGAAAGCCAAATGGCAGAAAGTGAAGAACTAAAGAGCCTCTTGATAAGGATGAAAAAGGAAAAAAGAAGAGAGTTAAAAAGCTGGCTTAAAAGTAAACATTCAAGACACTAAGATCATGGCCTCTAGTCCTATCACTTCATGACAAATAGATGGGGAAAAGGTAGAAACAGTGGTAGGTTTTATTTTCTTGGGCTCCAAAATCACTGTGAATGGTGATTGCTACCATGAAGGTAAAAGATGCTTGCTCCTTAGAAGAAAAGCTATGACAAAACCATGCAGAATATCAAAAAGCAGAGACATCACTTTGCTGACAAAGGACTGTATAGTCAAAGCTATGGTTTTTCCAGTAGTCATGTATGGATGTGAGAGCTGGACCATAAAGAAGGCTGAGTGCTGAAGAACTGATGCTTTCAAATTGTGGTGCTAAAGAAGACTCTTGAGAACAGCATGTTGAACAGCATGGAGATCAAACCAGTCAGTCCTAAAGGAAATTAACCTTGAATGTTCACTGGAAGAACTGATGCTGAAGCTGAAGCTCCAATACCTTGGCCACCTGATGAGAAGAGCTGACTCATTGGAAAAGACCCTGATTCTGGAAAGATAAAGGCAGGATAAGGAGGTGACAGATGGTTGGATGGCATCATCGACTCAATGGACATGAGTTTGAGCAAACTCTGGGAGATGGTGAAGGACAGGGAAGCCTGGCGTACTGAAGTCCATGGGGTCTCGAAGAGTTCTACACACGACTGAACAACAACAAAATCTAATCTAATTCATCATCAGCTGACTTAAATTATAAGAAATAAAAGATAGTTTTTTCAGACAGTAGCAAAATTTTATGAGAAGGAAAAATTGATCCACACAAAGAAATATAGAACATCAAATGGTAACCAATATGTAAATATAAAATATTTTCCTTTTATTTAAATTTCTTTAAAATATACAACAGTTTAAACAGATAAAATTTCAATGTCATGTGAAGTTTCTAAATATGTGTAAGTAAAAAAATTAAAGTACACTGTTGTCAGATTCTTGTATAGGAAAGAGTATAATATTACTTGAGGATAGATTGTATAAGATAATGAAATGAGCCATTTATAAGGGTAACAATATGGATGATTTCAAAATTATGCAAGTTAAAGGAGTGAGACCAAAAAAAAAAATACTACATAATGTATGATTCCATGTGTATCAAACTCTAGAAAGTGCAGAATAACTTTAGTGACAGCAGATAAGTTGTCACTTAGGATGAGAGTTTGGGGGGTGGGGTTTGAAAAGAAATGAGAAAAATACAAGGGGAAGTGGAGAAACTTTGGGGGAGTGATCAGTATGTTTATAATGTTATTTTGGTAATGTTTTCACAGATTTATAAAGTATCAAAGCAATATTGTACTTATTATATATATAGCTTATTGTACAAAAATCATACCTCAATGAAACATCGAAAAATATCAGTGTTTAAAAATACCAAATGTTTTTGAGATCTTATTTTTCAGTCTAATAAAGATAATTCCACAAGTGTAAGTTTCTTTTAACAGTATGACTAAAATAATTAATGTATGTCAGGAAAGCAGCTAAACTTAGTTTTAAATGCCTATCAATATTTTTTTAATGAAAAGAGTATTTAGGATTAAAAGGAAGTAATAATAAAATTAAAATGATGGAGTTGTTTCCTGAATATAGTTCTTTTCAAATTTCAAGTAAGAACTAATTTTCAAGTGCCCTTCTCTTCAATTTCTGAGGCAAAGAATTTGTCTTTAATGAATAGAATATCATTCATCATGAAGATGAAATTTTTTGCCTTCCAGTATTAATCTTCTCAATATCACAAATTTGTTTCAAATATATTCATTTTTTGTACAGTAGTAAGAATAAACATCAAAAATTAACTTGGCCATTAAGAATTAGTGATGTAGTTCTTTTACATGCTGGTAGAGTATGTAACAGAGAAGGCGATGGCACCCTACTCCAGAACTCTTGCCTGGAAAGTCTCATGGACGGAGGAGCCTGGTTGGCTACAGTCCATGGGGTCGCTAAGAGTCGGACACAACTGAGCGACTTCACTTTCACTTTTCACTTTCATGCATTGGAGAAGGAAATGGCAACCCACTCCAGTGTTCTTGCCTGGAGAATCCCAGGGACAGAGGAGCCTGGTAGGAGGCCGTCTATAGGGTCGCACAGAGTCGGACACGACTGAAGTGACTTAGCAGTAGCAGTAGCAGAGTATGTAAATTGGAAAAGGAAATGGCACTCCAGTATTCTTGCTTGGAAAATTCCATGGGCAGAGGAACCTGCTGGGTAACAGTCCATGGCATCTCAAAGAGTCGACACGACTGGCGACTGCTCACATGCACACACACAATTACATAAATTGGGGTACCCAGTGGCTCAGTGGTAAAGAATCTGCCTGCCAATGGGTTCAATCCTTTGGTCACGAAGATCTGCTGGAGAAGGAAGTAGCAACCCACAAGACTGAGAGACTAAACAACAACAAATTATGTAAATTGGTTATCAACTTTCTTCATAGGAACTTAGCAAAAGTCTTTACTATACTCAACTAATTTGAAGAACTAGGCTTCCAAATACTTATTATGAATAAGTTATTAAGATGTGTAAAGATTTAGCTATAAGAATACTTAGTAAAAGTTTGTTTACAATAGTGAAAAATTGAGTACAGCTTTAATGTACAATAACAAAGTATTATTTAAATAAATGTTGGCACATCCAAATAATTAAGTATGCAACCACCAGCAATGATGTTGATGGATATTTAATGGCCTAAAACATATTTATAAAAAGCGAATATGACAAAATGCAGTTTTTAAGACAATCTTCACAGGATGCTGCTGTTTATATTTTAAAAGTCTGTGTTTATAGTAATGGATATACAATATATATGCAATCCCTTGTTAATCCTATATTTCACTTAGGAATTACTGTGTAATAAATTAAGTACAAAATGTTATTATAATTTAAAATGTTTTTAAAACAATTCTGTTTGTTGGATAGGGCCATATGAGATCACCTATGGAGAGAGGGTAGATAGAAAAAAGAGGGCTCAGTGCTGACCTTAGAGATACAACACTGCTTTGGAGTTGGTAAGAGAAGAATCCAGTGAGGAGGACACAGAGAAGGACCAGCTAGTAGGGAGCAAATTAACCAGCAAAGTCTGGAGTCTGGAATCCAAGTAAAAAAGGCATTTCAAGGAAGAAGGAAAGAGTAACAATCAAGGCTCATAGGAGAGACAAAAAGATGAAAATTTGAGAACTTACCATAAGATCTTAAAATACAGAGGCCTTTGACAACCCTGTCAAAAGCCATTTCATGGAATAGGTCCGAGAGAGAATGACAAGAAAGGAAGTGGAGGCAATGAGAACAGCCAATTCTTTCATTTTATTAACAAGTAGGTTTGCTTTATGATGTTGATGCAAAGAATTAGACAGTTTTCTGGTAACCAAAATGCAATAATCATTGATCTCAGTGCAATAGACTGAACGTTTGAATGTTTGTATCCTTCCCTGTGAAGTTCTCATGAATAGAGTTAGTGTCCTTATAAAAGGAACCCCAGAGAGCTCTCTAGCTCTTTCTTAAGCTCTCCCTTATATCATGTGAGGATACAATGAGAAGAGAGCTGTCTACAACCTGGAAGAGGACTCTAGCTAGGATCTGCCCATTCTGGTACCCTAACCACAGACATCCAGCCTCCAGAACTGTGTGAAATAAATTTTCATTGTTGATAAGCCTCCTAATCTAGGTTTAATTGTTTTGCTGGTCACTAAGCCTTGTCTCCTTTGTGATTCCATGGACTGTAGCCCACCAGCCTCCTCTGTCCACGGGATTTCCCAGGCAAGAATACTGGAGCGGGTTGCCATTTGCTTCTCCAGTGGATCTTCCCATCCCAGGGAACTCATGTCTCCTGCTTGGCTGGGATTGAAGTCATGTCTCCTGCTTGGCTGGGATTGAACTCATATCTCCTGCTTGGCTGGGACTGAACTCATGTCTCCTGCTTGGCTGGGACTGAACTCATGTCTCCTGCTTGGCTGGGATTGGACTCATGTCTCCTGCTTGGCTGGCAGATTCTTTACTGCTGAGCCATCAGGGAAGCCAATGGTACATTGTGATAGCAGCCTAAACTAAAGACACTCAGGTTTTTCATTTTTTATTGAGAGAAAACAGCAGATTTAAGTTAATTTGTTGACATATTTATTGTCAGAGCTAGACTCTTATCTGCTTGTCATTCTGCACCTAAATTAGCGGAGAGTTTCCTTATGTTGACTTCTAATTAATGTGTTTTTACCACCCAGTCTCCTATTTTATCCCATCTTAGCTGGTATTTCTCAATTCCCAATGCGCTGAGATTTTAAAGAGAAAACAGGCTCCCTTTATGGCTGTACTTCCTTTTCACTTTCCCTTGGAAATATCTTTCTTTGATTTCTCTTTTTCTATCTGCTCCATATCTTCCAAAAATGTATTATAAATTCTTAATTACTGAGGCCCCTCACCTATTCCTTCATTGATGGGTGTACATCATTTTCACTGTAATGAATCTCAGGGAAGAGAGGAGATAAATGCATTTATTTAAACTTCTACTCATAGCCAAAAGATTTGTGTGCATTTTTAGGTGTCAAGCACTGGAGACGGGAAGCAACTGTTACATGGGGATCTTTACTTTCCTGCATAAAAGTATAATAATGCTTTCTGTGGGAAGACAGAAACAATTTCAACAACATTGAATTAATCATTCTTTGAATAAAGTATGTTTTTTTTTCCTTTAAAAACTTGGACTTATCTAGCAGACATATAAGCAAAACAAACAAAAATAAAACAGTTATAAGATAGTTTTATAACCACACATATTGCAGTTTTTCTTAAAAAGTGTTTGATCATCTGCAATACATACAATGTATCTTTAGATGTGAGGCACAGACATATTATGGGCCCAAGAATTATTTCAGAAACAATCAAAACAGTACATGGAATGTCAAAGAATTTTAGTGATGTTCTAGAAGGAACACAAGGCTTCATTTCACGGGGAAATCAAGAAGGTAATGCAAAGGAAATTGATGTTATGCTAGATGGTTCTCTACCTTAAGTAGTTACACGACTCTTGAAAAAAGAATGAAAGGAAAAAATACAAGTGACGGACCTATTTTATCGACTGAGAAACTCAGAATATATACCCATATGTTGTAATAGATGCCATAGTTTGACATTACAATCAAGTATAGATATAGATATGTAGATAGAGTTATATACATACAATGGCATATATATTACATATACAAACATTACCTATATATGCTGTGCTTAATCTTGATCTTGAAAAACTGTATTTCTATAAACTCTAATAATTTTGTCAGTTTAAAAAAATAACTTTGTGCCACCTATGAAATTTATGTTAAAAACACAGCATTTGATCCTTTTTGCTGCATTGCCAAAAATGATTGATAAGTTTAGTTAAGAAAGAAAAAGCCATTTAAAAATTTTATAGTAGATAAAACTAATTCAAAGCATTTAGAAGTAACTTTTCTGTCATCAAAGAACAGCTTCAGCAAACACAGAAGTATTATAAAATCTATTTTTGACTTAGAGCTTACCTTGAGAAGAGATATCTGATAAAGGAAATGAATTATGACTGAGTTCCAGAAATCTTAGCTTATTGCATGGAGACCTTTCCATTATACCTTAAGTAGAACTTTAAACAGATCAGTGCAGATATAAGGAAACTATGAATAAAAAGTTATGCTTGAAAAAATAAAAAGTAATATATCCTTTTTTCATGTTTTCTGCTCATATTGATAAAGAACTAAAATGAATGATTCCCCAAAACTTTAACTTTCTTGATTGACAGAAAGATATTAACATTGGAAACCTTTGATACTGGTGATTTAATTCAAAACAATTATGCTAAACTTTTGAATTCAGAATCCTGGAAACCTCTCATTTCAGGAAACATAAGAACAAACCAAAGAGAGCAAGTTTATAAGAGAAAAAAATAGCATTATTTCTGACACCAATGATTCATAGTTTATGACATTCTTGACAGACTAAAGAGCTAAAGTTTATCTTTAGCTCTTTGCAGAAGAAGAAAATAAGGAAATGTAAATAAAATGATAACCTGATTAAAGAGCCTTCAAAAACTGTCAGTTCTCTACACTGTTACAGAAGCACCTATGACTAATCATTTCCCCTCTTTTTAAAAGGAAAATCTCCTAAGGGCTTTGTGTAGGGAAGACATATAATCATTCAAAATGAAAGCTCTCGGGAACTGCAGAGATTACCTTCACTTGAAGACTTCCAGGATGAACTCTCAAACAACTCATTGCCATTTTTAACCACTCAGAAGTCCTTTCTAATACTGTTAGTGATATCTTTGATGAGAGTAAAATGAATTATTTTGGAAACATTTTCCATCTGGGTCAAGAATCTCTTGTAATAAAAGTGATGAAAAAGGGTAAAGAGGGCAAAGAAGAATGTGGGGAATCTGGTAGAAAGTAGGTACAAGGAAGCCTATAGAAGGAATATGTGGAGCGATTGGAAGAGGCTTGTGGGAAGGGAGACTGGAACAAAATGGCCAGGAACTGCTGGAGTGGGATATTTCGCCAAGTGCTGAAGTGGAATGAAAACCCAACCTTCCTTAATCTTTTGAAGAAACATAGGGAATAATTGGAAAACTTTTTTTTTTTTTTTTTACCCTTTTGGTTGCAGTACCGAGTAGTCTGAGTGTTCTCCAGCCTGTCTTCTTAGGTTGCATATATTTTAGAGAGAGACAAGAGTACTTAAACTCTCTATCCCTCTAGCGACGCCATTCAGGCACACTCTGAACAACTGCAGTGTCATACAAGCCTCCATAGTTTTTTAAAGAATGTGTTGTATGGTCACACCATGCTAGTTCTTGTTGTTGTTTAGTCACTAAGTCATGTCTGACTCTTTTGCAACCCCATGGACTGTAGCCTGTCAGGCTCCTCTGTCCATGGGACTTCAAATGCAAGAATACTGGAGTGGGCTGCCATTTCCTTCTCCAGGGAATGGAACCTGTGTCTCCTACACTGGCAGCAGATTCTTTACCACTGAGCCACTGGGAAGCCACACACTATCCTATTCTCACTTATTTGTCATATGTCATTTCATTTTCCTTAGGACGTTAAGCAAGAACCTGAGGCTTGTCCATAAAACACAAGCTTAACAACATATAGGATGTCACAAGGGTCCTCAAAAAGCAGATGACAAAATAGATGTTCAAGGATTTTATTAGAAGAAATATCTGTGTGATATAAAACAGGATAAAGCTCAGATGAAATAAAACCATATGCAAATCTGACCCTAAGTGAAGGGAAGAACGAGGGGAGGTTGGTGGCCAGTGTTCTGAAGAGCCCCGCAGTCTAAGGGAGTTTGGCAAGGCTGTCAGAGTGCTCTCAAACCAAAGCTGCCCATCAGAGATGTCACTTCATCTTCCAAGTGTGGGCCTGCTTTAGTATTCCTTCCATTCTCAGTCATTGGCTGGGAGGAGCCCATGGGACACATGACGTCAACATAAACGAGGTTAGGGCTTTTGGAGCACAGCCCCTGGGCTCCTTGCTCAGTTACACTCTCCATAGTGCGGCATCTGCAAAGCTCATTCTCCTGGCCACTGCAGTGAGCCCCTTGAACCATTCTTATCTGCTTCTCCTCACAGAGCTAGTAGCAGCTCCTCCATGCTTCTGTAAGCAAAAGTGAAAAAGAAGGAGGACGGTATAACGGGCAAAATCTCCTATCACCACAACTGATCCCTGGGCTGTAAGCGGTCCTCATTCCCTTCCTCCACTCTTCATTCTAAATTTCTTTCATTCTCACTGATTCCCTCAGCAGGTCTGGGTAGCTTGCCTGGTGGTATGAATGAAACCCTGAAATATTTCAACCCTTATAATCATAAATTTTACTGTCCAGGTTGCTTTATATGACTGCTCATAGGCACAGTAAGGCAAGGGATTACTGGATCCAAATGGTCTACATTCATTCCTGTCTCCCCAAGTGCTGATCAAAATCAGTTACCCTGCCAATATAATGACTCCTGTTTTCTCCCATTGGTCCCTGGACACAAGGAGACTTAAAATTCCAGATAGTTACCATAACTGATACTTGATAGGAACCTTGGTATATACACTGGCAGAGCTCAAGAGTGTAAGGATAAGAAGCACAAAATCCTTCAGTGAGTCATTAATGGACACTCCTTGATATTTGGACTTGTGTCTTTCCTACTGGGGACAAAGCACCACATAGAAGTCTGGATTGATAAACATATTCCATTCTTTCAGAGAATTTTTCAGCACTGACACTTCAGTTGCACATTTAGAAAGCTAGTATTCTGTAAGGCTGGATGCCTCTGAATGGTGCAGTATATATTATGATTAGTGGACCCCGTGGGCACTGACCCACTCTTATACTTCCTTTGCTGTGAAATAGGTCCCTAAATTAGATGCTAGGTTATGTGTGTGATTCCATGTCTTTGATTCAGGCATTCTATTAGACTCTGGATAGAAGTACTGGCTAAAGTTCTATAGGCAGAAAAGATAAACTCATGCTCAGAATAACTATCTAATCCTGTAAGTCAAATCAGGGTGCAAATGGGGCAGTGTAGTCAACTAACCAATTGAATTCTTTAGGAAATAGTACTGTATCAGAGGATCAGTGTTGGTCTTTATTGTTGGCAAGTTGGACATTGGGAGGGAGCAGCGGTTAGAGCTCGCCATAAGTTCCATATTGCACCTTTGCCAACACTATTGCACTATTGCGTCCGCTGGATCCTCCACACTATAAAGTATCCTATGGCCCAGAAGGTGGGGCTGATTGCCTCACAGCCTGGGCCTCTACAGCATCTTTTATTGCTCTTCCATTGTTTTTGCTAATTTCTTTGTTTCTTAAGTTTAGATGTCAAACATCAACATTATTGGCTGCCCCTCCCTTCTGCCTGTAAGAGCACAACTCAGTAGGTTAAATCCCTTGACTGCCTCTCCAGTTTCACCTGTCATTATGGCAATTGAAACAGCCTGCTGCTGTTGCTGCGAAGTCGCTTCAGTCCTGTCTGACTGTGTGAACCCATAGATGGCAGCCCACCAGGCTCCGCCATCCCTGTGATTCTCCATGCAAGAATACTGGAGTGGGTTGCCATTTCCTTCTCCAATGCATGAAAGTGAAAAGTGAAAGTGAACTCACCCAGTCGTGTCTGACCCTTCACAACCCCATGGACTGCAGCCTACCAGGCTCCTCTGTCCATGGGATTTTCCAGGCAAGAGTACTGGAGGGGATTGCCATTGCCTTCTCCTTGAAGCAGCCTAACTTTGGCAATAAAGTGCCACCATCTGGCTTCTGTTAGTTAGAGGGAGGGCATTACTACTATGGTTGTTAAAGACCACACCTCTGTAATCACCCCTCCTCTATCCATGGCCTCAGAAGAACCACTTACTTATTCCAGAGCCCGTATTACCAGCGTGTTCCTGATGGCCTTCGTGAAGCATATGTCCTCTTGATTCTTCTGTGTTTTCACAACATATTCATTCAGCATTCTCACTTCCCTCAGCCTCATTATTTCCTTCCTTTACTATCGGCCAGGGCAATATTGGCCCTTTTATTTTATTAAGGATGTGTGCAGGCTCAGTCGCTTCAGTCCTGTCTGACTCTGGGATCCTACGGATTCTAGCTTCTGGGCTCCTCTGTCCAAGGGATTCTGTAGGCAAGAATATTGGAGTGAGTTGCCATGCCCTTCCTGAGTCAGGGATTGAACTTGCTACTCCTGCATTCAGGCAGATTCTTTACCACTGAGCCACCAGGGAAGTACATTTTGCTGAGAGCTGGCCATTTTTTCACAGACCTCTGAAAGCTACCTCAGCAGTTGTGTCTTTTGAAAGTACATCTAAAGCAATGAATTCTTGCTTATCTAGCTATATTTGGTTTGCTTTATCAAAAACCCTCAAAATCCAATCCAAGGGGTCCTCCCTTTATCCTTACCAGAATATGTCAGCTTGATTTTGCAATCTGTTAAGTGTAGAGTTTTGTTTCTCCTTTACCAGGCCCAACACACTTCTGGCCAAGTTATGCTGAAGTTTGAGTCTAGTTATTAGCTTGGCATCCAGAAAAGGAGATGTGGCAACTCCCGGGGAGTGAGGAGAGAGGCTTTTACCTTGGAAGAGAGACGCTTCTATATCATCTTCTCCTCCAGTGGAATACTAGCTCTCACTAAGGAAATATTGTCTACCTTTGCAAGCCCAGAGAGTCCAAGGGTGACTCGAAGTTTGAATAGTCCTCAAACTCACCCATTCAGATTTCCCTGCCCTATTTTTCATAAGCTTAGGTTTTTTTCACCAGAGTCCTCATCTTTGCACAACAAACCTGCCTTGGCTGAGCATTCAAATATGTCTGGAGCTCTGTGCCTCTGGCCATTAACTCACACTTAATTGTATTTACCCTTCCACTACAGGTGATAAGGGCCTCTTTTTAAGCTAGAACTGAGCCTCTCCAGGTTTATACACTTAGCCATAAACTCCTTTTTAACAACGCTCAGTCTCTCATTATCTATCCGAAGAGTGTTCTACTCTACTATGTTTGTATGTATTGTTTCTTGTCCCCTTGTTTTTCAAATGTCTACATTATTACACCTGCCATAGCATTCTGGTCCACTTGGACATTTCCCCAGGTGCTCATCGGTGAAATCTTTAGCAGCTGAGGTGCGACCTGTGCCAAGGACTATCCATGCCTCACATGCTATCCAAGATGGTCTCCTCTTCACCTGCCAGGTGGTGGGTGAACTAGTCCCAAATCTTCATCTTCCTGCTCATTTGCTCAGATTGATTTTGATACCACTTTTCTTGTCTAACACTGCCAATAAGTAGACACCAATATGGAATTAAACATGCAAGTATTTTATTAGAGAAAACACCTCTTTGGGATGAAATGGTAGCAAGGGAAGTGCTCAGCACTTTCAAGTTACAATGTGAGTGAGAACGAGAAAGAGAAACTGTCCTTGACAGTTGATGTTGTCTAAGGAAGTTTCAGTAAAGGCTGTAGGGAGACTGCAGATCAAAGTCAGCTAGCAGAGGAGTCCAGTGTGTCCCAGGAATAGGCATCACTGAATGCCCTTGCCAAGCTCTGTGACTGGAGTAGCAGGTAACAAGTGTGGCCTCAGTGCAAATGCCACACGGGTTTCACGGTGCAGCTTTGGGGCTCTTGGTCTGTACTTCCTGTAGTGGGAAGTTCACGAGGCACAGTCTCATGGATTTCACACAGACAAGTGTTTGCTTCTGACGTTCTTTCCTGTTTTCCTCTATTTTCTTCCTTGTTATTTATAATTTTTGAATTTAGTGGTTGTCTTTGGATTCTTTTCCCTAATATAAACAAGTGGAAACAGCAAAGATTTCCAGTTGAAAGGTCCTCGGTTAAATTACTGCTATACTAGAGGCATGACTTGAAGACAAGTTAAATACCTCTGATTTGCAATTTCCTCATTTAAAAAAGAGTAAGTAGCAAGGTTATGGGGAGACGGCAATGGCACCCCACTCCAGTACTCTTGCCTGGAAAATCCCATGGATGGAGGAGCCTGGTGGGCTACAGTCCATGGGGTCGCGAAGAGTCGAACAAGACTGAGCGACTTCACTTTCACTTTCATGCATTGGAGAAGGAAATGGCAACCCACTCCAGTGTTCTTGCCTGGAGAATCCCAGGGACGGGGGAGCCTGGTGGACTGCCGTCTATGGGGTCGCACAGAGTCGGACACGACTGAAGCGACTTAGCAGCAGCAGCAGCAGCAAGGTTATGTTGCAAATGAATGAAACAGGGTTGTAACTAGACCTAACACTATATACTAACTTACTTGTTCATTGTCTCACTTCCTTTTCCCCAACCTCATGTGCCCTCCACTGGAATGAAAGGTCCATGAGTCCCAGGGGCATTTCTGAATCTTTCACTTGTTTATGTCACCAGCATTAGAACTATGCATAGTAGGCTCTTCAACGATATTTGCTGAGTGTATGAATTAACTTGTTTAGCTTAGTATTTGCGATATAGTAGGTTGTTAAAATGTAAAATTTCTCATTTTTTCCCCCAGAGTCTGAACAAGTACACTTTCTTTCTGTATATGTTATTGTTTCCCATGCACAAACCAAGAATGAATTTTCTGATAGGAAAAAAAAAAAAAAAAAACTCATGAAGATGGTATAAGAAACTTTCAGATGGGCCGGGATTTGTGAGACCATGTGGACAGTGTTGTGAAAAGTCATGAAAGTCAATGAATCACAGTGATAATTTTGGGGGATTATTTTAGAATTTAATCATTTTATAATTTTAGAGTATAAATTATGGGGTATTGTTGACATGGAATGTTTATTTCAAACACATGTTTGTAATTTGCTTCACCATCCAACAAATATCCTATATTTCAGACACTGTGCTAAACATATAAGCTTGCATACATTCAGAAGTAAAGTTCCTCTCTAAATATTGCTGGTAAGTTTTCTTAAATAATAAGCTAGAAAAAACAAATCGTTATTAGAATTCCATTCTTGACTCAGAACTCTCCTTTATTTGATATAAACCTATGCTATTGTGCCTGGCCTTCCAGCATGCCCAAGGCCCTGGTTTTTCAAAGGACTGTGAACTTTCTTTTACTAGTATATCAGGGCACAAGAGTATATCTTAGCAATAGTAAACAAGTTCCTATTGAGTGTGTGCTCTCATATAGAGTTTGAGCAGCAAGAAAATCAAGCTAGCATTGTAGATTGTGAAACCCACCGAGCAGGGACTGTGTCTAATTCTGTGTTCAGTACTTGATTTTCAAATGAAAGAAAAATGAAACAATTTCATTTCTGACTATTGGAGTTTCTCATTTGAGGAAAACAAGATTCTCATCAAAGGTTGGTAGAAAACTACACAGCAGGGATTTAAGAAAATATAAAATGTATAAATTCTTATGTAATAATTATTCACTTCAGATTCCTGACTGCTTTAATATATCTACTCTCTTCTCTTAAGTAGATAACAAATGTTATAATCATTTTACTCATCTTAAAAATAAATAAGAGACAAATGTGCTTTAGAATCGATAACTATATTTATTAATTAAACCTTGATTAGAGCTTAAAGATTTTTTCTTTCAGTTTTACTGAATATAGTTGACATATAGCATTGTGTAGTTTTAAGTGTACAGCCTGATGATTTCACTTACAGATATCATGAAATGATTATCACAGTAAGTTTGCTATTGTTGGGTTGCTAACTCTTATCTGACTCTTTGCAACCCCATGGACTGCAACACATAAGTTTAGTGAACATCTATAATCTCATATAGATCTCAAAAATAAAGAAATAGAAAAAAAAATTTGTCCTTCAGATGTGAATTCATGAAATTCATTCTTAGCAGCTTTCATATAGAACATAGAGCACGTTAATTATGTTTATCATGTAGTATATTACATCCCTACTATTTATTTTACTTGTAAATGGAAGTGTGTACCTTTTAACTGCCTTCATCTAATTCCCTCTATCCCTGCCCCCTGCCTCTGGTAACAACAATCTGATTTCTTCTATGAATTTTTGTTTGTTTGGTTGGTTGGTTTTAAAATATAATTGACCTATACACGTTTAGTACCTGTCACACAACACAGTGATTATATTTGACAAAGATTACCATGGTAAGTCTAGTTACAATATGCAGCGACACAAAGATATTGTATAACTATTTACCATAATCCCCACAATGTATATTTCATACCCCCAATTTACTTACTTAGGAACTAGAAATTTGTACTTCTTAATCTTCCTCACCTATTTCTTTCCTCCCCTCCCCTCCTCTCCTCTGATAACCATCTGTTTGTTCTCTGAGTCTACAACTGTTTCTGTTTTATTTGTTCATTGTTTTTTAGATTCAACCCACATATAAGTAAAATCATGCAGTATTTGTCTTTCTCTGACTTATTTCACTTAGCATAAACCCTCTAGATCCATCCATCTTGTAAATGGCAAGATTTCATTCTCTTTATGGCTGAGTAGCAGTCCATCATACATACACACAGATACCACATCTCTTATTCATTCATCTATTTTTCTCCAGGGGATCTTCTTGACTCAGTGATCAAACCTGGGTCTCCTGCACTGGCAGGCAAGTTCTTTACCACTGAGCGAACAGGGAAGCCCTGCAATGAATATAGGGGTATGTGTATATATGTGTGTGTGTGTCTGTGTGTGTGTGTGTCTGTGTGTGTGTGTGTGTGTACAATTAGTGCTTTCATTTTCTTCTGATGTATATCCTGAGCATATGGTAGTTCTATTTTTAATTTTTTGAGAAATCTCCATATTACTTTTCATAGTAGCTGTACCAGTTTATATTCCCACCAACAGTGCACAAGGGCCCCCTTTTCTCTACATCCTCACCAACATTTGTTATTTGTTTGTTTGTTTTTTGTCAACAGCCCTTCTGACAGGGCTGAGGTTCTCATGGTGGTTCTGATTCACATTTCCCTGATGATTGCTGATGTTGAGCATCTTTTCAAGTGTCTACAAGCCATTTGTATGTCTTCTTTGGAAAAATGTCTATTTGGATCCTCAGTTTTTTAATCGGGTTGTGTTTTTCTTTTCTTTTTGGTATTGAGTTATCTGAGTTCCTTGATAATTAATTTCATATCAAATATTGTTTGCAAATATCTTCTCCTATTCAGTAGATGGCCCTTTGATTTTGTTTAGTTTCCTTCACCGTACAAAAGGTTTTTAATTTGATGTATTCCCATTTACTTATTTTTGCTTTTGTATCCCTTGCCTGAGGAAACAAATCCAAATATTACTAAGACCTTACTGTGTAAAAGAGCTTACTGCATATGTTTTCTTCTGAAAGTTTTATGGTTTCAGGTCCTAAATTTAAGTCTTTAATCCATTTTGAATTTATTTTTGTGCACAGCGTGAGAGAGCAGTTGTTCAGTTTACTCCTTTTTTATGTAGCTGCCCAGTTTTCCCAACACCACTTATTTCAGAAAAAAAAAAAACATTTAAAATTTCTTACTGAGTAGCAGTATGTCTATTATTTTGTTGAGCTACAAGATCATCCTATTTTCTTGGCATAATACATTGTATTAAACTAGCTTTTAAAAAGTTAGGCTTGAAAAACAACTTATTGCTGAATGCAATACCATAATTTGTTTATTCTTTCATCTGTTAACAGACATTTGGATTGTTTGCAAGTGTGGCTGTTATAAATGATATACTTCTAGTTCAGGTGCTATGATCATTTGTGTACATGTCTTTTTTTTAGACGTATATATTCATTTCTTTTGGATAAATACCAAAGAATTGATTTTCTGAGTCATATGATAAGTGTTTAAATTAAAAATAAATTTCAAATTGTCTTCGAAAGTGACTAAACCATCTTATATTCCCACTGGCGATACATGAAAATTTGAGTCCCTTCATTTTCTCACCATCACTCAGTATCATAAATCTTTTTATTTTTAGCCATTTTAATGTATATATAATGGTATCCTATATTGATACATGCAACAACCTGAAAGGAACTCAGACTTTAAGCTAAGTAAAATAACTATACACAAAGGAGTATATCCTGTATGATTCCATTTAATATGAAATTCTAGAAGGCAAGCTTGGTGCCAGGGATGGGGCTAAAGATTGCCTACAAAGCACACAATGCAAGGAAACTTTTGAGGATCATGGAAATAATCTGTGTTTTTATAAAATAATTGCATCAGTGTAAATATTTGTTATAATGCATCAAAACATGTACTTGATACATCCATAAAAATGATATCAAACTTGCTTTTGATTATAGCAAATGTATTAAACATACCCGCTTGCTATTAGGAATGCTTGTGTGCTCAGTCGCTGAATCACATCTGACTCTTTGTGACCCCCTGGACTTTGTAGCCACTAGGTTCCTCTGTCCATGGGATTTTCCAGGCAAGAATACTGGAGTAGATTGCCATTTATTCCTCTAGGCAATCTTCCTGACCCAGGGATCGAACCCATAGGTTCTGCATCTCCTGCACTGGTAGGCAGATTCTTTACCACTGCATTGTAAAAATGTGAAACAAGTGTATAGGCAGTCCACAAAATCAAGCACTGTGCTTTCCAGGGAAGCATGTCTGTAAAATCTGTCTGAATATCCTGCATTCTGTTAGACTCAATCAATTTCCTATATTTACAGATTTAAAATTCTGATTCTGATCAAATGGCCTGTTGAGTCACATTTTGATATTTCTAATTTCATAAAATCTGAGTATTTGTTAATGGTTATTAAATTAATATGTGTTCTTTATATAAAGAAGAGTATTCAGCATTCTATCATCCAAGGCAATTATTGTTCATATTTTGTAGTTTCCTTTCATTTTTAATGTAATTTTTACATGTCTCATATAATATAGTAAGTATATTTTATAAGTGCATTTTTTACTCAATATTATATCATTAACATTTTCTCAAGTCATTAAACATTCCATAAACATCATTTCAATAACTGCATAATAGCTCATCATACGCCTGTACCATAATTAATGATTACTCTTTTAATGGCATTTAGGAGTTTTCTAAATAGCAGGCACATTACCTAGCCCATTGAAAGTTCTCCAAAAATTTTATTGAATGAATCAGTGAGTCATAAACAATGTTTTTATATTTTGTGAGAAACTTCTAAGATAAATTCCCAGAACTAGAATGTCTATGGCAAAAAAAGAAAAGAAAAGAAAAGTTAGAAGTACTGACTCATTTGACAGAAACTTTTTTTCTCCTTGGGAGAAAAAACAGCAATGATACTACACGTGGGTCTTCAAAAATTAAATAAAGCACATTTTAAAATAAACATTTTAAAGTATCCTGGTTCACGTTTATTTTCTCTTAGTGGTGTTCTAGTAAGTTCAATTATAGGTAAAATTGTGGCCCTTTTGTTCCTTTCTTCTTAAAAATAAGCTCATGGTAGTTCTAACAGCATTTTCGTTTTAGATAATTTCTGATCCCACCATATTATTTGTGCTCAGTGGCTCAGTCACATCCCACTCTTTACAAACCTGCAGACTGTAAACCACCAGGCTCCTCTGTCCATGGGATTTTTCAGGCAGAAATACCCGAGTGGGTTGCCATTTCCTTTTCACAGGGTTCTTCGCGACCCAGGGATTAAACTCACGTCTTCTGCAATGGCAGGCAGATTCTTTACCACTGAGCCACCTGGGAAGCCCACCACATTAAGTCCACTTTTTACACTCAAGACTTTTTGCCTTGTTTATAGCTTCTGTTCCTGTGTCTTGCCATTCCTGTCCTTGTTCATCCAGTTTGGTCATTATTTAAATGTGTTTCCACTCTGGCACTTACTGAGTAGCAGACACTAAGAAAACATATAACTACTTGCTTGTTGTGATGGAAACAGAGTTTACACTTTTTACTTGATGTTCTACTCTATATTAATCTGTCCTGGCTTATTTTGCCAATGTAGCCTCAGGAATGAAGCCAACAGTCTTTTTTGGTGTTGATTTCTTTTTACACCCATTTCTCAAAGTCCAGCTTTCTCACTACCAAAATGGGTGGGTCCTGAGTCTTATAGAACTCATTTCAGGTCTTGCTAATCAAGCTGGCCATAAAAGCAAGAGTGCTGGCCGATGATCTAGCTCCTTCCTAAGAGCCTTGATGGATGCTGGCCCCAGCTCCTTCTTTTTCTGATCCCGATTTCAGCCATTAGTGAGAGGAGCTCTACCTTGTACAATGAATGGAGCTGGAAAAAAGATGCTCTTGCTATATAGCTGTTAGGATGTTAATCCTTAGAAAGCTCTTAGTTTCTTTTCTGTCTTTTCTAGTTTCTTAATTTCCACTTCTCTTTTTTCATAATTCGGGGCTGTTACTTAACATAAAAATATAATGGTTTATTTCCTAAAAACTGCTTTCCTAGGAAAGAAGTCTCCTTTTTAATACTAACTAGATAACTATGTCATGCACCTTGTATATGTCATGCTGAGGACTTAAATCCATATCCATATGACCAAAATAACTAAACTGGTATGTTTTCTTGATATTTTGGCATTACAAGAACTAAATCCATATGACACATACATAGTTTGCTTGGCTGACTTTTGCAAAGTCTGAAAAAATGTAAATAAAATGATTGGAGCAATTCAAATGCCTAAATGGCAGCATCTCAATATTTTCTATGTGTTTCAGTTTAAGAAGGAACATATATTCTTTCACTACTTTGAATAGAGTTATCTTCTATTTTATTGAAAATTTAAAATTTTAATGCAAATTTATAAAACCTGTAAGAAAAAACTGGCTCGCTATCGCCTTCTGGGTTAAATATTAAGACGGAATTACTGAAATCTGAATGCTTTTGCAAAAAATCTCAAATATTTTACAAGGTCATACTGCTGATGTGTGACAATAAATATAGCTCTGATATCTTGAAACCCAATTTAACACTTTTTGAGCTAATCAATACTGCTCTTCAATTTTAAAAATGCATTTCTCTGCATTATAAATGAGGTGAGAGTTGATATATAAGTGGTTAGTCAAAAAGTATGGCACAAGTCCCTTGGCAACTGCCCATTTCCTTGACTCCATTGCTGTGCGCTTCATGAGAGTGTGCCAGAACTGCAGGCCAAATAAGGGTCAAGAGTTGGGGGAAAACAGGTGTTACTTAGACCATTTTACCTGACAGTAGTGAGCAATGAGGTCACTGACCCAGTGGAAGGAAAACAGGCCTGACATCACTGGCAAGCTGTACTTGTGACATTTTTTGCCCTTCTCTTTTACATTCATTTCCTTTTCAATTCATCCTAAATCTTTTCCTTTTTACCAACATGAGGGAGAAATTGCCTTTGCTTTTAGACCTTAGAAGAACTGAAGCCTGAAGATACCATGGGGAATCCTGAATTTTCAAGATAGGATGAAAAATTATATTAGGCCAGTGTTTGAAGTTTCTGTGATAAGTTCTGACTTCTATCAAGAGGTATAAATAAAGTGTACAGATGAATTAGACAATGAAACAACTTTTTTCTTCTTTTGTTTTAGTATCCTTTGGCTTTAATTTTCTTAAAACATGAAATAGACACAAAGTTTCATTTTTTATTTGATTTCTTATCTATTTATTTTTCTTCCAATTTCTCTATTTCTCAATCTTTCACACTCAGGGTCACCTATACACACATTCACGTGCACACCATCATGTTTCCCTTTTTGAATAGAGGAGCTGGTTTTTTACAGATTTTTCGAGATTTTTATTTGAGAGTATTATTACCCTTGAACGTTGAGCATACTTTATAATATTTCTTGGAAAACAGCTGTAAGTCATTTTCTACTTATGCTTATTGCAGAAAATTAAAATATTCCTGTTTTACGTTGTATTTATTCAGTTTCTTTTAAAGTGGCAATCCTCTATATAAATGCCATCAGGAGTTGCTGTGACAGTAAATAATTTTATAAAATATCATTTAAAAGTAGATATTTCACTAGATACTCCTAATAATATTTTATAGCTTATGTAGTTGGCATCCTTCTAATACTCTAGAGCATTTATAAAGACAACTGGGAATTTTTGCCAATTATTGAGTTTAAACCCACTACAGCATATTATATTGCTTGAGTAATACTGGTATAAATGGAAAAAAATGTCAAAGAGTATATTAAGATGCAAATAGTAGTTAAAAATACCACGATGTACTGTGATGAAAAGGCAATATTATGAATATCAGTAGGTATATTGTAGCAACTAGAAAACTATGTTTTTTGTAAATGCAATAGACCCATTTAATCCACATCTGTCAGATTCAGACCTGAAAAGCTCAGAGAAAAAGTAAAGGCAATGATTGTAGATTTTTTTTACAGTTTTAAGCAAATTTTATTGGAACAATTTTAAATTTTCTACTTTTTCTGGAAAAATGAGAAATATCAATTGTTTTCCATAAAACAGGCTTTACTTTTGCATTTGACATTTAGTTCATACATGTTTCTTTGTTTTACTTTTTAGGCTCAACTTTCTTGCATAATTAAGAATTTGCAACTTGGGTAATGACAAGAATTACATCTGCACTGAAATCAGTTGTTTGGTAAGTGGGGCAGAAAATACTTGATAAATTATTTTATCTGCAATAAACTCTAATGATCACAATTTATCTATGGTTTTGTCAAAGATTCTTAAGAAAATTTCTAAGTATCATTTAAGATTATTTTGTCAAAACTGCTTTGCATTCTGGCAAGATAAGGGACCTGCTTTTTATGAATATGTTTAATCCATCGCGTTTAAAGGCCCTTCTTGAACAAAAAGCAGAAAAGACTAAAAATACATGCATTGGGCTTCCCTGGTGCAGAGGTTAAAGCATCTGCCTGCAACAATGTGGGAGACCTAGGTTTGATCCCTGGGTTGGGAAGATCTCCTGGAGAAGGAAATGGCAACCCACTCCAGTATTCTTGCCTGGAGAATCCCAGGATGGAGAAGCTTGGTGGGCTACAGTCCATGGGTCGCAAAGAGTCGGACACGACTGAGCGACTTCACTTCACTTTCACTTGTATCATCCATTTTGAATCTAGTACTTTAACTTTTCATCAAAGTCAAGATTGAAGCAAAATACTTCTAACAGATCTTATCAAAAATTAACTTCACTTGTCCTATTCTGTTTGGTTGCTAAAACAGATTACCAGAGACCAGGTAGCTTACAAACAAAGGGAATTTATTGCTCATAGTTCTGTTGTCTGGCAAGTTCAAGAGTAAGGTGCTGGCAGTTTTGTTTTCCAGTAAGAATTCATGAACAGTCATCTTCTCACTGTGTCCTCCCTTGGCAGGGCAGCAAGAATGTCTCTGTGGTTTCTTTCATAAGAGCACTAGACCCAGTCCTGAGAGCTCCTCCCTCATGATCTAATCACTTCCCAAGCCCTGCTGCAGAATATCATCTTATTTAGGTTTCAACATATGAATTTGGGGAGTGGGGGATGGCACAGTCAACCTATAGTATGAATCTTTGTTAACATTTCTTTCATCACTTCAATTTATAAAGATTAGGAATTAAAAAGTTTAGAATGTTTTACTTCAATTTTTCATGCAATCTTCCTTAGAGAGTAAGAACTTCCCAAACACCTAAGTATTCTCTTATACTTGGCCCTTGGCCTCTGGTTTTCTTTCCCTTTAGCATTTATTGCTAAAGGGAATAACTTCTGTTAAGAAGTTTTTTTGGCTAAAGACTTAAAATTGACTGCAATTTTAATCTTTGATAGTATCAAATATGTAAAAATCCTCAGTATATCATTGTTATTGGTTGAATCTTTTAAAAAATGATGACAAAGCAGTGAGCAATAGTATATAAAGCATTTAGAAAGATTGTGAAGAAATCAGTCTAAGAAATTAAGATATAGAAATAATGTATAAGAAAATAAAAGGTTGAGAAAGAGAAAACACAATAAAATGTAAATGAATTAATACTGAGGGCTAATCATTTACTCAATTCTTATTGGACAACTATTGCATTATAAAAGCTGATCTATTTCTGATTTGCCACTAAGAACTTTGTAATGAAAATTTTTCTGATATTAAATATTTTATATCAAAGTATGGCTGTCTATAGAACATTTCTAATACAGAAAAATGTCTAAATAGAAATTTAAAAAAATCTTTAATCATATTCTTGAGTACAAAATACTGCTAACATTTAGCATCTTGTCTTTTTTTCTGTGCACATATACTGTTTTTATTGATTTGCAAATCTAAATATTGAGTTTTATACTCTGCTTTTAAAAGTTAACCTAATTTAAAATTATTTTCCATTATATTAAATATGTAAAATATAATCTTAAATGACTTTATGATATTTTAACAAATGTATGTGTCAAAATTTATTTAACCTTTCCCCTACTCTTGGGCATTTAGGTTGTTTCAAGTGTTTTATTGCTTTAGGTGAGGTTGCAATCAATATTCTCATTCACAAATCTTTGGTTTGCTTTACCACATTTCCACAAAATAAATCCTCCAAAGTGGAACTATGAGTGTAAAACTGATATCAGCAAAATTACGTCAACTCAGATGTCTCCAAGTAGTTTGAAATTATGCCTGGTTCTTGGTTCTTATTAAGCATTTATATTCCTTCTCATATTATAGTAGCTCTTTTGAGTTATGAGGTTTTTTAATTGATTGAAAAGGACTTTTTGCATATTAATAATATATGATTAATCTCTTTTTGATTGTAACATTTCCTCAAACATCATTTCCTTTTATTGTTGTTTATATACATGTAATGTACTTAACATTGACCAAACTCAAATCTTTGGAGTTTTCTATATTTTTTAAAAAATATATTTTTTAATTAAAGTATAGTTGATTTGCAATGTTGTTTTAGTTTCAAGTGTACAGGAAAGTGATTCAGTTGTTTGTATATATGTATATGAAAAAGGTGACAGTTGAATAAAGATCTGAAATGAAGAAAGCAAATCACGTAAATATTATAGTCCCCATTATGGAAGAAAAGGAAAGAGCAAAGTTGAAGGTAGTGAGTTGGGAACATGATGGTTTGTTTGAGAATAACAGAGAGGCTGATGCAGTTACAGGGTAATGCTGCACTGGCAGGGGAGGGAAAGTTTAGGTGACAAGTTCAAAGAGGGGTTAGGGCACCAAAGTCCAAAGGATATGCTTCATAAAGTGTGTGGGCTGTTACTGTGTGTAAAAGGAAACTTTGAGCAGAAAAGCGTGATGATATATTCTGCATTTTCATGGAATTCCTCTAACTGCAGTGAGGCATAGACCATAGGGACGATGAGGGAGCAAAGAGACCAGCTGAAAGTTTGTGTAATAATCTGAATGGGAGATAATGGTGGTGTGATTTGAGGTAGCAATGAATGGGAAAAGTCTAACATTACTGATAGCTGAAATACAATGGATAGCAAGAACTGACCGCTGGATTTGGCAAAATAGAGTTCATTGGTGACCCAGTTTTGATGTAGTGGATATTGGCAAAACTGTTTTGGAGTGTTTCAAATGGAAATAGGAAGAGAACAGTGAGGGAGTAGATGTCTTCAGAGGAGGAATTTTGCCATAAACAATAGGAGAGAAATTGGGCAGAAGTTGGTGAGGGAATGGGGGCCCAGAGATGGAAGAGCTGTAGAGAAAATAAGATGCATGATATGACAAAGAGGAAAGCATTGTTTGAATAATAAAACTGATTAGGCCATATGTGATGCAATTCAGTGGCCAAATGAAGGAATTGGCCTTATGTGATAATAAGGACAGTTCATCAACAGAAAGAGAAGAAAAGGCAAAACATATAGTCACTAAAGCAAGTTGCTAGAATTATGAAAAAAAAATGAGATAAACATATAGAAATTCTCTTCTAAGGTTTTTTACTAAGTCATTTCTGGGTTCAAACATGGGGGAGGAAATACTAGGAGGTGGAGGTGTGAAGAAGTCATCATTCTGCGGTGATGGAGAGAGTGGAGTGAATGAAAATACAGTGTCATTGAGCACTTAGAACACAATTGAGATTTGTGATTATAAGTGTAAACTGACTTCAGAAAGCAGTGGTTGTATGTGTATGTGTGTGTCTGTGTGTATCTATTTCTACAGCTTCATTCAGTATAATACATGTGCCAGAATAGAAAGAGTTGAATTTAACCTGGTTGGTGGTTTTTCCACCCAGCACAATGAATTAAGAGTGATGACAGAATTGGAAGTATATGTGAGGGAGAAAATATGGGCCTCCCTGGTGGCTCAGTGGTAAGGATTCTGCCTGCAATGCAGGAGACATGGCTTTGTCCCTGGGTCGAGAAGATCTCCCGGAGGAGAGCATGGCAACCCACTCCAGTGTTCTTGCCTAGAGAATCCCATGGACAGAGGAGCCTGGCAAGCCCATGTGGTCTCAAAGAGTCAGAAAGGACTGAAGCAACTGAGCACACACACAGGTGAGGGAGAAAATATAACTGACTGAGGACGTTAGCTGCGTCAGGAGGGAAGCAGGATATAAGGGTAATTAGGACCATGGCACCCCACTCCAGTACTCTTGCCTGGAAAATCCCATGGACGGAGGAGCCTGGTAGGCTGCAGTCCACGGGGTCGTGAAGAGTCTGACATGACTGAACGATTTCACTTTTCACTTTCATGCATTGGAGAAGGAAATGGCAACCCACTCCAGTGTTCTTGCCTGGAGAATCCCAGGGACGGGGGAGCCTGGTGGGCTGCCGTCTATGGGGTCGCACAGAGTCAGACACGACTGCAGTGACTTAGTAGCAGTAGCAGCAGCAGCAGGACCATGAAAATATAGTAGAATCAATGGATTGTACATCCTGTTGGGTCAAGCATTGTTGAGAATGGGGTTGAGGAAAGTGAGCTGAAAACATTAGGTGTGTAAGTTACAGACTGACAATATCAACACATGGTTAGAAAAAAACAGTTTGAATTCTCACAAATTTAAACTGAAAGTAAAAGTTATGTCTTTGATAATCATGAACTTTATAATTCACCAGCTTGTTTTGGACCTAGTTTCCAAAAGATTCTTTGTACAATATTTAGCTCCTGCAAAAAAAAAAAACAAAACAAAAAACAAACTATTAATCTACTATATATCTATTTTTGTCATTTTTCCTGAAGCATTTTAGAAGCCATTGATATAATTTTTGAGGGTGACATCATTTTATCACATATGAATATGAGTTTATTTTATATACTTTAAAGTATCCCTTTCAAGCTTCCATACCGATTTATTACATACCTTGATTTATGCATTTGTGTTTATGTCCATGTATGTGTACATAGAACAACTCAGGGGATTAAGGGCACTGCCTCTCTATGCGATTAAAAATCCAATTGTAATTTTACAATTGGCTCTCCCTATGCATTTGTGCTTCCGCATTTGGGGATTCAACCAACTGATAATCAAGTTGCTGCTGCTAAGTCGCTTCAGTCATGTCCGACCCTGTGCGACCCCATAGATGGCAGCCCACCAGGCTCCCCCATCCCTGCGATTCTCTAGGCAAGAATACCAGAGTGGGTTGCCATTTCCTTCTCCAATGCATGAAAGTGAAAAGTGAAAGTGAAGTCGCTCAGTCGTGTCAGACTCTTCCAGACCCCATGGACTGCAGCCCACCAGGTGCCTCCGCCCATGGAATTTTCCAGGCAGAGTACTGGAGTGGGGTGCCGTTGCATAGTACTGTAGTACTTACTATTGGAAAATGTCCACATTTAAGTGGAACTACACTGTTCAAACCCATGTTGTTCAAGGATCAACTATATATTTTTTTCATCTCTTCATAGCTTTTATGATTGATAAACTTTTATAATATTAATTCCAAAACTCACAGTCATGTACTGAAACATCTTTAAAAACACATGTTCCCATAAAATAACCCTTTCCATCTACTTTCATCTGCTTCCAGTGGTTCATTTTTCTACTCTGTTCATTTTCCATCCTTCACATGTGTTTTGAAAGGTTTCAGGATGTCAACACATTTGTTTTTGGCTGCTGAAGCCAACATGTAGATCCTCTGCTTCTAGAGAACTTGAATAGAGTCATTTTGTTATGCTATAAATGTTTGCAGACATATAAGCATTGTTAGAATTTTTTCTGTAAAGTTTTAATTTCTAGTAAATTCCTATTTCCTCTATACATAAGAGCTCTTAAAAAAATACAAAAAAAACCTCTTTAGTATTTCAAGGTTTTGTAGGGAGGAGGGAACTTGGATCACTCGATTTAGCATTTTGCATACTCCCTGCAATATGATAATGAATGTTCTATTTGTTGTATATCTATTTTCTTATAAAAAAGTCATGAAACATATTAGCATTTAAAAATTCTGGGGAAAAAAAATTCTGGGAAGTCTTATAGTAAAGAAATCTGACCAAATTTGATATAGTTTTCCCCAAACATTGCTATCTCATTGAAGGAATGCTTCTCAGAACACTTTGAGAAATATTGTTCTCTATATAGATGACTAAACAGAGACACGGGATATTGATGGATTTCTTCTAAAGTTATGTGACTATTTATTAGCAAAAAGGATCAGAACTAGTTTGGACTCCCAATTAAGTGCTCAATCTTCCTGCCATTTGTCTTCTGGTACTATTTTTATCCCTAGTGCCATGCTGAGCTATATTGGAGCCTAAAGCAAAAGGAAAAATCTATAACACTAATTCTGTCTTTATTTAAGATATTGATGTTTTCTTTTCCATTGATTTATTTACATATTTTAACTTAAAAATATTGTTTAAAATAAATATTTTGTACCTTGATTACTGAGTTTTTGGTTGCTCCTTATATTTTGCACTGCAGCGAGTTCATTTTCCTACCTTGACAGAGTTTGGAGTATCCCAGTAAACTGCATGTATTTTTAGATTTGGAATGTCCAAATCATTCCGTATTCCAAATTATTTGAAAGCATGATGAATTAGTCAAGTCCCCACCTCAAAACCCAATTTTTGGTGACTCCCATTCTTAACGTTTATAAACATTGAAATGTACCTATTATCCTCTGTTCTTTTATTTCTGGGAATAATGGAGTGTCTCTCCAATTTTTTGGTGTATTAATTTATAAATAACATGTATATTATAGCACACTTCCTCAAAGTCTGAAATTTTAATTAAATTATAACAAAAATCTTCCATTAACCAGTTCTTATATACGATAGAGTAGACTTGGGGCTGAGATTATAGCTCCTAGTTCCACTTCATGAAAATGCATGTCACTAGCTCAGTGAACTCTATACTACAGCATTTCCCAAAATGTGTTTCAGGGAATGGGGTGTTAATAGATTCAGGGGAGAAAAAAAATATAGACATAAAATTAGCTAGATAGATAAAGATCTGAAGGAAACCAAGGAGGGTCTTTATTCCAGGACTTTTCAGAGCCTTTAATATTCCAAAGTCCTTCAGGAATATACAAAAAACTTAGAATGCAGTGTTTCTTGAACGTATCTGACAGCAGAATCTATCTATCTGTCTGAATGTGTGTGAGCTTTTGTGTAGAGCATCTGTCATGGCACTATTGTTTCAGATATTTTTGGAAAGTGCTTCTCTAATAGACTAGCCAAGCTGAGATTTTCTTTTATACAAAGTCTTTTTCAAAGTGTGTAATTCACTGTTCAATGATACCACTTTGTTTTTCAATAATGGTTCATTTATCCCAAAGATAAGCTAGGACTCTTCTTGGGCATGGGAGAAATATTGCAAATTAATTGTTTTACCAAGTAGCAATTAATGAAAACATATTTTAATTTTTGGATCAACATGCCAGCCTTTACACAGCTGAGTACTTTTGTAACTCTGAGGTAGCTATTATTCACTTAATGAAAGAGTTCCCCATAATCAATCATATTTGAAACAGCTTACATGTTTACCCCTGTTGGCTCAGGTACCTCTGACCTGTTCACTTCAAAAGGAATTTTGAAAATCCAATCCTTTTTTCTTGTTATATGTTCATTGTTTTTTATATGTTATAATGCAGGGATGGGAGTCATTATAATAAATAAGAACTCTTAATTTGCTGTTTTCCCTTAATCTCAGAAATGCTGACAAAAATTAGTCTTGCCCCCCACCCTGTACCCAGTTACTAACTGAAAAAATTAATATTGATCTGCTAAAATTTGAATAGGGAGTCTAAACTTGGTATTCCTGAATATTAAAATAATATTTTAGAGAAATTTTTGATCAGTTGTGATAATAGTGCTTTCAACTTCAAAGACTGAATACCGATCATAATTTAAAATCATTGTAACTCCCTCTCTGTCTCTTTTGTTTTAGTTGTAAACATAGCATGTCAAAGTCTGTAATGATATACTCCCTTTCAATAGCATCACAACAACTATCCATAACATGCCCAGACTTATTTGCATATGTTAGTTTTCATCTCTGAGCATCCCATTCATAGTACATTCCTTGGCCACACACGTGGACTCTGTTTGGATTAGAAAGTAATTTTCTTATCTTTAGCAGCATCTTCTGTAGCATACTTTAAGAGTTTGAGTTTTTCCAAATGAAATAGGTAATTGTTGTTTATAAAATATTATGATGGCACTGAGTCTGTAGCAACTAAAAACATTCCAGTGTTTGCTGCAAGGCATGAGGAGAGAGTGACACAGCTCATTTCCTCAGCCGAGCTCTCTTTGCTGCCTTGTACAACACTTATTTCAAAGCACGCCACAGCTTAGAACTGTCGTGATCCCCATTAATATAAAATCATTGACCCCTGCTCCTGCTGGTGCGACTAAATTACATTCTGCTGCTCAGCGGCAGCCGCACATGGGGCCAGCGCTTGTAGTCATCGCCAGGTGCCTTGATGCCAGCGCAGCCCCTCCTACACCCAGGGTTTGCCTTTAATGAGGATTAGGCACCTTCAAAGATCTAGGAGGACCCACTCCCAGGATGGAAGCCTTTCTAATGGCATCTGGACTTATCGTAGGCAGTAATTTAGTATCTCAGAGGAGACTGGAGAGAGATTCATTTCTCGCCTCTAAGAAATTGCAAGAATATGTGGTTTTGTGATTGACTTTTTTCCCCCTCTTTCGCTCTACTAGCACATATTCAAGTGCATTATACCTAACAATATAATGTTTTTATGAAACCTGGAAGATGGGTGTGGTAAATTATGATGTATCTCAGGTGGGGAAATTGCTTTTTGACACTATTATTATGTGATGTGCTATTAATAAGACTAAACCCACTCACAGATGCCCCACACTCAATTCATCTTTGTATTTCTGGTGGTGGAATTTCATTACAAAAGGATGGATAACCTGATCCTGAATGTGGTCTGTTTTCTCACTGTGTGGTCTCCATTACAACAGCACCTGACCCTCTCAGGCCTGCCCTTTCACGTGGTACCCTTGCTTTCTAAGAGCAAGGCCATCAGGAGTCTCAACCTTCCTGCAGAGGGTTTGGAATTTGCAGGAATATTCTCTGTGCTGCTACAGTGATCATTCTTGCCTTGATTACTAAGCAGGAGACAGGTAGAGAAATGCAGAAAATATCTACTGAACACAGAAAACATTCTTTAGTTATTCAAATTCCTCCCTTACATAAACCTCAAAAAAATGAAAAAAAGGAATTAAGAATTACTCACACATATGGTATCAAAATAAGTGTGATTATGTGAATGTATATACATATATTCACACAATTATTTGCAGTATGCTTAGATAAGTTCTTTATATAGCAACCTGTTATTCAATAAAAAGCTCAGAACTATTTTTTATCATCAGAATAAAATCTGGTGTTTGAAGTATTATTTGTGGAAAAATCGGATGTTTTGTCTACATATTACAGTAAAACTGAAGTTTAATCTGAAATAATTTGTACTCATAAATCAGTTGATTTTCTCTTTTATTTTTAGTTATGAGATCAAATCATGAAATTTTCTCAGTCAAGTAACCTTCAACCAGATTTTATTTTTTAAATGTATTATGGTAAGAAACTGTGCCCTATCTCAACCCATGAGCACACTGTAACCAGTCAGCAGTCTAAAATGGGACAGAGTTTTAATCGGTACTATGCTGATCATGGTGACTGTGTATGGAGACTTTGAATTTTCTACTCTCTGATTCCTTTCAGAAGAAGCAAATGAAGTCTTATGGCTATAGGGGAGAATCTGCAGAGAGTTCTCACTAACAGCAGAGAGGTTAAATGGTCTACACTATTTGATTATAAATATACCAAAACTATTTTTTGATAAATCTGTTTTAAATAAAAATCCACTAAAACTAACAGTAATAAGGAAATGTATAGAATTTCTAAGGACTGAATTTATCCCTGATATATAAATATAAATGATATAAGTAAATTTGCTCATTATACTTTGTAAAAGACTTATTTTCGGTTTCCAAAATTATTTTTTCCCCTGAGGTCTGTTGCATTAAATTCAGTATCTGCATTAACAACTTGCTCCTGAAAGCTGATACCCAAACAGAGGGCTTTCTTTCCAGAAGGGTTTCCTAACCCCAGTCACACGTCTGCTAATTTGGCCTTTCTCTTAATCTCCGAAGAACTTGCTGAACAGAAGTGAAACTATGCACGTGCTAATGGCTCGCGCTCTGCAAACTCCCCTCTCTCCCCGAGAGTGTCTGGTGTGCAAAGCTGAGCTGGAACAAAGATACACTAATTATTCCCCATTAATTTGTCTGCTTGAATGGTCCTAAATACCAGAGTGATTAATTAGCGCAAGGCAGCCGGGGCAGGATGTCACACCCTTCTCTGCGTTTAAGTGTCGGCAAGGTTGTGCTCAAGTGTTGACAACAGCATATCTTTAATTTTCTCCAAGAAGAAAAGTTTAGTCAGTGCAATTAATTTGAGCTTGGCTGGCTTGCAGGAATAAATGTAACATGTGGAATGATATTACTGCTGTATAGGCATTTTTTTTGCCTCCTTGGGGTACAGTAAAACTTTTTTGGCAACTCTGTTATTGAATAGTGTATTTCTATAATTGTTTCAATTTGGCTTAATTACTTTTGTGCATTTTGCAGCAAAAAAAAAAAAATCCATGGATCATAAACTAGAAATTATTATTCATAATAGGCTGGGATGGATATAGATGAATGAGTGCACAGATAAGAATTAGAATGACATGACATTAAATTTGGTATCCTTTTACTGCATGCAGTTTTCTCTCATGGACTAAAATATACAGTAATGTTATAAAAATAATTTGAAACCACTTAACCTCTGAAGGTTATAATCAATTTACTTAAAAATATATAACTGAAAAGTTACTTATTTGACCTAATTCTTTGGAAGTAGATTTTGCTGAGATTTTAAGCTTTACAAACAAGAGTTTGCCTAGATTCGTCTTATATGTTACTTATAACATAGAAGTCACTTGTAAAAATAATAGAGTGATAGGTAATATATAGCAGTTTCGTTACATTCCTTATTTTTTTGTAAATTTATTTGTCAGAGTGCTTTTCATAAAAAGAATTAACTCCATTTTAAAACAATTATGTACTGTTTAGAGAAATGAATCAAATAAAGTAGCTGCTTGTTCGTACTCTTTTCCCTCTGTTTTTAAGATTAAACTACACACATAATTCTGAAATAGAAACATACTACTATATAATTAGGAAGTAGCGTGTTTCATTTGTTACATTGTATTTCTTGGCTGTTACTGAAATTTTAAATTAATTCATTTTGCTATGGGCATGCTGTTTTGTTTTGTTTTGTTTTCAAACAGTGGGAGGAGAAAAAAAAAATCAGAGAGTGCCACGCAGCCGCAGCCGGCGGCATGAATGTTCTCATCCTTTCTTTCATAGTCTTCCTCCAGCTCTATACAAACCCAAAAGGCTATTCAGCAGCAGGGGTGGGAGCACCGAGGGAGGGAAGGAGTCACCTCTCCCATCTCTCCATGTATCTCATTGTTCATCACTTGTCAGTATATTTCCCACACACCATCTCCAGCCACTCTGCCCCTCATCCTGACTGCCGGTTCCATGACCTCTACGACATTATTCTCTCTCCCTCCATTCCCTACATCTACAGTCTTGTTTTGTTTTTTAATTTTTCCCAGACTGTGATTGCTATAAGACTGTCAGTCTGACTATAAAACGTAGAAAATATTTGTCAGAACAACTATAACAAAGGTTTCTCAGTAGAGTGATGCCTGATTCCTTCTGCGTCATATTCTTGCCCTACCTTCATGCTTCTGCCTCCCGTTTCTTCACAACTTTTTACAATGATTATTAACTTTTCACTGAAGCAGTATGTGTTGTGAAGAAAGCACAATCCTGAGGATGGAAGTTTTATTTCCAGTAGTACTTTTACTACTCATTAATAGTTCAATTTAAGGAAAAAAATATTACTTAACTTATTGAGTCACTTCTGTAAATTACTAATATTTGCTCCTTGGAGATGTAAATGAAATAAGAAATATGATTCTTTATCCACTTGCTTAATATTCTGTTACTCTACGTAGAAAAAAGGTAGCTGTATTTTCTTGGTGCTTCACAATTTTTTGAATTTTGCTACATTTATCAGTTCAGTTCAGTTCAGTCGCTCAGTCGTGTCTGACTCTTTGCGACCCCATGAATCGCAGCACGCCAGGCCTCCCTGTCCATCACCAACTCCTGGAGTTCACTCAGATTCACGTCCATCGAGTCAGTGATGCCATCCAGCCATCTCATCCTCTGTTGTCCCCAATCCTTCCCAGCATCAAAGTCTTTTCCGATGAGTCAACTTTATGGTAGGGCATAAAATTATTTATGTTTATTTATTTATGGCAGTATTTAGTCAAAGCTAAGTATGGTCGATTCCTTGCCTCTCTGTATGTATACACATGCTTTCCACATCAAGAGACGGAGTCTAGTTCTTCTTTTCTTGAATTTAGTGACACCTTGTCCTATGATTGTGGCAAAGTGATGGCCCAGGATTTTCAAGCTAGGTTGTAAGAAGCTTTGGAGTTTCCCCTGGATTATTCGCTATCTCTTGTACTTATGATGCTTCCTCTAAGAACCTGAGAGAAGCTACATAAGAGAGCTACATGGATGCCATGTGTAGATGCTCTGGTCAACAGCTCTAGCTGAGCTTCCATGTGGCAGCCAGCATGAACTGATCACTGTATTGGATGTCTAGCCCAATCGAATTTTCAGATGATACCAGTATCTGCCACCATTTGTTTGTCACCCCATGAGAACCTCCCAGTGAAAATCATCCTGCTGAGTCCATTTGATCCATGGAAATGTGAGAGATAATAATAAAGCATTACTTTAAGCCACTAAGACTGGGGATGATTTGTTATATAGACAGAATAATGAAACAACAACAAAGCTGGATATTAGCATAATTTAAACTTTTTACATCACAGTGGCAAATCAATATAAAATTCACAGCTAGAACGTGAATAATTGAGCAAGGAATTGTATTTGTGTACATCAGTTATCTTCATTCATTCATCCATCCATCCATCATTTGACTACCATGAGCCAGAATTTTTGCTTGTTATATACACTGAAGAATTTTTATAAACAAAAGGTTTAGTTCCTCAAAGTGTATTGATTAGAAATGTGTATTATCAAAATAACTTTTATAAATAACAAAATGAGATTTAAAATGCACTCTTAATAAACAATTATAAGTTATTTTCAGAACTGATGTGAGATACCAGATTTTGAATTGCAATAACTCAAAACTCTTGTTCTTAACTCTAAATCACACTGATTCCTAAGTACAAGAACTCCTTTAACAGAAGTTTTAGTCTTGTCAATGCTTCTCACATTGTAGTGAGAAGTAGAATGAAAAACTCTGACTATAACACCAATTTCCCCCACTATTCCTTTATAAAATTATCCTGACAGTAGTGGCATTACTCTCAGTGTTTTAGAAAAATCAGTATCAATATCATCTTATGTGCTGTGGACAACACTGGTCACACAAATCATACATTTCGGGAATAAAGTAGATGAAAACAATTTAATTTATAGACTTAACTTTTTCAGAAAATATACATTTTTCCCTTTGCTCCTTGCTTTTGGCCTTCTTTGACAGTTCTGTCTGCTTTTCTTTATCATTTTTGTGGGCTTGTTCCCTGCTGGACCTAAAGTTGCAAAACTCAAAGAGTAGAAATAGTTTATCAAAACAGTCTATGCATCTTTGAAAGTGGAAGCGACAGAGGGTGGAATGTTTAGTATTCAGACAAGCAGCAGTTTGTAATATCAAAATCAATGACACACTTTCCCTAGTTTCTCTTTAGTGAGTACTTGGGAGAGGAAGATAGAAGAGGATTTTGTTGGGGGGAAACAAAAAAGAGGCCCAATGGAGCTCAGCTCATGCTGAAAGCAGCAATGAGTCATGTAGATGATAACTGTGTTAAGTAACCAGCCCCATCTAACATCCAGGAAGGCCTTCTGCAACTCCTTCCTCGCTCCCTTCAAAGTGTTAACACTGTTCGATGTTAGGAAGAGCATAGCCCAAGTAATGAAAAATTTTCTCTCTTCCAACAGAGTATTTTTTTAAATTTTTAAAATTTTCACTGGAGTATACTTCATTTACAATGTTGTGTTAGTTTCTGTTATACAGACAGCAAAGTTTTATAAATCAGTTATATATATATCCACTCTTTTTAAAATTCTTTTACCATACAGGTCACGACAGAATATTGAGTAGAGTCCTGTGTACTACATAGTAGGTCCTTGCATGTGCATTTATGCTTGCGTGCTAAGTCGCTTCAACCGTGTCTTATTCTTTGCCATTGTATGGACTCGTCTGTCTACGGGATTCTCCAAGCAAGAATACTGGAGTGGGTTGCCATGCCCTCCTCCAGGGATTCTTCTCTATCCAGGGATTGAAACTACATCTCTTACTTCTGAATTGGCAGGTGGGTCCTTTGCTACTAGTGCTATGTGGGAAGCCCAGAGTAGCTCCTTATTAGTTATCAATTTTATATATAGTAGTGTATATATCCTGATCTCCCCAAAACAGGTATTTATGGAAAACATTCACTTTCTTCTAGTATTTGTAAACCTTGATTTACCTGTAGCATCTAAATGCAAAATCAGTTTTAGTATCAGAGACTCTCATCAGTCCAAGGTCTGACGCCAAGCAGTTACACTGAAATCACCAGAAGAGTGTGTTTAAAATCTGGAATTCCATCTTGCAGGAATGGGACCAGAGAATTTGTTATTGTTCTCATCCCTGGTGGCTCAGATGGTAAAGCATCTGCCTGCAGTGTGGGAGAACCAGGTTCAGTCCCTGGGTTGGGAAGATCCCCTGTAGAGGGAAATGGCAATCCACTCTAGTACTCTTGCCTAGAAAGTCCCATGGACAGAGGACCCTGGTAGGCTACAGTCCATGGGGTCGTAAACTGTCAGACATGACTGAGCGACTTCATTTTCTTTCTTTTCTTTACCATCACAGTGGCTATGCCCAAACTTTCTTCCATGAAGCTACAGTGCCTTGAGAGACTCTGTAAAAGGAACATTCGGTATAGAAAGACACAGTGCAGGTGGCCATACTGAAGTCTGAAATGTATTTAATTTGACTTAACCAAGACTTACTGGCCCTTCAAAAACATTTTTTTTAAAAACATAGTATTCCATGAATAACACATTGAGAAAATAAAGTTTACAAGAATGTTGAGATGTTCCTTTAATTAAAATTAAGCAAAACAAAATTTTATTTGCTTTGCAAAAGTTATGTTTTACTCATATTCTCTTATGGTATTTCCTATAAGCTTGGCCTTTTCTTTTTTTCCATTGCTTACTCTCTCTGTTAATATGTTTTTAACTGTAATAATATTTTTAAAAACTAGAAATAACGTTTTTTTAAAAAAAACATAGAAATTACCTTAAAATTATATGTGTACCTGAAATGTTTAATTGTTTTCCAAGGAACGTATGTGTTACTCATTACTTCAAAGGTCCAATTCTAAGAATTTACAAAAATAGAATCAAAATATTTCATTACAAAGTAAATGGTCACTAGAAAACCACACCATATCCTGTCTTGTACTGTATGTAATTAATTGCGGACAGGAATCTTCCTTCGATTGACACAAAGCTACTAGAGGAAATAGATAACTTGCTCATCTTGCCAGGCTCAAAAGCCTTTGCTGAGTTATGTTGATTTCGGTTGATTCCTGTAACCAGATTCAGCTGAATCATGATATCAATGTCCAGATGCTGTTCAATGTGAAGAATTCACATGCTTCAGTAGTTTGCTGACCTTATCAGGTTTCTGTGATTTGTTATTTTTCAAAGGTAAGATGATTCTTCATCTTCAATTTGCATATTGGAAACATCAATAATCAGCATCAGTTCACCCTCTACTTCAGTACAAAAACCCAATCTATTTTTTACAAGCTCCTTGAGGACAGGGATTATATTTTTGTTTCTTTTTTGTTCCTCTTAGACGTATAATACAGTTTTACACAAAAGTGTTCAAGAAGTATCTGTGGAGTGGATATGAATCACCAAAAGGGATACAAGTTGAGCCACTTATGATCATTATGACTTGCTTGATATAATAGTTTTCTAAAAAGCAGAATACCAGACTTGATGTTTATGGCAGCGTAGTGCCAACTGAGGGCTGCTTTCTGCACTAAATGGATTTTCCCTCTTTGCTTTCTTCTGTCCCTTGCTCTTATTCTTACTCATTTCCAAAGCTCTGAATATTCAGCTTATATAGTTAAAAGTTAAATTTCAAAGATAATGAATTTCAGAGTGGGGATTTTGTTAACAGCAGCAATAAACAAGTGAGAGTTGCATTACACTGTGACAAAAGTTCTTCAGCTTCTATGGGCCCCTGTGTTCATAGATGAAGTGCCAAATGGAAATGTTCAATAAAACATGTGTGAGACTGCACAATAGAACAGTCCTTACATTTTACATCAAGCTGCATCAGGGTCACGGGAGGTGTTTTATTAGCACAGTCAACAATAATATCGTGATTTTTATTAGGAGGAAAAGATAGTGAGAGACTCCTAATTATTTTTCAGCCTGAGGGGCATTTTTTCTTAAAATGAGTGTTAATTTGATCATTGTTGTGCAGTTCACAGATTTACATGAACTTATTTCATGTGACACATGGTTAAGAACCAGACTAAGATTGTTGCTTTATTAATGGTTTTCAGTAAATGTATTCAAAAGTGCTAACTATGTGGGTGTATGGATGATATTGATAGCACTCAGAGGGTTGAATCCTTTTGGAAGTAGCTAGCCTGAAGCCCTTTTCACATGATACTTTCTTTGTTCATGCAGTGAGATGTTAAGCCTACAAGAATGAAATAAAATCCCAGTGAAATAAGAATGGTGTTGTCTCAGATATTACCAAAGTGGCTTTTCTAGAAATGTTTCCTTTCTTGTTTTCCCCTTCTGCCAGTAAGGCAGGCATTAGAGACATGTAAAAGTCAGTGATTTTTCAAAACACTTGCTTTGGCATAATCAACAAAATGCTGCACAATGTTTTTGTTGTTAAATATTATAGAATAAGCATAATCTACTAAGCCTTACACTAACAATTCTTGCCGAGTATATTTCTGAAGCTTATTTATTCTGATTTTCTTTTTGATCTGCATACATTATACTAAACTGAAAATAAGAATTTTAAACTAGTAGTTGCCAGGTTCATTTTAATTTTATCTATCCTTTTTACACACATCATTAATTTGGTAAAAAGTCTTACAAAAAATCTTCTGCCCTGATACCATAGAATATTCTACACCAGCCATATTTTTGATGTAGAAAAAGTCTTCAAAAAGGGCAAAAGTTTAATATGTAGAAGGAGGGAAACTGTGACTCATTCTGTAGGGTTTTCTATTTAATTTACAATTGACTTTAAAGAATTTAGAGAATTTGCAATATATCCTGAATTGGACTCAGAAAATTGCTATTTTTTTACATAAGAATCTCAATTTGAGCAAAACTCCCCATTTTTGAAGATGACTTTTAAATGTTATATTACACGTATAAAACTGACTTGTAAATTATGAAGTATATCAAAATTTTAAGTTGCTATCCTCACTTGAACTATTAATCTGTATGCGGCCATAAAGACCAGTCAATATCTTTATACATTTTTAAATGACCAAAAACTACAGAAAATTTGTCACATATCATTCACATAGCAGAGTAATCTTAAAAGACGTATGGTGAGTAGATGCTAATAAAAAAGTGATGCTTATCCCATGGCAAATCTAGTACATAATTCATGTTTTTAAGAACATCGTTGTTAAAATTGCTTGAGATAGCTGCTTTTACCACTTACTAATGGGAATTGGATTTGACAAAAAATGGATTGAAACAGTTAACCTTGCTATAAACAAGATAGTGAATACAGTATAACTTTCAAGTATTATTATAGATCAAAAATAACTTTAAAGCATTATAAGGAAATATTCTCAATTATACTTTCGCCTTTCTTTATAGAGGTGAAGACTTTTTTCCCAAGCACAATTTATATGCTTGAATATGTTTTTGATATTGGAGAATGTACCAATATGAAAAAGAAAATTTTCCGTGTGTGTTATCACTCATTAACCAATCCTCTCTTTAAAGCATGTTAAGATTCCAACTTTCTAAGAATTCAGAAGCACAATTATAGATTTTTTGCACATGCAGACACTTTGAAAAATCATTGAATCCATTTGTCAGATTCTCAGAAGAATTTGGGAAATTTTGTTTTATTTTTTAATGGCACTTTCCCATGACTCCTTTCAATAATCTTGTAGTTCTGTTTTATACCAGTGGTTTGCAGTCAAGGCATCAATGAACTGTTTCTACTTGAGTAATATTAATCTCATTGAAAAGACAGACCTGCAATATTCTGAGTCTCATAGAACTTCTGCACAAGGCATTGGGACACATCTACTATGAACAGTGTCTGTTGTCATTCACACTCTTATCTTTAAAAAAAAATTGATTGGGAACATCTTGAAGTCACTTAAATTATTTCTAGGGAATCTCACAATAAATCCCATACACGTTATGTTTAAAGGTCATCTGAAGGCCTCAGTGAAGATATTTTGATAGAGAAAGTCTCTATTTTGCATACTGATTTGGCTAACAAGCAGTCATGATTCAATAATGCCTAATGTGTTATAGTAATATAAAGGAGAATTTTAACTTCAGTTCAGTCCAGTCTCTCAGTTGTGTCCAACTCTTTGTGACCCCATGAATTGCAGCACACCAGGCCTCCCTGTCCATCACTAACCCCTGGAGTTCACTCAAACTAACGTCCATTGAGTCGGTGATGCCATCCAGCCATCTCATTTTCTGTCATCCCTTTCTCCTCCTGCCCCTAATCTCTCCCAGCATCAGAGTCTTTTCCAATGAGACAACTCTTCGCATGAGGTGGACAAAGTATTGGAGTTTCAGCTTTAGCATCAGTCCTTCCAAAGAACACCCAGGACTGATCTCCTTTAAAATGAACTGGTTGGCTCTCCTTGCAGTCCAACAGACTCTCAAGAGTCTTCTCCAACACCACAGTTCAAAAGCATCAATTCTTTGGTGCTCAGCTTTCTTTATTAGTTCAACTCTCATATCCATATCTGACCACTGGAAAAACCATAGCCTTGACTAGATGAACCTTTGTTGGCAAAGTAATGTCTCTGCTTAATATGCTATCTAGGTTGATCATAACTTTCCTTCCAAGGAGTAAGCATCTTTTAATTTCATGGCTGCAGTCACCATCTGATCACTGGACTCCAAAATCACTGCAGATGGTGATTGCAGCCATGAAATTAAAAGACACTTGCTCCTTGGAAGAAAAGCTATGACCAACCTAGATAGCATATTGAAAAACAGAGACATTACTTTGCCAACAAAGGTCCATCTAGTCAAGGCTATGGTTTTTCCAGTGGTCGTGTATGGATGTGAGAGTTGAACTATGAAGAAGGCTGAGTGCCAAAGAATTGATGCTTTTGAACAGTGGTGTTGGAGAAGACTCTTGAGAGTCCCTTGGACTGCAAGGAGATCCAACCAGTCCATCCTAAAGGAGATCAGTCCTGGGTGTTCATTGGAAGGACTGATGCTGAAGCTGAAACTCCAATACTTTGGCAACCTCATGTGAAGAGCTGACTCATTTGAAAAGACCCAGATGCTGGGAGGGATTGGGGGCAGGAGAAGAAGGGAATGACAGAGGATGAGATGACTGGATGGCATCACTGACTCAATGGATATGAGTTTAGGTAAATTCCAGAGGTTGGTGATGGACAGGGAGGCCTGGTGTGGTATGATTCATGGGGTTGCAAAGAGTCAGACTTGACTGAGTGGCTGAACTGAACTGAATTGAACTGAACTTAAAACTATAAGCCTAACTTTTGGTCATATGCCTGCCCCTATGTATGGAAAGCAACAGCTACCAAAGATAGAATCATTCAGGTGTGTTGTAGTAGCAATATAAGTATAAGCTGCATTGCCCTAAGTGTGAAACATGTTGCTAAGTGGTAAATAGCTTTTATTAGTCTGGAATAAATAAAAGGCATACTTCCATCATTTTATATCATGGCTCAATTCCTGGTATTTCCACTGATGTCAAAACTATATAAATAATAGCTTGAGTTTATTTATAAATTTGATGTAGGCTCTATGTACTGTGGTGTTGGAGAAGACCATTGAGAGTTGCTTGGACTACAAGGAGATCCAACCAGTCCATCCTAAAGGAAGTCAGTCCCTGCTGTTCATTGGAAGGACTGATGTTGAAACTGAAACTCCAATATTTTGGCCACCTGATGCAAAGAGCTGGTTCATTTGAAAAGACCCTGATGTTGGGAAGATTGAAGGCAGGAGGAGAAGGAGACAACAGAAGATGAGATGGTTGGATGGCATCACCGACTCAATGGACATGAGTTTGGGTGGACTCTGGGAGTTGGTGATGGACAGGGTGGCCTGGCGTGCTGCGGTTCATGGGGTCGCAGAGTTGGACACGACTGAACAACTGAACTGAACTAGGTGCTATTCACACCCATATTAGTATCTTGGCAATGCATTAAAAAGTTGTGCAGGACTAAGGGCTGTATTTTGCAGGATATCTAGGGTCTCTAGTCTCTACTCAGTGCCAACATTTCCTCCAATCATTGTGACCACCAAAAAAGTCCCTATATGAATTTCCATTATCACCCTTATTATGACAATTAGGATTCTCATCTATTTGAAAGGATTGGCCACTGTTTCTGTTCATGCAAACAGGAAATTTCCCTTTTATATTCATTAAGATAGCTTCCCTGAGTGGTCTTATTTTTCTTTTCAGCCAAGTTTATCCAGAAAATTGATAGCTTTTATAACATGAAAGCTGAAAAACAAAGTTTATGATAAATTCACTGGCCGATAATGGTATTTGATTTTTTTTTAAACAAACTTAATCATCCCAAAGCTCTATTCCTACACATATCTGTGTACCACTCAATCACTTTCTCCTGCCTAAAGAGTTATTTATTACAAATAAATTTGCAGCAAAACAAAAGAAGGCAACTTTATTTTATATGAAACATTTCATGAACGTTCTATTTTCGAATGTCTCTATTCAGGTGAAATCCAGTGTGTCACACGGTTCCCTTTGGGCATTAAGATGCTCTGTGATGCATGCTTCTTCCTTTCTCTGAAGGCGTGCTTTTACAGCCTCAACAGAAATGCCTAGATTCAGACAGGTATGGTGTCCTTACTTCATGACAGTCAATACCTCAAATGGTGAAAGCTTGTTATGTGGAAGAATGTCCTTGGTCAAGTCCTGCTGCTGCTGCTGCTGCTGCTTCTGTTAAGTCGTTTCAGCCGTGTCCGACTCTTAGTGACCCCGTGGACTGCAGCCTACCAGGCTCCATGGGATTTTCCAGGCAAGAGTACTGGAGTGGGTTGCCATTGCCTTCTCAGAGTACTCCTGCTAAGTTCCTTCAAATAACCCTACTTTCTAGAAGTTTCTACTGTAATGAGTTTCTATTATAAGCATTCTATAAAATTGTATTTATTCAAGAATCATTTGTCAAGCAGGTGATATGAGCCTTGACCTAGGGTAGTCACTTCTTAATGGACCAAAATAAATTATGCAAAATTTATTTATTGCAATCCACAATCAAGTCTTTTCTTGATGGACCAAATAATAAAATATAATTTTAAGTTAATTATTACAAAAGCAATTATAACTAAAAATCAATAATGAATTCATAGTCATTGGAATATTTATTCATTTAAATTCATTGTATAAAAGAATATAATATAACCTAAGAATATATAATAATATAATAGAGGGGGCAAGCAGAGTAGGTTCGAAGTATCTATTGTTTCTAGTGTACTGAGGTGAGTTCTAGATGATCACAAGGGAACAAAACTCCCACGTCTCCAGTTTCTTCTTCTCGGGCTAAAACAGTCTGGCTGAGGCAGACTGACTTAAATATCCAGAGCATTGCAAACAGACTAGATAGACTTATGTGGATCGCAATAAATACATTTTGAATAATTTATTTTTTGGTTACAAAACTGCAGTGAAAAAGCAAAATTGACATTTTGTCCTGCCTGCATTATGACTAAGCAGAGCTTCCCAGGTGGCGCTAGTGGTAAAGAACCCACCTGTCATTGCAGGAGACATAAGAGATATGGATTCCATCCCTGGGTTGGGAAGATCCCCTGGAGAAGGCATGGCAACGCACTCCAGTATTCTTGCCTGGAGGATCCCATGGACAGAGGAGCCTGGTGGGCTATAGCCCCCTGGGGTTGCAAAGAGTCAAACACGACTGAAGGACTTAACATGCATGCCTTATAGGTCAGTCAGAAATAAAAGTGAAGCAAACAGACAAACACCTTTACATTATGAGGTAAGCTAAAGTAAGCAAAATAAAAAACCCATCTAATACTAGTTGTTTAAATCAATGAAGAATTCAGTCTTTTCCTCAAAGTGGCCAGCTTCCTAACAAACGAAGTTAATCCTACCTTGGCAGTACTGACACCTACAGATAGGTGAAGACTCCTAGAAATAGGGTAATCATTTGAGGAAACAGCTGCTTTTTTTCCACCTTAGTAACCTTACATTAGAGTATTAGTTTTCCTTTACACATTCATTTCAAACTGTGTTCAATAAGATGTTTTTTTCAGAAGACTTCCTCATAAACAGTTTGCTTTTGCAAATAAATATTTTCAATAGGTGTTTTTGACACTAGTCTTATATATTTAAGAGAGCATTAATTTATAAACAAAGAAAATTGCAAACTCCATGTACCCTTACTATGAATTCTACACTCTTTAATGATCCAGCTTTTAAACCTGTTTTTCTAACATAGATTTAAGTTAAATTAACTCTATTGAAATGAGTAATAAAATCATTTATTCCTCTCCATATATTTAGGTAGCTGCAGAAAATTATATCATATTCAGTCATTTCACATTTATTTATTCAACAACACCAAATATATATTATGTGCCAGATACTATTTCAGCCGCTGAAGATGAAGGAATGAACAAAATAGACGCAGGTCTTGTCGCTATGGGCTCACATTCTAATAAACTATAAATATATCATAAATTACATGTAATATTAAGAATAATTGATTTTATGTAGTATAAACATGGCTAAACAACTGGGGCTTCAGATTTCATTTAAAATTACTTTCTACTGTTTTCATAGGAAGTGTTACTTGAAGAAGAAACTCTGAAGTAGAGGATTTATTAATCACACAAAAGGAGAAACACTTAGTGACCCCTTTTGAATGTAATGGCTGTTAAGATGGCTGATAACCTATTTTAAACCTTTGCATTTTAAGAGAAGATTGAAAAATGGAACAGCTCAGCAAGGAAAGTCTTTAACAAATTACGTAAAAATATCATGAAAAAGTTTTAGACGCTAGAGTAACTCCATTCACTCCTTCAGCTTTTAGAAGTATTGGGTTGACCAAAAATTTCATTTGGGATTTTCTGAAACATCTTATGGAAAAAAAATGAAATTTTTGGCCCTCCAATATTGAGGAAGCCATTTGCTCACTGAGTGAATTTGGTTCAACATTTATGCGGAAATCATTGTAAACTCCGTTTCAATTTGGGAGAATAAGAAAAAAAATACACAGTGATATTTACACCCTCCCTCATTATGAGCTTCTTGAACTTCCCTTCTGAAAAGGATTTATATATATAAATCCATTATATATATATATATATATATGTACACACACACACACACACATATATCTCATGGCTCAGATGGTAAAGAATCTGCATATAATGTGGGAGATTCAGGTTTGACCGCTGGATCAAGAAGATTCCCTGGAGAAGAGAATGACTACCCACTCCAGTATTCTTGCCTGGAGAGTTCCATGGATAGAGTCTGGTGAGCTATAGTTCATGGGGTCACAAAGAATTGGACATGACTAAAGCTCAACATTCAGAAAACAAAGATCATGGCATCTGCTCCCATCACTTCATTGCAAATAGATGGAGAAACAGTGGAAACAGTGGCAGACTTTATTTTTGGGGGGCTCCGATATCACTGCAGATGGTGACCACAGCCATGAAATTAAAAGACACTTACTCCTTGGGAGAAAAGTTATGACCAACCTACACAGCATATTAAAAAGCAGAGATATTACTTTGCCAACAAAGGTCCATCTGGTCAAGGCTATGGTTCTTCCAGTAGTCATGTATGGATGTCAGAGTTGAATTAATAAAGAAAGCTGAGCACCAAAGAATTGATGCTTTTGAACTGTGGTGTTGGAGAAGACTCTTGAGAGTCCCTTGGACTGCAAGGAGATCCAACCAGTCCATCCTAAAGGAAATCAGTCCTGGGTGTTCATTGGAAGAACTAATGTTGCAGCTGAAACTCCAATACTTTGGCCACCTGATCCGAAAAGTTTGAGTAAGTTCCAGGAGTTGCTGTTGGACAGGGAGGCCCGGCGTGCTGCAGTCCATGGGGGGGAGGGGGTGTGTCGCAGAGAGTTGGACATGACTGAGCAACTGAACTGAAACTGAAACTGAAGCGACTAACACACACACACACACACACACACACACACACATATATATACAGAGAAAGAACAGCAATAGTCCTTAGAAGGACTTGTGTTTCTTGAAAAAGAAAAAGTGATTATTACTAGCCTTTCTTGGTTCAGTTCAGTCGCTCAGTTGTATCCAACAATTTGTGATCTCATGAACTGCAACACGCCAGGCCTCCCTGTCCATCACCAACTACCGGAGTCCACTCAAACCCATGTCCATTGAGTTGGTGATGCCATCCAACCATCTCATCCTCTGTCATCCCCTTCTCCTCCTGCCTTCAATCTTTCCCAGCATCAGGGTCTTTTCAAATGAGTCAGCTCTTCACATCAGGTGGCCAAAGTATTGGAGTTTCAGCCTCAACATCAGTCCTTCCAATGAACACCCAGGTCTGATCTCTTTTAGGATGGACTGGTTGGATCTCCTTGCAGTCCAAGACTCTCAAGAGTCTTCTCCAACACCACAGTTCAAAAGCATCAATTATTCGATGCTCAGCTTTCTTTATAGTCCAACTCTCACATCCATACATGACTACTGGAAAAACCATAGCCTTGACTAGACAGACTTTTGTTGACAAAGTAATGTCTCTGCTTTTTAATATGCTATCTAGGTTGGTTATAACTTTTCTTCCAAGGAGTAAGTGTCTTTTAATTTCATGGCTGCAATTACCATCTGCAGTGATTTTGGAGCCCACAAAAATAAAGTCAGCTTTATTTGTTTCCACTGTTTCTCCATCTATTTGCCATGAAGTGATAGGACTGGATGCCATGATCTTAGTTTTCTGAATGTTGAGTTTTAAGCCAACTTTTTCACGCTCCTCTTTCACTTTCATCAAGAGGCTCTTTAGTTCTTCACTTTCTGCCTTACTAAATGTTAGCAATAACAGAAATAAAGTTTATTCAACCACTTTGTGCCTGTTCATGAGACATCTATCAAACAGCATAGATGTGCCCATGTAAAGATTATCTTTTGCTCATTAGCTGACTAGAACCTCAAGTTCACATCATTCCTTTCCGAGTTAGGGAACTTGGGGTACAATCTATAGAGTCGTTAGAATACTTGTCCTGAACATAAATTGTCTCAATGTCTCTGTCATGTGTTTCTGATTCCTCTTTCCTATCCTGATAAGGAGTCAGATGTGAGCGGCTCTGCTGTTCTGATGGAATGCTCAGTGAGGTCAGAGCCAAGTTGTTAAGGATGCCAGTAGAGTCTGGGGGAGGTTGAGGTATCCTGCAGGGCTGTGAGAAGGGTGCTGGAGCTCACAGATTGTTGTAGATTTCATCCTGGATGGTTTACCGAGCACTTTGGGATGCCTGAGGTGAAAATTACAGCAATTTTAAGAGTCTGACACACTTTCCAGCTGATAGCACTAAAAACATGACGTGTAGTCTCCTTGTCTTTCCTTGTTTGTTTCTTTGAATGAAGATGGCAGAAATGTTGTGTATGAACTATTACCCAGTATGTAGGTTTTTTATGAATTAAATTAATTTATCCTAGAAAAATCCATTTATTTTTTCCCTTCTTTTGAGTAACTTATATAATAGAGCAGATTCACTATATTTATCAAAGTTATTAGAGCCCTGGGTTTTTAATTACTGGTTGGGACCCCAGCCTTTCTAGTAGAATCCAGGCTGCACACTGAAGGGAGGAAAAAGAAATGACAGATTATGCAGTATACAAAGAGGATATCAGTGACTTATTCTCATCTAAGACAGCATTTAATGCAATTGTAGTTGCTCTGGAACCCTATCCCTCTTATTTTATTTGTGGGGAAGGGATTTGGAGGTTACCAACCAGAACAATTAATTGCAGCCTCACCTGACACATTGTTTTAACAAAATTAAAATTATGAAAACTATAACATTTCATGGATAAAAAAAATTGAATGTTTTTTATGTACAAGCAAGAACTTTAGCCTGTACTAAAGTTTTTAGTGCATTTCTCCTTAGCATGAAGTTATATGCCTGAAATGAATTACTGATATTTTTATAACTGGTCACATCACAGAATTGGATGTGTCAGAATTTACTCTTAATGATTTGGAATTATTCTTTCAACTTATACAAACAGCCTATTGTTGTTTCTCTCCTAGAATTTTAGAATCTATGAAAACCCCCAAATAAGCATGAAGCAACTGTTATAAAATGAGCCATATCTGAGGGCATGTTAAGATTTTCCTGTGGACAGTTTTGTGCAGTGCTCAAAGTTAGACCTCTAGATATATGTGAATTACATTTGTAATTCTAACATTAGAATCTATGTGTTAGTTTGAAAGGCTCCTTATGTCAAGGACCGATCTCCCTCGCTCCATTCTTATGATTCCTTAATAGTATAATAACGTAAAGAGTAAATAGTCTGTGGATGAATCAAAAAATAACTAGTAAAAGCCATGTGAAATTTTTAAATAATAAAACAAAACAATATAAGATATCCTGAGTTATACATTACAAGGAAGCTGAATAAACTCAATTCAGTTTGAAAAATTATATAGTTCTGTTCTAGTTGTCAAAGTTTCATATATTTTATATGCATGGATACATCAAAGAGATTTAATGAATGAATATCTTATGAATACATCCTTTCTTCTTTCTACTATGACTGTTTCATCACTTAACCCTAATTCTGCTCTTTGTTTCCCCCAAAGTTTGCTAATCCATTAGCTCTTCCTCTCCATATCCCTTTTATAGATTTCTTAATGTTAGTAGGAATCAGCCTTCAGCAACCACATCATAAATCTGAGTGCAGTCTAAAATCTAATCGTTTCAATGTTGTCAAATAAGAGTGACCAGTAAGAAAGGTCTATAACTAAAACTTCCACTGTGGATGTACATTCAGCTCTTCATATAGTCAAAAACTTTAAATCATAAAATTTCAGTACAAAGGACAAAATGCAACTTTGCAATTATTTGCATAGAAGTTACCACTTAACATGAAGAGCAATACCTGTGACATTTGGGCTGTCTAGACAAAGGTTGTTTACCCAAACTAAATCCATTAAAGGTATGTCTCACACTGTTAGCTAAATCCTACTAAAAATATTCTTACTGAGTCCAGCATGCCCTGGTGCCTAACTCCATGGCATAAATTAAGGTTCAGAGAAAGTCTCTTAACTCTTTCAGATCTTTAAAACAAAAGGAGCAATTCAGATAATCACTGAATTAATCCAAAATGCAGATATATACATGTTAAGGTTTATTTTATCACTGAAAGTTTTTATCTATTCTAAAGACATGTAATTTCACACTTAAAAATAGAGCCACAAAAAATAGCTATTTACTAAAGAAAATAGGAATAAGATTGTGAGTGTGTGTGTATGTGTGATAATTTGGATAGCATAAAAGTTTGTGAAGTTTAGCCTATAGAAGTGGTTTATGGATGGAACAGTTGATTATCACAGCAAAATAATAGTAAGTACCATAGCTGCAAGAAAGGAATAGCAGGACTTGACATCTACCCTGAGTTGTAATTTTATATCCTAAACTCTTAGATTTACTTCTTTCATGAAATTTAAAAATTAGAGTCCAGTTTGTGATTTTTTTCATTTTCTTGTCTTTTTTTTTTTTTTTAGGTCTTATGTCCCAGGGACTAATTCTCCAGCTCTTATTTCATAGTTACAGCACCTTATATCCTGCCATTATTTTCTTTCTGATAACACAGCCTAAAACATATGGAGCCTGAAACTCTTCAACCAAAGTTAAGAAAAAGCTGATGAATTATCAATAAAATTAGTACCAGAGGCATTACCACATACAAATCTCATCATTTGACAAAAATGTGATGAATATAGAAAAAGCTGAGCTTGAGAATACATGTAGTCTAATTGCTCTTTCATTGTCATTGATTTTCTTGCTACTCTAGTCATCTGATTTTTTTTTTTTTCAAAATATCCCAAAAGTGCATTTCTTTCCCCATACCCTAAACTTCTGGAATTGTCTCTTCATATGAGGACATGAACCAGTGTACCCAGTTCCTCATCTATCCAGACTCAACCAAAAACAACTTCTTGAAAAATATTTGGGTAGAGTGATTGTAATCGTCATTGGTTTGGTTTTTGTTAACCTTTATTTTTTGTTTGAGGAAGATTAAGTCAATCCACCTGGAGTTTAATACTGTATGTTACTATAGTAACTTTATAGCCTGTTTGGCTGTGACAAAGGGGCTTCATCTCTTCCATTTCATGCTCCTGTGTCGACCTACTCCCTCCCAGTGTTTTATTATATCTGTCTTTAAGGGTATCTGCGGGAGCCACAGCTGCTGTGCTTTTGTAACAGAAAGCAGTTTTCACTGTGTGAAATGCTGGGCTCTAAGAGGTCTTACAGGCTGATGGCATTATTGAATTTCAAAGCAAAGACAAACAACATTAAATTGTTTGAAGCTAATATTCATGTTTTCCAGTACACCATGTATTTTTCTAGAAATAGTATTTAATCTATTTTCCAGAAAAATATATAATTGCTATCTAATGGAATTATGAATGGGAAGGTAGGAAATAACCCTAAAGTAAAATAAATTGAAAAAACAAATCCGAAGTATATTTGACATATATCAACATGGTATACTGTCTTCTTAAGGGGATGTTTCTACTTTAATCAACAATTTGAATGTTTTGTCCTTTTCAAGTTTTATAGATATCTAAATATTGTTTACTGAGCAACTTCTGAATATGTTCTTATAATTTATATATAAATGCTAACTAATTCACTTTAGCAACACTTTGCCAATTTAGGTTCTATTCTTAGACCAAGTTCTAGTAATGATCTCTTTTGAAAAAAGTGTGTTGGACTCTGTTATTCCCCAAGATAATATAGTTTTAGTGAACTCAGAAATTATTTATAGGAAAGTACAGAGAAAATACTTTTGATATTAGTTTTTTTTTTTCTTTTTCCTGTTTCTCTCATTATTTAGCCAAAGTATCTGTCCAACTTGAAACTTCAGAACATTTCTCCTCCCAAAGTGGTCCAATATTTATTTGCCTCTGTTCCATAAAGGCAACTTTGGTGAGATTCTTTTTCAGAATATCAGTGTAGTGATCTTCCAGTTGTGTTAATTGTTGTGTCGGAAAAGCAGTGAACGCTCAGTGCTATCTTGTTAACTTGCTAAGCATCTGGTCAGCAGGGTAGTTCAGCCCCAGCAAGGCTCTTGACACCTCTGCCAAGGGTTATTGATACCTCACACACCCCAGCTGAGGCAGATTGTTTTAGTTGGGCTTCAGATCCATAGCATAGCCTGTAGTTAGGAAAAAAAAAAAAAACACCACCAACAAAAAAAACCCCAAGTGATTGACAGCCCACACCTCCTGGGCCCTTCTTACTACCAGACACAACATCTGCTATGCCCTGTGGAGCAGTGAACCAACACACACCGAGAGAGAACTGTTTCTAGTATTGTCAGAGTGGATTTTGTTAACCCTTTGTAGTTACTCTCTGGAGAAGAGCATGAGATGGCTTTTATCTGGGGACAAGGATGGGGGTTAATATAGATTTGGGAAGAAATTAGAATCCCTTACTTTAAAAAGAAATTTTATTTAATAAAATATTACAGAAAGTGACCAAAAAAGAAAAAAGAGAAAGAGAGAGAGAGAGTCTAGTACAAGTGCCTAGAAATAACCTCATTGCTGTGCTTTTCTTTCATTGTCAAATGAAAGATCTGTCATATTCTTTCCCAGCATTATCTCTCAGAATCAGAGAAACTGAACTCGTGCAGAATAATGAATTAGTGGCAAATGGTTTTGTTTTTTATTTACACAGTGCTTTCAAGCCTAAAGATTTTCATTACATCTAGGTTTATAAAAATTATTTTCAATAATTCGAAAGAGATTAGAAAGCCAGTATATTTAAGTAGATAGAAAGCCACAGTGTGTCCACGCCAAACATTTAAAAGGCAACAGTACTGTGCATCTAGTATTCTGTGACTTTCAAAGTTGTAATGCTGAAATATGGGAGTCTATATATCATTTTAGGAAAAAGATTTTTTTTGCTATTGACAACTCAACTACCCTGCTGATAGAATGCAAAATCCTATATTTGATAATAAATATGATTCATTAAAAATGAATCGAGAAGCTTTTGTAGACTGCCAGCAATATATAGGAACATTTAAAGTTTCCCCAAAGCAATTTCCAGGTTAAAATTGTTTTGACATTTTTGAAGAGCTCATTTTTGTGTCTGGATATTTTAAGATATCTTCTGAAACAATTTTTCACACTTTGTGTGTCTTAGTTAAAAAGGTAAAGAATAGAGAATAATGTTGAGGTAAAAATATCTAATTTCTTTATATATGTGTTCTCTGGTACTGACATGAATAAAATGTAAAAAGAGAATTTATATATTGGAAAAAATACATCAGTGGATATAAGAGTAATTTAATTCATCTCTTTTCACTTGGGCCAGTATTTGTCAGACTAATTTTCCATCTTACTACCATGCATCAGTGTTAATACTTAATGACTGTAATATCTCTGTTTACAGTACTTTAAGGACAAGCTATGTTATAGAATAGCTGCAGCATTTTTATTATGTTTTTATTACAGCAATGTAATTAACAATATTATTATTTTTAGGCATACTCTTTACCTCTTGTCAGGATTATGTTCGGTTCCATTCATTTCAGTCACTCAGTTGTGTCTGACTCTTTCTGACCCCAGGAACCGCAGCATGCCAGGCCTCCCTGTCTATCACCAGCTCCCAGAGTCCACCCAAACCCATGTCCATTGAGTTGGTGATGCCATCCAGCCATCTCATCCTCTGTTGTCCCCTTCTCCTCCTGCCTTCAACTTTCCCAGCATCAGGGTCTTTTCAAATGAGTCAGCTCTTCGTATCAGGTGGCCAAAGTATTGGAGTTTCAGCCTCAACATCAGTCCTTCCAATGAACACCCAGGATTGATCTCCTTTAGGATGGACTGGTTGGATCTCCTTGTAGTCCAAGGGACTCTCAAGAGTCTTCTCCAACAGCACAGTTCAAAAGCAATATATGGCAAAACCAATACAGAATTGTAAAGTAAAATAAAAAATAAATAAATAAATAAAAAACACAAACAAACAAACAAACAAAAAACAAACTGGCCCTCATTAAAGAAAAAAAAGCATCAATTCTTCAGTGCTCAGCTTTCTTTATAGTCCAACTCTGACATCCATACACTTCCATTTAATTTACCCAATATTATGAAGACAAGAAATTATTACTTGAGTTTTATGATATTATATTATTATCACTTGGAGTTATATTAGTGAATGAGTATGTACATATCTGGTATTTAAGATCCATTTGGTTCCAACAAACATTCTTGGGTCAAGTTTTAGCCAAAGATAGGTTATATTCTAATAATCAAAATTTTAAAATACCTATATGCAGATAATTTAAGTAATAGTTTTTTTTTTCACTATTTTGAAACTTTATTGTATGCCATGTTCATGTGTATTAGTTAAAAAGGTAAAGAATAGGGAATAATGTTGAGGTAAAATTATCTAATTTCTTTATATATGTGTTCTCTGGTACTGACATGAATAAAATGTGAAAAGAGAATTTATATATTGAAAAAATACATCAATGGATATGAGTAATTATTATCTTCTAATAATCAAAATTTTAAAATACCTATATGCAGATAATTTAAGTAATAGTTTTTTTTTTACTATTTTGAAACTTTATTGTATGCCATGTTCACATGTGTTTGTGTGCATGTATGTGTTCATGGTTGACTTCTATTTCATTGATGTGTTTATTCAATGGCATTCAATTGGCATTGGCTAATCCAATGCCACACAATTATCATTATTATAGCTTTACATTATGCCTGGACATGTACTTGGAAAATACCTTAAACTTGACCTTTTTTCTCATTGTTTTCTTGGTTATTTATACAAATGTACTCTTTTATAGAAATACGAAAGAAAGGGAAAAGAAAGTTAAGTGTAATAGTTTGGTTTCTTACATGTGACAGAATCTTATATTTTGTCTAGGAATAGGAGAATTTAGTTCATTCATGGTTGGGACAATCAGCAATTACTATATCTGTTATCTCATTTTGTGTTTTCTCTGTATCATGTATTAGAATCCTAACTTTTTACTAGATAAAATAAATTTCCTATGGTTCCTATTTTGATAGCTCTATATTCTATTTCTGTTCTATCAGTTATGCTTAACTTTTAGCACATATACTTACACATATTTTTCTAATGTCAAGGGTTTATCATTACCTTCCTTCTTCTTTTCCTTTCTCTCCCTCTCCCTGACGCTATCATCTTGACAATTTTATTTTCAGATTATCATTAAAAGCATCTTCCTTAGTTTCTTTTCCTCCTTCTTTTCTACCTTTTCTCCCTTTACATCATCTTCTCATTTTACTTACTAAGTTTTAACAATCAATTAACAATATTATGCTCATCATTTTACCCCCTCCTCCTTTGTACACTTATAAATTCACTTTACCTTTTTTTTCCTACTTTTTTCTTTTTCATTTTACTGTTGGAGGAATATATCCTTGAGTTTTCCTTCTTTTTCATTCAAAAAGTCTCCATTTTACTTTTGAGAATGTATTTCTTTAAAGATTTCCTTACCTACATCTATTATATTGTTGTTTAGGCAGTAGATAAATAAAAGTGCTTTCTTCTGTTCTTAATATTCCTATTTCTAAAGTCTTTTGACATATTTCTTCACCTTGGTCATTTATCTCACTAACGTGCTTTTTATCAGTGTGTAATTGTTGTTTTATATACGTATATATAAGTAAATATATTTTTCACATCAAAAACTCTTAATACTTATTTATGATGATCAGTTTTTATTTCATAAATCCTAGTTTTTTCTTCATCTTTCTATGTATTCAAATATACTTAATTTGAAGGTATTTTCTGACTTCCCGGTTAACTCACTTTTCAGAAAATACTTTATTTTCGTTCTTTATATATTTTTTTCTTGTATGGGTCAATGATACTGAGTTGGCTTATTTTTTATTGTATTTCATGCATATCTGTGATTTTTTTTTAGTGCGGTGGTGCTTTAGTTTCTAAATGACTGCTGTAACAACCACAGATTTGATTTAGTGGCTTAAATCAAAACTACATTGTCTTACAGTTCTGTAGTTCAGAAGTCTGAAATGAATCTCACTAGGCTAAAATCAAGGTGTTAGCAGATCTGAATGAAAAAGACTAACGTTAATATTGATGTAACATCAAATGATTATAATCGACAAAAAATAATACATGTTTTACATAAACAATAAAATACTAACAAAATTGATTTTGGCCACGAATAGAAGTTCAGATTCTATAGACTACATGCAGATCACATTCTCCTGCCATAATAAAGTAAAATAAAACATTAATATAAAATATTTAAACAAAAAACACTCATATATATATTAATAAATCTATTATGAAATTGCTTTAAAAAGGAAACAAAATATAATTAGAAGCTCTTGAAAAAGAACAAAAATACAAATATTTTTGTTATCACTATGGAATATTGCCAAAGTTTACTCAAATGAATATCTGTAACTTTGAATATTTTGTCAAGTAAGAATATGGAAATGAATAATTTAAACATTGAACACTGAAAAATAAATACAAAGCAAATATAAATTTAAAAATGCAACCAAAGACACCAGGCATTGAAAAAAACACCAAAAGTTGGTAAATCTAAGAAACATTTTAGTTGGTACACAGCCCAAATTTTGGTCTAAAAAGAGAATGTTTAAAATGACATTAAAAGTTGTTGGACTATGTGTATACATATTTTCTAATTAATTTAAAAACTTGTTATATTGAATTTATTTTTTAGAAATATGAATGATGATATTTCATATCTTGTTTGAAATATGAATTCCTATCCCAAATAAAGGCAATGCCAAAGAATGTTCAAACTACCACACAACTGCACTCATCTCACACACTAGTAAAGTAATGCTCAAAATTCTCCAAGCCATGCTTCAACAGTTCGCAAACCGAGAACTCCCAGATGTTCAAGCTGGATTTAGAAAGGCAGAGGAACAAGAGATCAAATTGCCAACATCCATTGGATCATAGAAAAAGCAAGGGAGTTCCAGAAAAACATTTGCTTCTGGCTACACCAAAGTCTTTGACTGTGTGGATCACAACAAACTGTGGAATTTTTTTTTTTTTTTGAAAATTCTTAAATAGATGAGAATACCATACTACCTTACCTGCCTCCTGAGACATATGTATGCAGGTCAAGAAGCAACAGTTAGAACTGGACATGGATAAACAGACTGGTCCCAAATTGGGAAAGGAGTACATCAAGTCTGTATATTGTCACATTGCTTATTTAACTTATATGCAGAATACATCATGTGAAATGCCGGGCTGGATGAAGCACAAGCTGGAATCAAGATTGCCAGAAGAGATAACAATAACCTCAGATATGCAGATGACACCACCCTTATATCAGAAAGTGAAGAAGAAATAAAGAGCCTCTTGATGAAAGTGCAAGAGGAGAGTGAAAAAATTGGTTTAAAACTCAACATTCAAAAAACTAAGATCATGGCATCTGGTCCTATCACTTCATGGCAAATAGATGGGGAAACAGTGGAAACAGTGAGAGATTTTATTTTCTTGGGCTCCAAAATCACTGTAGATGGTGACTGCAGCCATGAAATTAAAAGATGCTTGCTCCTTGGAAGAAAACCTATGACCAATCTAGATAGCATATTAAAAAAGAGAGACATCGCTTTGTCAACAAAGGTCCATCTAGTCAAAGCTATGGTTTTTCCAATAGTCATATATGGATGTGAGGATTGGACATAAAGAAGTCTGAGCACTGTAGAATTGATGCTTTTGAACTGTGGTGTTGGAGAAGACTCTTGAGAATATCTTGGACTGCAAGGAGATCCAACCAGTCCATCCTAAATGAAATCAGTCCTTAATATTCATTGAAAGGACTGATGCTGAAGCTGAAACTTCAATACTTGGGCCACTTGATGTGAAGAACTGACTCATTAGAAAATACCCTGATGCTGGGAAAGATTGAGGGCAGGAGGAAAAGGGGACAACAGAGGATGAGATGATTTGATGGTATCACTAACTCAATGGACATGAGTTTGAAAAAGCTCTGGGAGATGGTGAAGGACATGGAAGCCTGGCATGCTGCAGTCCATTGGGTTCAAAATAGATGGACATGTCTGAATGACTGGGGGAAAAAAAACCAAAAACCCTGACTCAAAATTTATTTTGAAGTGCAACATAGCTAGCATCACCAAAAATTTTTCAGGAAGTCAAAAGATGGAGTACTTACATCATCTAACTTTAAATTTGCTGTGAAAGTGAAAGTTGCTAAGTCGAGTCCAACTCTGCGACCACATGGATTATACAGTCTATGGAATTCTCCAGGCCAGCATACTGGGTAGCCTTTCCCTTCTCCAAGGGTCATCCCAACCCAGGGATCGAACCCAGGTCTCCTGCATCACAGGTGGTTTCTTTACCAGCTGAGCCACAAAGTAATTAGACATCTTACTTTGCTTGTAGTAATAGACCAATGGAAAGACTAAAGACTTCAGAAATAGACTCACACCTATAAAACACATTGCATTTCCAAAGATACTAAAACAAATCCTTGGGGAAAGTATTTTTCACAAAGGAAGTTGAAATATCTATATGGAATAACATGAAAGTCAAACTTGACTCCACACCAAACATAAAAATTAATTTGAGATATAGTATAATCTAAATGAGCAAACTAAAGTCATAATGGTTCTAAAGGCAAACAAAGGAGATTATCTTGGCAAAATGAGTAGACAAATAATTCTTAGACAAGATATGATAAACAATTACTATAAGGAAATAAAATGAACAATTTGGGGAGTATAAATAGTAGCCATAATGAGATGCCACTCAAATTACTGAACTTATGAAAATACCAAATGTAGGTGAAGATTTGAAGCAATTGGAACTCTCACACAGTGCCACTGAGAATGCAAATGGTACAACCATTTAGGAAAAGGTTTTAGCAGTTTTTACAAAGTTAAACTTATACCTACCATATGACCCACTAACTTCTTTACTTACTACTTTCCAAGAAAAGTAGAAACATATGTGTACAAAAAGATGTTTTAAAGAATGATTTTTGCATTTTAGTCATAAAAGCTGAAAGAGTCCAGAAAATCCACTGAGGTATAAGATTATGTTGAATTGAAGGAATTTGAAATCCCTTATCAGCCTAAGAGCAGAACCTCCCAAAAGGTCTCAATTGTCATAAATCCCCCTGCCCCAAGAGCAACTCTAATCTTTTAATGTTCTTAAGACAGGAAGTTGTTGGTACCATACTGGAACAGATATTGTCACAAAATTATCTTATATCCCATCTATTCTCTGGATGGAGGAGCCTGGTGGGCTACAGTCCACGGGGTCGCAAAGAGTTGGACATGACTGAGCGACTTCACTTCTTCTTCACTTATCTTTCCAAAAAGTCGTCTCTTTTTCTGTAAACTGCCCCTTCACTTCTCTCTTCTAAAAAGCCATTTGTTCTTCCAGATGTGCTCTCCCTTACTAGCCATTCTCTATTGAAAAGGTATCAGTTCAGTTCAGTTCAGTCCCTCAGTCGTGTCCGACTCTTTGTGACCCCATGAATCGCAGCACACCAGACCCCCCTGTCCATCACCAACACCCAAACAAATGTACATCGAGTTGGTGATGCCATCCAGCCATCTCATCCTCTGTTGTCCCCTTCTCCTCCCTTCAATCTTTCCCAGCATCAGAGTCTTTTCCAATAAATCAACTCTTCGCATGAGGTGGCCAAAGTATTGGAGTTTCAGCTTCAGGATCAGTCCTTCCAAAGAAATCCCAGGACTGATCTCCTTCAGAATGGACTGGTTGGCTCTCCTTGCAGTCCAAGGGACTCTCAAGAGTCTTCTCCAACACCACAGTTCAAAACCATCAATTCTTCGGTGCTCAGCTTTCTTCACAGTCCAACTCTCACATCCATGCATGACCACAGGAAAAACAATAGCCTTGACTAGATGGACCTTTGTTGCCAAAGTAGTGTCTCTGCTTTTGAATATGCTATCTAGGTTGGTTATAACTTTCTTTCCAAGGAGTAAATATCTTTTAATTTCATGGCTGCAATCACCATCTGCAGTGATTTTGTATCCCCACAAAAATCAAGTCTGACACTGTTTCCACTGTTTCCACATCTAATTCCCATGAAGTCATGGAATGGGATGCCATGATCTTAGTTTTCTGAATGTTGAGCTTTAAGCCAACTTTTACACTCTCCTCTTTCACTTTCATTAAGAGGCCCTTTAGTTCTTCTTCACTTTCTGCCATAAGGCTGGTATCATCTGCATATCTGAGGTTATTGATATTTCTCCTGGCAATCTTGATTCCAGCTTGTGCTTCCCCCAGCCCAGCATTTCTCATGATGTACTCTGCATAGAAGTTAAACAAACAGGGCGACAATATACAGCCTTGACATACTCCTTTTCCTATTTGGAACCAGTCTGTTGTTCCATGTCCAGTTCTAACTGTTGCTTCCTGACCTGCATACAGGTTTCTCAAGAGGCAGGTCAGGTGGTCTGGTATTCCCATCTCTTTCAGAATTTTCCACAGTTTATTGTGATCCACACTGTCAAAGGCTTTGGCCTAGTCAATAAAGCAGAAGTAGATGTTTTTCTGGAACTATCTTGCTTTTTCCATGATCCAGTGGATGTTGGCAATTTGATCTCTGGTTCCTCTGCCTTTTCTAAAACCAGCTTGAACATCTGGAAGTTCACGGTTCACATATTGCTGAAGCCTGGCTTGGAGAATTTTGAGCATTACTTTACTAGCATGTGAGATGAGGGCAACTGTGTGGTAGTTTGAGAATTCTTTGGCATTGCCTTTCTTAGGGATTGGAATGAAAACTGACCTTTTCCAGTCCTGTGGCCACTGCTGAGTTTTCCAAATTTGCTGGCATATTGAGTGCAACACTTTCACAGCATCATCTTTCACGATTTGAAACAGCTCAATTGTAATTCTGTCATCTCCACTAGTTTTGTTTGTAGTGATGCTTTCTAAGGCCCACTTGACTTCACATTCCAGGATGTCTGGCTCTAGATGAGTGATCACACCATCGTGAAAAGGTATATAAATCCCATATTCTAACATCCTTGAGTCACATTTATTTGTAATCTCCAATGCTATAATTTTCCCCTCTATCTAGCTAGTCTTATTTTGTTTGTCTAATTTGCAGTACCCCAAAGACTGAATGTAAACCCCCCAGGCTCCTCCGTCCATGGGATTCTCCAGGCAAGAATCCTGGAGTGGGTTGCCATTTCCTTCTGCAAGGGATCTTCCCAACCCAGGGATCGAACCCAGGTCTCCCACATTGCAGGCAGACGCTTTAACCGCTGAGCTATCAGGGAAACCCTCTTTCTTTCAAAGACTGAATGTAAAAGGTTAGAGAAATTTTTTACTTCCTGAAAAAGAAAATTGCTAAGAAAAGAAAAATAAAGAAATAAAACAACAAATAAAACCCAAGTGTTCATTAAGAGGAGAATGAGTAAGTGAGTACTACATTATTGGTGTGCTGCAGTCCATGGGGTCACAAACAGTTGGACACAATGGAGTGATTGAACAACAACACAGTGTATATAGAATGCTGATTAAATAAAATGGAAAAAAAAACTCCTAATTGATGGAGTAACAGGAACAAACTTACCAACATTATATTGGTAATGAAAGAAATCAAACACTAAACAGTATATACTGTGTTATTCCATCATACTCTATAAAATAAATATTCTAAATTTTGATAAAAGTATGGGTTTTATGAGTATTTCCATTTTCAAAAAACCCCCCAAAATTATGATTTATATATTTCACTGTATATGCATTTTTTTAAGTCACTTCAGTCATGTCCAACTCTGTGTGACCCCATAGACGGCAGCCCACCAGGCTCCCCAGTCCTTGGGATTCTCCAGGCAAGAATACTGGAGCATTTTACATGTAAATTAATACAAACTTTGACTTTTCAGTGAGTGAGTGTGAGTGAAAGTCACTTAGTTGTGTCTGACTCTTTGCAACTCCATGGACTAAAGATCCATGGAATTCTCCAGGCCAGAATACTGGAGTGGGTAGCCTTTCCTTTCTCCAGCGATCAAACCCAGGTCTCCTGCATTGCAGGTAGATTCTTTACCAGCTGAGCTACAAGGGAAGCCCGAATTTTTGGTAAGCTTGCTTTTGATAGTGGTATGGACTAGAAATTCTGAAAGTATCTTCTATATAGTCTAGGCATTAATGAACAAGCAAACACGTTGAGGATAACAGAAGACAGACTTCTCTATTGAAGAGGCAAATTGTAACTAAAGAAAGGAGGAAAACTAGATGAACCCCGTGGCATTGGGTTAGAACTGAAAAGTATCAGTATAAAATAATTCCATGTGTACTTTAAATATAAAAAATATATATGAATATATTTATATTCAGATTACATATAGCATATATTGCATATAAAAATATCTATATTTATATAGTTATGCTACATAAATGCCCAGAGGTGCATGCTTATATACATGCTTGCTAGCTCTATCAAATAATACCTAACATGAAAGCAATTATGATGGTATTGTTTTCTAAGTTCATTTTCCAGTAAAGAGAATCAGGGATGCTTGAAGAAATGGTTGAATCTCAGGGTTTTGGCAGAGAAAGAGCAAGATAAGTTTAAACATCTTACAGAAAATGAAATCGAGTGCTAGGAGAATACTGGGAACATGTCCAAAAGGTACAGGAACTAAACTGAAGTGACTCAAACTTGGTCAAATTGGGGCAAATTGAGTATCTTAATAAATAATAATAATAAAATAAATAAAAATACTAGTAGATTACAAATCATTGAATAAAATAAGAACCCTGGAGAAAGGCGATGGCATCCCACTCCAGCACTCTTGCCTGGAAAACCCCATGGACGGTAAAGCCTGGTAGGCTACAGTCCATGGGGTCGTGAAGAGTCAAACACGACTGAGCGACCTCACTTTCACTTTTCATTTTCATGCATTGGAGAAGGAAATGGCAACCCACTCCAGTGTTCTTGCCTGGAGAATCCCAGGGACGGATGGGGGAGCCTGGTGGGCTGCCGTCTATGGGGTTGCCCAGAGTCGGACACTACTGAAGCGACGCAGCAGCAGCAGCAGCAGCAGCAGCAAGTCCCTGCAAGTAAATTAATAAATAAAGGAATAAACAGGTGAATAATAGAAGCTCTTCTCCACAATAGAACTCTAATGATAATAGAAGAAATGATATAGTTGGAAAATCATCAATGGATGTTGAAGTTAGGGAGTAAAATTTTGAACAGGAACAAAAAATTAAACAGACACAAATTGTGATGGTAGTTTAGTTGCTAAGTCATGTCTCACTCTTTGCCACCCCATGGACTGTTGCCCACCAGGCTCCTGTGTATGGGATTTCCCAGATAAGAGTGCTAAAGTAGATTGCCATTTTCTTCTCTAATGGATCATCCTGACCCAGGGATTGAACTCCTGCCTCCTGCTCTGCAGGCAGATTGTTTACCATTGAGCCACCTGGGAAGCCCTAGATGCAAATTGTCTCACCACAAATTAGATTCAAACTATCTACAGAGATGTTCTATTACAAAAAAGAAAAACAGTTACTTGTATTGTGGAGAAACCTAATTATACATTGTTAGGAACGGAAAATTTTCCATGTACCCTTGTAGGTTCTTTGGCTGATCTAATAACCAAATTGGCATAAGACAATTTAATAGGAGAAAAAATAATTATGTACATAAGGGTTCTCCATAAAAATACAGGACCCAAGGGTGAATCTAATAGTTGAGGCTTATATGCAGTTGTGAACTAAGGAATGGGGGCCTGGGACTTCAAAGGGGAGTAGAGTAATTCACTCAGTGTCATAGGACACTGAGAAGAAACGTTTAGTAATTAGATGTTTGCCTTGCCATATGGATAGATCATTCAGATAAAAATCATCTCTGGTAATAGCTCTCTTTCTGAACCAGTTCACCTATCTAAATTCTTTTAGGTAGTTAAGCTCTTCATGAGACTTATGGGCTTTGATTGCCTTCAGCTCAAAAAAATCCACTTGCCAAAGTGGCACGTTTTGGAGAGGCTCATTTTGAACCTATGCAACAGCATAATTCAATATTTACTAAATGATAAAAGTTAACATTACTTATGTTGGATTTGGTGCCTCCAGTTATAAATTCCCTAAGGAAAACATGACATCTGTATTGTTCATGCCAAAGATGCAAAGTCTAAATTTCATCCTGAGGAAATATTGTTGTTGTTCAGTTGCCCAGTCATGTCTGACTTTTTGTGACCCCGTGGACTGCAGCACGCCAGGCTTCCCTGTCCCTTACCATCTCCCAGAGTTTGCCCACATTCATATTCATTGTGTTGGTGATGCTGTCCAGCCAACTCATTCACTGATTCCCTCTTCTCCTTCTGCCCTTGATCTTTCCAAGAATCATGGACTTTTCCAATGAGTTGTCTGTTTGCATCAGATAACCAAAATACTGGCTCTTCAGCATCAGTCCTTCCAGTGAATACTCAGGTTGATCTCCCTTAAGATAGACTGATTTGATCTCCTTGCTGTCCAAGGGACTTCCAGGAGTCTTCTCCAGCACCACAGTTTGAAGGCATCAGTTCTTTGGCATTCTTCCGTCTTTATGGTCTAGCTCTCACAACCATACATGACCACTGGGAAGACCATGGCCTTGAATATACAGACCTTTGTTGGCAGAGTAATCTCTCTGCATTTCAACACACTCTATGTTTGTCATAGCTTTCCTTCCAAGAAACAATTGTCTTCTGATTTCATAGCTGCAGTGACTGTCCGCAGTGATTTTGAAGCCCAAGAAGAAATTTGTCACTACTTCCACCTTTTCCCTTCTATTTAGGGCTAAATGCCATGATCTTAGTTTTTTTTTTTTTTTTTTTAATATTTAGTCGAAGTCAGCTCTTTCACTCTCCTCCTTTACCCTCATCAAGAGGCTCTTTAGTTCTCTGCCATTAGAGTGGTATCATCCACACATCTGACGTTGCTGATGTTTCTCAGCTTTTAACTCCATCCCAGCATTTCTCATGATGTGTTCAGCATCTAGGTTAAACAAATATGGTGACAGCAGGAAGCCCTGTCATGCTCCTTTCTCGATCTTGAATCAATCAATTTTTCCATACAGGGTTCTAATTATTGCTTCTTGACCCACATACAGGTTTCTCAGGAGACAGGTAAGATGGTCTGGTATCCCCAACTCTCTAAGAACTTTCAACAGTTTTTCATGATTCACACAGTCGAAGGTTTTAACATACTTGATGAAACAGAGATAGTTGTTTTTCTGAAATTCTCTTGCTTTCTCTATAATCCAGTGAATGTTGGTAATTTGATCTCTAGTTCCTCTTCCTTTCCTAAACCCAACTTGGACATCTGGAAGTTCTTGGTTCATATAATGCTGAAGGCTAGCATGCAAGATGTTAAGCGTGACCTCACTAGCATGGGAGATGAGTGCAATTGTTTGATGGTTAGCATATTCTTTGGTACTATCCTTCTTGGGGCTTGGGATTGAGGATTGACCTTTTCTGTCCTGTGGCCACTGCAGGGTCTTCCAGATTTGCTGACATACTGAATGTGAAACTTTGATGGCATCATACTTAAGGGATGTACTGTATTTCAGACTGTTTTCTAAATTATGAGGGCTACTCAGTTTCTTCTACAGGATTCATACTATTCTTACATTAGTAGATACAATGGTCATCTGAATTAAATTTGCTCATTCCTGTCCATTTTAGTTAGCTGATTCTTAGGATGTCGATGTTTATTTTTACCAGCTTCTGCTTGACCACATCCAGTTTTCCTTGATTCCTGGACCTATCATTCCAGGTTCCTATACAATACTGTTCTTTGCAGCATCGGATTGCAGCATCGGATTTTACTTTCATCACCAAACACATCCACAACTGAGCATCATACCCACTTTGGCCCAGCTGCTTCATTAATTTGGGGGCTATTGGTAATTCTCCTCCACTTTTCCTCAATAGTATATTGGACACCTTCAGACCTGGGAGACTCATCTTTTGATGTCAAATCTTTTTGGTGTTTTATAGAGTTCATGAGGTTCTCACGGCATGTATTTTTGGGTAGTTTGCCATTCCTTCCTCCAGCGGATCGTGTTTTGTCAGAACTCTCTGCTGTGGCCTGTCTGTCTTGGTTGGCCCTGCACAGCATAGCTCATAGCTTCATTGAATTATCCAAGTCCCTTTACCACAACAAGGCAGTGACCCATGAAGGGGGATGAAATATTAGATAGTCCCAAACTGAGGAATATTTTGCAAAATAACTAGTTTGTACCCTTGATAATGTCAGAATCAATAAATAAAAGGACTGAACAAAGATCCATAGCACTTTGTGATGCCAGATGGTACCTAGACTGGGGAAAAAATAGTTATAAAGGGCATTCTTGAATCAATTTGCAAAATTTGAATATAAACTATTGATTACAAAGCTGTAACATATTACTATTAAGTTTTGTGCCTTTGATTATTTTACTGTAGTTAGAATGTCTTTGTTCTTTGGAAAACATATTACAATATTGAGGGGGTAATAAGAAACAATGTCTCCAACTCTGCCTCAAACAGTTCAGGGAAAAAAAAATGTGTATCTACAGATGACAGAGAAATAAAATCATAAAATAGTTGGGGCAAAATAAGTAATTAATAAATTGGGATAAATGGCTTATTGAGGTCCTAGAAATATTCTTGCCAATTTTTCCTAAGTCTGAAATGATACTATAGTAAAAACTAACAGGAAAAGTAATACACAGTCCCTCATCTGAGGATTCATAAGTACACTTCCAATCTTGCTAATTTTAATCCCAATTTGGTGAACACTAGGAAGGTTGCCAAAGATCACCCTAAAGCTCACTGAAAATTGTATATAAATTTTATAGGGACATTTTAACACTGCAGTATATTATTTATTGAATTATATTTTATTTTATTAAAAATGTATACCTAAAGGGAGAATCCTCTATAATTTACAATGTATTTCTCCCTTATAATATGACAATGTTTCATGGATACCATTTTAATATCATACTGAAAATTTAGAAACTGTGATTCTAAAGTTGTATCTGTTAGAGTCCTGTTTTTATATGATTTTCAAATTCAGATTATGTTATTCCACTACTTTTATTTATCCCATGTACTTTATCCATTCATAACTTTACTGTTCTACTGATTATCCAATAATATATCCTGGTTGGTAATAAAATGTGTTATGATTCAACAGCACAGGTTTTCTTAAAAAACTCAAGAGGTCAGAGTAGAACAGATGTGTTGAACCTTTGAACTCAAGAGAACATTGAAAAGACCTATTCTTACATTTCACAATTCTCTTTTCCTAGATCATAACTTCCTTCAGTTGATTCAAGCTAAATAATGCATTGTTTATTAAGTATAGTCATTCATAATGCAAACATACAATGTTGTGCTTATGGCATTAAAGTTTAATATGGCATGGTGTATGAGTCAGGGAATATATTCATAAACAACAATAGCCTTATTAAAAAGTAGAAGTAAGCATGTTTAAACACTTCCATATCTTTTCAAAGTAAAATCAGGTTCACCATTCTCATTGTTAAGTGAATTAAAGACATTTCAAAATAACCATTTTGTCCTCCATTAACTTATTTTTCTATAGTGTCCAAAACTTTCATTATGTACATGAAGTTATTCTTGCTTTTGCAAAACTAGAAATTATCTTTGTCACGGGTACTGCTCCTAAATAGACAGCTATCAATAACAATGTCCATGTCCAGAGCATATGATACAGATATATAGATAACTAGGTCTGCTACTTACTATATCTAAATAAAGAAAATCATAAAACTAAACATTCTCCTTAACTAGATGTGCTATAAAAATATACCTTCACACTCTATTTTCTGTACCTAACTCAGTTAAATGCTATTGATATATGCCTGATAGATATTCCTTTTTAGATTCCAATTTTCTACTGTTTCTGTAGGAAAGTAATGGTAGTTAAACTTTCATCTCTCACAAGTAATGTTTCTGATGATCAGGCTGACCTTCTTGGCTTCATTAATTCAAGATCTAAGCTGTCCTCATTTTAAGCTATCTTCAATTATACAGGATATAACTACTTTTATGTTGGGTTCTGTTTTACTTTTTATTTAAATTACATTATATTTGAATAGTAAAATGATGAGTGTTTTCCCCTGGAAATAGTTACCTAAAATATTACCAATTTATGCACATTTTTTTCTGAAATGTAATAATCATAAATTGTAGCTATAATTTACATTATTAACATATTACCTTATTCCATATTTTCAGTATTCATGTTATTGCATTATTTTACCTCTGTATAATGAAGTTTAAAAACTAGCCTGTTTTAAAATAGGACCTATATTTTCCCTACCCTTTTTGCCCTATTCTTTCTGGTGGCTAACACACCACACCATCAGCCAATTTGTGTTTTGCAAATTGGAAGTTCCTACTTCATTCTAAACTACTTTATGCACTGTTGGGATGTGAAAAGATATCACCATGAAAGCTCAGAAGAAAGTTTTGAAAGTGATGTATATAGAGACTCACCAAAATGATTTTGTTAAGATATATTTGAAATGCCTCTTCTTTTAAGCAAATTAGCCTTAGTTTCTAGTATCTTCCATCCAACAAAATGTTTAGTGCTTGGGACCAAACAATGGACACATATTTTGTTGGGAAAGATGCTAGGTTTGCACATGGTGATATGCCTGTGTATTACAGAGCTTTTCATATCATTATTCAGAAGCTTCTGTTAATTATCTTAGTGGAACAAGGAGTAAACTAGGGGGCAATGAGGAGAAATTGAGCATTTAAGCTGTACTATATTTGTACTAAGCACTTATCAAGTGTCATATTTATGTATATTAGGTACAGAGTGATCAATTTATATGCTCAAATTTGAAGAAAGGAGTCCTTTTCATACAAACTTGGGTACAGTAGACAACATTTATAATTTACTAAATGCAAGGTGTGTGTGCTTGTGTGCATGCTCAGTCCTGTCCAACTTTTTGGGACCCTTTGGAGTGTAGCCTGCTAGGGTTCTCTGTCCATGAAATTGTTCATGTAAAATACTGGAGAGGATTGCCATTTCCTACTCCAGGAGATCTTTCAAACCCAGGAATCGAACTCGTGTCTCTTGAGTCTCCTACATTGACAGGAGAACTCTTTACCACTGTGCCACCTGGGAAGCCCAAATGCAACACAGAAGCTTAATAAATCAAAGAGTTTAAATGACCCGTGAGTGAAAACTGAAGAGAGAAATCTGTGTCTGGAATTGATGCACTTCGTTTCTAGATTATTTTAGTCTGTTTCCCAAAACTAGTTGGAGGAATGTATAAGAGGAGAGATAATTATGCTCATACAATTAAAGAGATATACTTTCTTTTTGCAATTTAGTATATTTCAATTATATTTTTAGACATTTATTAAAACTTACCTGGGAATGCTCAAACCAGGTAAAAAAAAGAGAAAATTTCTTTTGGGGACATTTAGCATATTTCAGTTAAAACCAATAAACATGTAATGAAGGCTAATTCTGAGCCAATACCTTCATCCCAATAGATAGAAAGATCTTCCTCTAGTAGTTCAGTTCAGTTCAGTTCATTTGCTCAGTCATGTCTGCCTCTTTGCGACCCCATGAATTGCAGCACACCAGGCCTCCCTGTCCATCACCAACTCCCGGAGTCCACCCAAACCCATGTCCATTGATTTGGTGATGCCATCCAGCCATCTCATCCTCTGTCGTCTCCTTCTTTCTCCAGCCCTCAATCTTTCCCAGCATCGGGGTGTTTTCAAATGAGTCAACTCTTTGCATCAGGTGGCCAAAGTATTGGAGTTTCAGCTTCAACATCAGTCATTCCAATGAACACCCAGGACTGATCTCCTTTAGGATGGACTGGTTCGATCTCCTTGCAGTCCAAGGGACTCTCAAGGGTCTTAAAGCATCAGTTCTTCAGTGCTCAGTTTTCTTTATAGTCCAACTCTCACATCCATACATGACCACTGGAAAAACCATAACCTTGACTAGATGGACCTTTGTTGACCAAGTAACATCTCTGCTTTTTAATATGCTGTCTAGGTTGGTCATAACTTTTCTTGCAAGGAGTAAGCATCTTTTAGTTTCATGGCTGCAATCATCATCTGCAGTGATTTTGGAGCCCCCCAAAATACAGTCTGACACTGTTTCCAATGTTTCCCCATCTATTTGCCATGAAGTGGTGGAACGGGATGCCATGATCTTCATTTTCTGAATGTTGAGCTTTAAGCCAACTTTTCCACTCTCCTCTTTCACTTTCATTAAGAGGCTCTTTAGTTCTTCTTCCATTTCTGCCACAAGGGGGGTGTCATCTGCATATCTGAGGTTATTGATATTTCTCCCAGCAATCTTAATTCCAGCTTGTGCTTCCTCCAGCCGAGCATTTCTCATGATGTGCTCTGCATATAAGTAAATAAGCAGGGTGACAATATACAGCCTTTGCCTGACAGAATGTGGTCTACTGAAGAAGGGAATGGCAAACCATTTCAGTATTCTTGCCTTGAGAACCCCATGAAAAGTATGAAAAGGCAAAATGATAGGACACTGAAAGATGAATTTCCCAGGTCAGTAGGTGACCAATATGCTGCTGGAGATCAGTGGAGAAATAACTCCAGAAAGAATGAAGGGATGGAGCCAAAGCAAAAACAACACCCAGTTGTGGATGTGACTGGTGATAGAAGCAAGGTTCAATGCTGTAAAAAGCAATACTGCATAGGAACCTGGAATGTTATGTCCATGAATCAAGGCAAATTGGAAGTGGTCAAACAGGAAATGACAAGAGAGAACATCGACATTATAGGAATCAGCGAACTAAGATGGACTGGAATGGGTGAATTTAACTCAGATGACCATTATATCTACTTCTGTGGGCAGGAATCCCTTAGAAGAAATGGAGTGGCCATCATGGTCAACAAAAGAGTCCAAAATGCAGTACTTGGATGCAATCTCAAAAATGACAGAATGATCTCTATTTGTTTCCAAGGCAAACCATTCAATATCATGGCAATCCAAGTCTATTCCCTGACCAGTCATGCTGAAGAAGCTGAAGTTGAATGGTTCTATGAAGACCTAAAAGAGCTTCTAGAACTAACACCCCAAAAAGATGCCCTTTTCATTATAGGGAACTAGAATGCAAAAGTAGGAAGTCAAGAAACACCTGGAGTAAGAAGCAAATTTGGCCTTGGAATACGGAATGAAGCAGGGCAAAGGCTAATAGAGTTCTGCCAAGAGAATGCACTAGTCATAGCAAACACCCTCTTCCTCTAGAAGAGGAGCTTGTAATCTAGTTGGAGATAAATGAACACCATCATATAGAGAGGTAGGTAGAGTAGGATATTAAAAAAACATAGGAGTGGTCAGAGAAAGCTATGTGAGTCTCAAAGGAAGGATAAAATGTTTGAGTTGGGAATAGTAGTAAGGGGATACCAGGTATCAGAAAGAGCACATTGAAAGGCACAGAAGTGTGAAATAGCATGGCATACCCAAAGGTGACCAGAGTGTAGCATGCTGGATGAAATGTTAAGTGATTATCACGTGAATTTAGAGAGAAGAGAGGAACCAGAAATAATGGCCATAGTATTGTTCGTTAGCCTGGCTTGGAAAGAATATTCTGTCCTAAAATAATTGACAGGCAAATAAATTGTGGTGGTCAGCAGAAAGAGTAAGAATTGACTAGCAGGGGATACCCATCTGGGTATTAGATGCTCAATTCAATATGTGTGTCCTGATCGTTGGCTTCAAAAAGGCCAGCAATTCTTTGTAAAGTTGAAAACGATGCTCCCTCATACCCTAGCTCTGAAAGTGGGTCCCAATACCTTTATTCGTAGTGTCTTCATCCAATAAGGCACACTCATCCCCTGTCCAGACCTAAAATGCTGACACCATTCAGACAACTCCAGTCAATTCTCTTTATGGACTCTAGGGCCCACAATAGGGTTTCCTTTGGATTTAGTTTCTTTGTCTTGTTATTCTCATTCCTTTGAAGATTTGCAAATGTGACCCCAAATTGTAATCTTGTCAGTGTTTGGACTGTCCCAATGTCTTGATAGACAAATATATGACTTTCAGACTTGGACTCCACATGAATCTGTTTCATCCATGTGATAAAATCTCTGCTATCTCCGCTCAGAAATCACTGGGCTCACTAGTAAACTTGCTTTTTGATATTGAATCTTGACACATCCCTTCAAATTTTCTCATTTCAGTTTCACTTGCCTCATATTCTACTCTATTTGTGAGCTTCATGAAATTACTTATTCTCCATTTTCTTGCTTTCCTTTGCTTCTAACATAAATCATCATACTTCATATCAAGTTCAAGATAGGGAAAATTATACCATCTTGTGTGAAACCTGCAATTTCAAGGACATTATGCTGTGATAAATTTGCATCTTCTTATACCAGTTAAAGACATGGATGAACCTTTCCTACAGCATATTCCACAACCACAACAGACAAAAATATTACTGTGGATGCTGCCCATCATGACATTAGCTAAAATTCTTCTGCAAATCTCAGAGCATCTGGTATCAGTTTGACCTTCTGAGAAATATCATTCATTATATAAATATTAACAGTACCAACCACAGAATGGAAGTTGTCACCCTTAACTTTTATCAAAAAGACATGGTACTTAACTCTGATGAGAAAAACCACATAATCTCAGCATTTTGTCTTAGTCTTTCTCACATTTTTACTCCTCCAACCCAGAAGTACAGATAAGTAAACTTTCCTGAGACAAATTCTCAACAAATGAGAGATTTGTTGAAGTCAGGGGATAAATGGAGTCTCCTTGTCCTCCAGGAGAACCATTTAGGACTGTTCCACGTGGTTTCTCAGATCATTCACAGAAGGACTGACCCCAGTTGCCCATAGCACTAATGTACTCTTCTGCATACATTCTTGATCTCTCTCTCCTTCTGGTCTCAATTCTCCTCTCTCACTGGATGAACTCTGGGATCTTCTTTTAAGTAAAGCACCTGCACTCAAACACTTGTATCTATTCTTGACAGACCCAAACCAAGATAAGTGATTATCTTTGGAATTGGTGATAACTGGCTGGAAATGCTGCTAATGTTCTTGGTCTTACTCTGGATAGGGTTAAATGAAATTGTTCAATTTATAAAAATGCATTGACTGTGTATGCACAATTTATTCACTTCTTGTTATATTTGGTATAAATCAATAAATGATTTTATAAAAAGCAGTAAATGCACATTAAAATGTGTAATGAGAAAAAGTGAAAGTTGCTCAGGAGTGTCCGACTCTTTGGAATTCTCCAGGCCAGAATGTGGAGTGGGTCGCCATTCCCTTCTCTAGGGGATCTTCCCAACCCGGGGATTGAACCCAGGTCTCCCGCATTGCAGGTGGATTCTTTACTAGTTGAGCCACCAGGGAAGCCCAAGAATATTGGAGTGGGTAGCCTATCCTGACCCAGAAATTGAACCGGGGTGTCCTGCATTGCAGGTGGATTCTTTACCAGCTGAGCTCATAGGGAAGCCCTATAATGACAAATACTCAATTCAAATAAAGCTAAATAGTCATATTGGATAATTTTTTATATATTGCTTATGGTATTAGAATAATTAATCTAGCTTATAAAATAGGTACCTTTTTCTTTAATTTGTCATTTTATTTTTTCCCAAATTTTCTATGAATTAAAAAATATATATATACATATATCTAAATATGTATGTCCGTGTATATATTTATGTTATTTTTAGTTAAATTTAATTTGATTAATTAAAAATTGGATGGATACACATTGACTTTAGTTACATATGGATAAGAAATTAAAAAGGTATATGACTTAAATTTTATATCTACAGTATCCATTTCAGTTCATATCAAATATTTAATACCAGCTATTCTTTGGGATTTGTTAGCATATCTTTTAAAACTTGCCTGCGGCAGTTACAAGAACGAATGTAAAAAGTGGTTTTGATTATCGTTTTAGATTGTCAACCTTGACAGTTTGGGTGGGATTTATAGTCATGAAGAAAGAATACACAGACACTCACACCAATGTACCTTTATCCTTTTCCAGGGAAAGATTCTCTCCCAAAATAACCAAAGAGCTTGTTATTTGTTAGAAGAATTATAGAGTGGAGTTCCTTGGGAGTAACCTGGGACATGAGAGTCTCAGAACCAGAATCTACTAGTGATCAGTTTGGATCTACAGGCAAGTACTAAGACATTAAAAAAAATATTTTAATCTGCTTTTTTTTAGCAGAATTAAAAACCCCATTTATTTTATTTTATAGTCATAATAAAAATATGAAACTTTCATTTATTTTTATATAATGCATAAACATAAGAAGAATTTAAGCTCAAAAGTAGAAAGCAAAACCAAAATACATTAACATGTGGCTCACTGTGAAGGAAAAAGAAAACCAAGTCATTAATTTATTGCTTGGATATAATCAGAGGGTGAACTTTATGCATCCAGATGGTTTAGAGAGGCTACTCAGGGCTATTGTCCCCTCCAGGGAGGGACCTGAAAGAAACAGAACTATGAACTTTCTGACTATAGAAATCCAGCAGTGTCCCTGAAAGAATGTGTGTATTCTCTTACCTAAGCCTAACCAACGCTTTAATAATTCATTATAATAAAAGTTCCAAAAGACTGGCTGTTGAAATGCCCATCTTGTTTTCAAGGGGGTCAGTTTCTGACTAAGCTCTTCTCTGCTCTGATACTAAAGCATGAATAAAATATATTGGTAAGAGGATGATGGTGCCAGAGTAACACAACTGAAGAATACTGCATTCAGGTTTTTCCTTAAACTCTTTCACAATTTGACTGGAAGGTGAATTTCAAGATTCTTTGTTACTAACACCCATGCATCATAATTGCTGAGGCGTATTATCATCCATCCTTATATTGAGTCTGCATATAGCTTTACCCTGAAATCCACGTGTCTTTGTGAGGCATACATTTTTTTTTCATTTAAGTCCTTTTATTACAGTGGTGCCAGCTACTGCTGCTATCGTTAAATGCCTGTCAGCATTTCCATTATAAACCTTATTTTCAGGGGATTTATAACCTAGCCATTTTAATTCACATTCGGCTGAAAGTTGCCATCGAAATTCTTAACATACAGTAGGTGCTGTTTTCTTTTATCACCAAATTTTATTTGAATCTGTTTATCTGCCTGAGATTTAGCAATGTGTAAAACCATAACACTGAGATGGAAGAAAAGCAGTGATGTTTTGGTGGATGTTTTCTAAAGCAAAGCCATAAAGGAGTTGCAAAGCCAGAAGGAGTTGCAAAAATTGTCAAGCTCTTGAAAAGCAAAAGTGTTAATGGAGAATTTGAAACCATTATTTTTTGTAGTGCACTAATATTTTATACTCATAGTTTTTAAAATATATTTTACTGTGAACACCAACTCATATCATGAAAAAGTTATGGTCAATTCAGCATAGCATCCTGTTCACTATGATAGGCTTATTCGCATCATGAAAAATAATATAAACCCATATCCCTTTTATAGTAAAATAAAAAGTTTTAATGTGAAAATTTGACATCTAATTTTTTTAGAAATCTGACCTAACTTTGCTTTTATTCTTTATGAAGGAAACCATGCTTTAATATTTTTTCAAAATGTAAATGGTTTTTATATCATTTAGCTTCTTTAGCTTATTTTTATTGTTGGAATAGCATATACTGGACATTTTTAAACACTCTAAAAACAATAACTCAGATTGTGAATAAGCACAGATGAAAAAACAGATTGCCTCAGGACTTATTGCTGCTGAATACAATAAGAAAATATAAGAATGGGCAACCTAAACGTGTCAAGATGTTTTAATAGTGAATAAAATAATTATGGCAAACAGTGCCCATGATGAAGACAGATAGCTAAATGACAAAAAAAAAATTTGTGAAAACATACAAAATAGGCACAAAAATATATGACTTTATCCAAAAATAAGAATTGAATGTGAAGATACTGTCATGTTTGACTTTATTACCATTTAGCATTTGCCCTGTGTTTGGAAGTGATGATATGCTTTACACCACCACATTTAACAATCATAATAACTTTTTGACATGGGAATTTATTATGTTCATTTCACATATGAAGAAACTGAGACTAAGTAAATTAAAGTTTTTGCCCAAAGTCAGAATGAGGTGATGGAGCCAAAACTTAACTCAGAGTAGCCTAGGTCTTAAGCCTGTGACCATTTGGCCAAAAGGCATAAAAATTGAATTCCAGAAAGATATTCATTTTGCAAATGCATATGCGTACATCTACAAGTAAAATCAAAGTAAAGTGCATTGAACTGGCTGTCCACTACAGGAGTTTACTCAAACTCAGGTCCATTGAGTCGGTGTTGCCATCCAGCCATCTCATCCTCTGTTGTCCCCTTCTCCTCCTGCCCCCAATTCCTCCCAGCATGAGGGTCTTTTCCAATGAGTCAACTCTTTGCATGAGGTGGCCAAAGTATTGGAGTTTCAGCTTTAGCATCATTCCTTCCAATGAACACCCAGGGTTGATCTCCTTTAGAATGGACTGGTTGGCTCTCCTTGCAGTCCAAGGGACTCTCAAGAGTCTTCTCCAACACCACAGTTCAAAAGCATCAATTCTTCCGCGCTCAGCTTTCTTCACATTCCAACTCTCACATCCATACATGACCACTGGAAAAACCATAGCCTTGAATAAACGGACGTTTGTTGGCAAAGTAGTGTCTCTGCTTTTGAATATGCTATCTAGGTTGGTCATAACTTTCCTTCCAAGGAGTAAGCGTCTTTGGAGCCCAGAAAAATAAAGTCTGACACTGTTTCCACTATTTCCCCATCTATTTCCCATGAAGTGATGGGACCAGATGCCATGATCCTCGTTTTCTGAATGTTGAGCTTTAAGCCAACTTTTTCACTCTCCTCTTTCACTTTCATCAAGAGGCTTTTTAGTTCCTCTTCACTTTCTGCCATAAGGGTGGTGTCATCTGCATATTTGAGGTTATTGATATTTCTCCCGGCAATCTTGATTCCAGCTTGTGCTTCTTCCAACCCAGCATTTCTCACGATGTACTCTGCATATAAGTTAAAAGTATATATCAGAGAAATGGATAAATAAATGGTTACTTTTGTAGAATTATGTAGCATTAAAAACTAGAAGATATTCCTGGTATATTCTTTAGAGATAAAACAAGTTGCAGAATTATAACAGGGATTAATTGGTTAAGCACGCATATACACAGACAAGCAGAGACATATACACACATCTCACTACATACTATGCCCACAGATGCAAACATGAACACATACACTTGCGCAGTAGTTATCTATAAGGGTTGGACTGAAGGAGTGCAGTGTGTGAGGGTGTCTTGTTGGGAGGTAGTGACTTTCTTTTTCTTTCTCACCTATGTTATACATGAACATGGTTTTAAGTGAAAATTTTCTGAGGCTTAGTAAATTAAAAACAAGCAACCCCACACTTCACTCCCACCTCTACCCTTTGTCAGAGGTGATTTTTAAATGTAATTTCTTGCCATGCCACATTTTGTCGTTTCTGTTTCTCATACAACGGTACTTCTAAATAATTAATAATACTATTATTTCATGATTTTTCAGGTTAGTATTAGGTATCAATTATTTTATTATGAACCTTTTTGCATGCCGTCCCTCCCATTATTTCACTGTAAATACATCATACTCTTGTCTGCATCAATATTCAGTCTTTTCATTGTCATAACTTTGAGAGCAGGAGACCATGTGTTAATACTCTTGCATGGATGTTTATTTCATTTGTCTTCTCAAAGACTGTTTCTAATAAAATAGGCAATGTTTGTATCTGGCATCTTCTGATCTTCCTTTCTAGCTTGGTCTCCCAACTTCAGGTAGCAATGTTTCCTAATACCCACGGCTCTCCTGGGATGGTGCACTGCTTCAGCTC
>NW_024070188.1:38143579-38313036 GCF_014754425.2 Oryx dammah | reverse complement strand
CATTTATTCCAGTCTAGCTCACTAGAAGTAGTTTGGGTGTGACTAAAAACTGTGGAACAACTTAGGAGCTAACTGGTAGTGAAGTAATTGGGTTCTACAAAAAGCATGTACCACAGTACAAGATACTTAATAACTAAAAGTAGGAAAACACTATATTAAACTAACAACAATACCAAACAATACAAAATTAGTAACAAATTAAACAAACTGCAGGTGAATAAATCTTATTTGGGGTAACTACTGAGAAAATATAAAGGAAAAGTAAATAACAGTGTAACTGCAGTTTACAGTTTAATTGCAGACTCATGTAATTTTACAGGTTACAAAATGCACCGAGCCGATGGCATTTCATAGCATAAGGATGGATTGCTACTGTTCAGCACATAGATGACGGCTTATCTTCCAGGCTTATTCTCGTCTAATTTCATAGAGACTGTGACACAAACCTATTTACCCAAACCTTCCATTATATTCAGCAGTGTCCTGAAATGATCAGTTTTGAAAGTGAGCTAATGAGATACTCAAGCTTATCTTATTATTCTAAAGTACAGAATAATATGAACAATAAAAATCATTAGGCATTGAACAGCATTTTTATACAAATAAAATTTTAAACCTCTCAGTCAGTTGTCTGTACAGACTCTCATTTGTAACAGAGCTTTTTTTTTCCTTTGGTGTAATCTACATAACTTATCTGATCATATGACTGTTTTGCTTTAAAACTTTTCCTTAAAAATTTTACAGCTAAGACTGCACTAATTTACTTTACCAAATACATTGATAAAAATCTTCCTTCATCTGAACATAACAGCCTTTTTTCTTTCAAAATCAAATAAACCATTAATTGTATTCATATGCACAAAAATTTAAGCCAAAAATTTAGACTTATAAGCAAAAATATTAAAGACACTCTGCTCTGCCAAAGGAAAAATCTTGGCCTCTATCCACATTTATAAAGCAATATATAAAATATACATAATAAATCATCTGTGATTAAAGTAATTTATCTCTTCCCTTTTGACTTGCAGCTATAGGTGCCAATCACCTCATTTGCTTATTGACATTAATGCTTATTAACATTAATCTGTTAGGGGTCACTGACAAAATTTTTGGAGTAACTTAAAAAAAAAGAGTTATTCTGAAGTATCAATATTAAATGTGCTAAATGGAGGAGAACTAAGATGCAACACTGATAAATGGCTTTGAAAATTACTCTGTCAGTAATAGGCATCCTTTAATACCTTAAAGTAAAAAATGAAAATCCAGAAAATTCACTAATAATATACATGGTACATAATTTTTATTGACTTTCTTGGTTAGTATTTTTACACTTGCAAATATGAGTTTTCAGTTTCTAAGTTAATTCCTAGGGAAACACTAAAAAATAAAAATAATTCTGCCAAGAAATCAGTTTTGCTTTGCTACATATTGGCTCAAAATTAATCACTTGAAAGGAAAGGAAGAATTTTAACTGCCTAAACATTTTGCTGCATATTGTGTATTTTTATACAAGCAATTTAAATTGAGAGGATCCTTTAATTATGCTCCCAGACTCAGGGAGATATCTTTGTCTATTAAGGGCCACCAGGAAGGTCATTTGTCTTACCAAAATTCTAAGATAAATAATAATAAAAAATTTTAAGTCAGCTGACAATGCTAGCAATAATGAGTCATCAGGCCTTAAACTTTAATGGATAATCTACATATTCACTTTTATTAAGGGAACCCTTGTACATTGTTGGTAGGAATATAAATTGGGATGGCCTTTATGAAAACAATATGGAGGTTCCTCAAAAAAGTAAAACCAGAAATACCACAGCATCCAGCAATCCCATTTCTGAGAATCTACACTACCACACTCATTTCAGCATTATTCACACATTCACAGAAGCCAAGATAGGGAAACAACCTAAATGTCTGTTAAGAGATGAACAAATAAAAAAATGTGGTGCATCTATGTGTAAAACAGAGTATTATTCAGCCTTAAAAAAGAAATCCTGCTATCTACAACATAGATGAAACTGGAGGACATTGTGCTAAGTGAAACAAGACAGAGAGAAAAAAATACTACATGATCTCACTTCTACATGAAATCTAAAAGTCAAATTCATAGAAACAGAGAATATAATGGTGGTTACCAGGGACTTAGGAGGGAGAAATGGGGAGATGTTGGTGAAAAAGTACAAAGTTTCAGTTAAGCATAATAAGTTTTGGAGACTTAATGTACAACAATGTAACTAGAGTTACCAATACTTCACTGTATACTTAAAATTTGCTAATAGGGTGGATCTTATTGTCACCACCAAAAAAAAGTGTTAACTATCTGAATAGGTGGATATATTAATTAGCTTGAATGTGGTGATTTTTTTTTACAATGTATATAAAATTAATGAATTGTATACCTTAAAATATATAGCATTCTTAATTGTCAAATATACCTCAACAAAAAATATCTCAACCAAAATTCTTGTCATGGTAGAAGTTTTATTTTCTCTAAATCAGCAAAATGGCTTTCCTGGTCACTCAGCTGGTAAAGAATCTGCCTGCAACAAAGGAAACCCTGGTTCGATTCCTGGGTCAGGAAGATACCCTGGAGAAGGGAATGGCTACCCACCCCAGTATTCTGGCACGGAGAATTCCATGGATTGTATAGTCAGGGGTCACAAAGAATCAGACACAACTGAGCTACTTTCACTTAGCTTAGTTTAGCTTAAGTTAGCAAAATACTGTTCTTAATTCTAAAATCTAAATGGTAAAATGAAAAAGATAAAAGCTGAGAACAGTTTTGATTCTGATGTATAAAATTAGAAATGGGCAAAGCTACATTAACTGATTTCAGAATCTCCTCCTAAAGGGGTCAAAAATTAGACCCACAAGCCAAATTCAGACTGCAACTTAAAAATGTTTTCTACCACTTCCATTAGAAAAAAGCTAATAATAAACATATCAAAAGAAGAATTATATTTTGTGACACATGAAAATTACATGAAATTCACCTTTAAGTGTCCAGAAATACAGTTTTATTGGAATGTTACTACACGTATTCACTTTTTGTCAATGGTGGCTTCCAGACTACAATGGCAGAGCTGAGTAGCAGCAACAGAGACCTACCTGATGCTCTCATCATTTTGCACTGTTGCTTGGCACATTACAAATCATAGTGATACAGCTATTTCTACCAACATTCTGAACGCCACACGTACTGTCATTCCACAATATTTTTACAGTTTTTATTACCAGTGCATACCCATAAAGTTGGAACAACAAAAGAGAAAAGTAAATTCAAGTGTCATGTATTTAAGGCACAGAGGAGTATGGATTATTTTGTTACCAAATTAGATGGCAAAGCATTGTGCTTAAAATGCAGTGACACTGTAGCCACTCTGAAAGACTAATACATGGGAATTACCATACTAAGCACTCGCCACAATATTCTCAGTTCATAGGAATGCAATGGCCAGAAAAATTAGAAAATTTAAAACAAGGTATCTTATCACATCAGAATGTCTTTGCAAAAATTAAAAAATGAAAATAAAGCTGTAAAGTAAGTTTGTAAGTGGCTCATTTGTTAGCCAAGCAAGGAAAGCCTGTTACCAATGGTGAGTTAATTAAATTGTTTTTGATTCATCAGCTGAAGAAACGTGTCCAAAGTAAACCTGCTTAAGACTAATAAATTAGCCTTTTGGCCCAAAGAATTGAGAACACTGGGAACAACATCATTAGTCAATACAAAACCAAAGCAAATGATCCTGAGTGGTTCTCCTTGGCTCTTGATGTGTCAACAGATGTTACTGATACTGCCAAGTTATCATTATTTATTTGATGAGTCAATGCCAAGGTTGAAGTGACTGAAGAGTTGGTTTCTATGAGTGGTCTGCATGGAACAATTATAGACAAGAATATTTTCTAGTAAGTTAAGAAAATGTGAATTCAGTATAACCTAAAGTAGAATCTGCTAAGATGTGTTACAATCAGTGGTGGTAAAAATATGTGTGGAGCAGAAAACAAAAGGTTTAGTTGGTCAAATTTACAAAGCTTGTGAAAATGCAGTTTAAAACTATAATTGTTTACTGTATTATTCATCAACAAGTACTTCATGAAATACATAAGATTTAATATTGTGTTATTGTGCTACTGGAAAAGCAATGTCAGTGGAGAACTTCATCTAATCATCATTAGTTCTGCTATTTTTCATCAGATAAAGAAGCTGAATATCCTTATTTGTCCTCTCATACAACAGTTAGCTAAACAGTGGTACTTTTATTGTGAGTTTTTGAGGTCAGAGCTGATATTGAGATTTTTCTGAACTAGAAGAAATGCCCTCGGCCACTATTACAGAATATTGAATGGCTTTGGAATTTAGCTTTTGTTGCAGGCTTGATAATGTTTTATAATGAATTCAACCAAAAATTGAAACAGTGCACAACAATATGACAATAGTTATTCCCACTATATGTGGATTCACTGGGATTAAGGGAAACATTCAGACCTAAGGAGAACTGTAGACCAGTGTTTCTCAAAGGGTGGCCCTCAGAGCAGCAGGAGCAGGAATGCCTAACTAGTACTAGAAATGCAAATTCTACTGAATCAGAAGGCTTCCCAGGTGGCTCAGTGTTAATCTGCCAGACAATGCAGATGTGGGTTTCATCCCTGGGTCAGGAAGATTCCTGGAAAAGGAAATGGCAACACACTCCAGTATTCTTGCCTGAGAAATCCCATGGACAGAGAAGCCTGGCAGGCTACAGTCCATGGGGTCACAGAGAGTCAGACACAACTTAGTGACTAAACAACAACTGAATTAGAAGCTCTGGAGGTGAAGCCAGCAAAAGAGTGCTTCTATGTGAAACTTAATACAACAAAGCAATATTGATGACAACTAACACTGAATCATAAAGTTAACACAGAGCTGCTTTATTACTTCCTGTGCTATGGAAAGGTAAGACAAATGACAGGAGCTCCATTCTCACATGAATTTGCAGCAGATGTATTTTCTGAGTTCCAACAATAGGTATGGCAGTGTTTTCTGGATCTCTAAATGTAAGTATAAAAAAAAGAACTACTTGTCAAAATCTATTCAATTGTGCAACTGAGGAACTTCCACCTAAACTTCAATCAGGAAGTGAGTCAGGAAGTGAATAATCTGCAATGTAATATCCTGAAAGGAAAATATCAAGGGAAGAAAGAACCTAATGAAATTCTATTAATGCCTTCCAAGTGATAAATCTGCACCATGAAAATCATATTCTCATGGATTAATGTATTTGGCAATCCTTATCTGTATGAAAAGATATTTTCAAAGACAAAATATGTAAAATCTTACTACAGATGAACATTAACAGATGAATATGTACAATCAATTTTTTTCTATTTTGATGACAGGAAATATTAACACTGACTCCAAACTAAGTGAAATGTTACCCTCCTCCAAACTATTTCTTTCAGTTAGTAGAACTGCAATACAGAAAACTTCAGTTATTTTTGTTTTGAATTCTGTCAATAAAAATTTTGTGGAAATTCATTTTCTCTTGAGTTATATATATACTTACAAAATAATCTCAATTTTTTGCCTCTTAGCCCACAGTATTCAGTATTAGGTCTGCCTGAAATACTGCCTGAAATATTCAGTATCCAGGTCTTTACAGAAAATGTTTGCCAACCTCTGCCCTAGAACCAGGTGCCTCACCTGGACACTTTTAAAGCACAGACTGACCGTACAGCATCGAAGGCCAGATGGCTTGGGTGTGTATGCTTGGCTCTGCTAGTAGCAGCTATAGTCATGAGATAAGTTCTTTGATCTTTCTTTGTCTTAGTTTCCTCACCTGTAAATGGGAGTAACCAATGATATCTATCATACAGGGTTATTATGAAGACTAAATGAGTTATAAATGGAATCCACAGGAAACAGTGCCTCACAGGAAGTATTAATTCAATGATAGCTGTTAGTCTAAGAGAAAAGCACTACTTCACCCAGTTGGTAGTCAAATTATAAATCCCATCCTCCACTGAAAAAGACATTTAAGATGATGCTTACATATATTCCTGAGTGAAAAGCAAGTGCTTGAAGATAGTAATGGAGACTAAGCAAGCCTTTTTCTTACTGCCCTTTGCTTCTGCCATCAAACAGAAGATGTGGGGCGTACCAAAAGGACAGCAACTCTCATACAATGGTTTCTTATGTGGAGGAGATTGGATTACTATTTTAATATTTTAAATGTCACATACTACATTCTTTATATTCTATAAAATAGGCACAGTACTACTTGTAATTTATAATTTTAAAATTTGACATATGGCTGAATTCAATAATATATTCTTATTCATTCAACAACTATTTACTGAATGCCTACTATTTCCCACATGTATAAATTCACTAGCTTAAGAACTTTGGTAGGGGTAAAAATGCTTTCCTATACATACTATTGAGAGTATCTTCAAAAATTTCCTAGAGATATATGTTAACTATGCTAATTTTTAACCCAAATATGCTTCTTCTTAAATGACTACATCTTATAACAAGAAATTATAGAGTAGTGCTGTCCAATATGATAACCACTAGCCTCAGGGAACTACTGAACACTTGAAATGTGGCTAGTACAAACTAGGAATGGAATTTTTAATTAAATCCAAGTTAAATAAAACAGCCACATGTGGCTAGTGGCTGCTGTGTTGAACAGCAGAGTTCTATAGGATCACTCTAGGATGTGTGGATATTGGAAATTTACACTTTGCCCTGTGTGGGAAAATAAATTTTGTTACAGTAAACGTTTAACATTAGTTTGGTATTTGGAACAGCCCTGCTTTTTCATTCCACAAAATATTTTCTGTCTACTTTCTTAGCAGCAGAACTAAATCAATTTACAATTAACAAAACAATGTTTCTTTTCTTTGTTTCCTCCACTATAGCTGGTTTCTGATTATTTAAGGTGCTGGGGCACAGAAAAAACAAATAAATAAAATCCACATATAATTCAGATGACTTAAACCTTTCCCTCTGGCAAATTTTTAAGGCATCTGCTGAGCAATTGTAAAATTTTCATTTAGGACCTCTTGTTCTTATCTTTGCCCATCTTTTTATACTGTTATTATCCAACAGTAAAATAGATAAATATATCAGAAAAGTGGAGAAACTAAAAACTTTCAACTTGAATAATTAGCATATCAACTTAAAAAATAACCTTAACAGATGAAAAATAAGATTCTTCCTTCAAACAACTCTAACAATTTTGTACATACCAAACAGAATACTGGCCAGGTCATAAGGCTTATTATTAATAAGGCATCCTTACATGGAGGTGTGAAAAATTAATTTTATTTTTGCATAAATATCATACTTTATTGTCCAAAGTGCTCCTTTCAAAATAAGTTAAAATGTTTCCATATTACTTTTATCAAACATGTAGTTACTGACTAAAGCATTATACCACTGATTAACCAAAGATAAAAACAATATGAGCCACTCAAATATTCTTGAAGGAAAGTGCTTACATTATTTTGTGAAAACATCTGTTTAAATCATTGATGCAGTGATTTAAGGGACAATTCCACATTTTTCTTTAAAATCCACAAATGTCTTAATGGGCCCACCATTATAAAAACTAAACAAAACCAACCCCAAAATAAAACCCTAAAAAAGCACATTCATTTTATTACAGGATATATATGAAGTCACTGGGTAAAGCTCTTTTTTATGAACACTTTCGGAAAGCTCGCACTGAGTTCCAGCACAGCTCTATTATCAATCTGAGAACAGAAGGACACATCAAGTAAGGAGAGATCTTTGCAAGATTCCAGGAGTTTTCTTAAGGATGCCGGACTTACCATTCTTGTTCCTGTTTAAAAACAATACAAAACAAAATATTACACAACATTTATATAATATCCTGATGAAAAGTTCCTTTTGTTAATTATTTAAAACACATTTAAAACAGCCTTTTAAAAATTGAGAACATTTCTTAAAAGACTTAATATTGAAATTGTCCTGTAAAAAATATTTTTCCAGCAAGCTGGTGAATCTAGGACCTGAATTTCATCAATGACCTACCCATTTGATTTTCATTCCTACCTCCTACCCTTTCCAATCAGCTCCTCCAGACGTTCCTATTTCTGTTCACCCCAGTTCAAAACTGTTTGCACATCTCATTTTCCTGAACCCGTGGGTCAAATCGGGCCTCAATACTTACAATGATTCAACCTCTAATTCCATGCAGTGCAATTACTGAGCAACTACCCTGTAGAAACTTCTGTCTCAGGGCACTGGAAATACAAAGATGAGTAAGACACGTGCCTGCCTTAAAGAACTCATTGACCAGAGTTGAAAGCAAGTAAGTACAATACAATTTGATAAGTTTTACAGTAAGTATAAAATGGCATGACTGGAAGACAAATGATGGCTGATGAGTACTATTTAGCTCATAATAAATTTGAAGTGATTATGGGCTATTCAGATGGAATATAAATCATATAAAATATATAAAGCACTGATACATGGCAGGTACTCAAAACATACCAAATATGACTAGGCTCCAAGATGTCATGTGTTGTAACTACAGATTTTCTAGGGAGGGAAAAAAAAACCCACAATGGTATTGCGTATACATTCGTGGGATGGGGATTCAAGTTTCTGAAACAGTAGTCTATGCCTTTTGCTCTGAGAAATCCTATCTCCTCCCCTCCCTGCCACAGACTCTAGAAGCTGTGACTGTACTGCTATCCTGACTGTGACCAGCCCTGTGACAAACCAATGCAGATCCTCCTGGGAATTCAGAATTGGGATTCAGTAAAGTCTCCAGTGCCCACTCAATCTCTTGAGCTAAAGACATGGAAAACTGGGTCATGACTGCTATATTTGGCCATGTGTACCCAGAGAAGCAGAGATGGCCAGCATGACAAGAGAAGAACAAAGCAAGACCAGAGGGAGAGGCAGACACAAAGCCTAAGGCAGCAGACGGAGGGCATCGGGGATGGGGCCTCAGCAGGCAGGACAGGAGAAGGAAGGAAAAAGAGAAAAAGCTCCCTCGCCTTTTGATGGTTTTCGGTCCCTCCTGAGGTCTGACCACAGCCAGCTTCTACCCATGGGATCTCAGATGGACACCTGTATCTTCATGATAACTGTCTTTTTCGTATGCTTTAGTTGGTGGCTCAGATGGTAAAGAACCTGCCTGCAATGTGGGAGATTGGGTCAGGCAGATTCCCTGGAGAAGGGAATGGCTACCCACTCCAGTACTCATGCCTGGAGAATTACATGGACAGAAGAGTCTGGTGGGCTACAGTGCAAGGGCTCACACTGAGCCACTAGGGAAGTCTTTCCTGATAAATCTGGAGCTCCTAAAGCCCAAGAGAATTTCAGGGAAGGAAGTCAGAGACTGAACATTTAACTGGGCTAGTGTCCCCTTTCGTATTCTTCCAGGGCACTCTGTGCTGTGGTTTTGTTGTCTACTTAGGACACAGTCCTGTTTTCAGTCAGCTTGCTCTTTCGTATCTCCAGTGTTGAAAACAAGGCCAACACAGTATATGCTCAATAGGTGTGTAATCAACAAAAGGATGAAGGGATGATGGCTAATTTCCCAATGCCATTACCCTGGTGTAGACCCTCATTAGATGGATTATTGCAGCCAATCTCCCTGGTTTTGATCTCTTCCTTCTCCAAGTCACCTACTACTCATTTCCAGGTAAGGATTCCTAAAACATAGTTCTAAATATATCACTCATACCCCTAACTGAAGCCCAGTAAGAGCTCTTTCTTGTTTAATTTTGTGCAGATTCCTCATCCTGGTGTTCAAAGCTCCCCATGTTACCCTCCATTACACCAACATTTTAGATCAAATAAGACTGATTTCAACTCCTCTGCTTTGGCTTCATGCTATTTTTTCTGCCTACAATGCCCTCCTCCCCCAATTTCCTGCTCATTTTTTAAGTCTATCTTTCAATTACCTATTAGCCTTTTTTTAAAAAAATTATTTTACATATTTCTTTATTTGGGGCTGTGCTGGACCTCTGCTGCTCAGCACGGGTTTTCTCTAGTCGCGGCAAGCAGGGGCTACTCTGGCTATAGCACGTGGGTTTCTCCCTGCAGTGCTTCTCCTCTTGCACAGCGTGGGCTCTAAGACAACTGGGCTTCAGTAGCTGTGGCACATGGGCTCAGCTGCCCTGCAGCATGTGGGATCTTCCTGGACCAGGGATCGAACCAGTGTCCCCTGCACTGACAGACGGATTCTCAACCACTGGACCACCAGGGCAGCCCCCTATTAGCCTTTTGAATTAAGCCTTTCCTTACTTCTCTGATCATATATATATTTCTCTTTGCTTTGAGCCTCATCACGATGGACTTGCTTCTAGCTTGCATTACAGTTATTTATATGCTTGTTTTATTTCTTCTTGCTAGGTTATCAACTCTCTGAAGACAAGTACTCTATCTTATTCAGCTTTGTACTGATAGACAAGTACGTTCAGTATGAAGAAGTTATGCCACTTAACATTCATATGTGCTAATCACAAAATGACAAATAAAATAATGAATATCAGTATGGTTTAACTAAGAACCCCTTTTAAAAGAAAACAATAAGGATTCTAACACTAAATGGTGAAAAGAAACCAAAAAACAATAAAAATACAGCACAGTGGTTAGAAGCAGAGACTCTGGTTCAAGTCCAGATTCCTTACTAGTCAGGAGCCCTGGACAAATTATTTAACCTATTTCCACCTGTTTTCTCCTCTGTGGCTAATATATCTATTAATACCTCATGAGGTTATGGTGATGATTAAATAAGTTAAAATATGCTCAGAACAGTATAAAGCATACCGTCACTTTGGTGTTAGCATTATGAATTATTATTAGTGATATTTTTTTACTGTGCTCTTTATATTTGAAATAAGATGCTCCAATATATTTGCTTGATGGTCATCTTCCATTGAAAATTATATAACTATACTCAGCAAAATAAATAATGATACTCCCTTCCTCATGCAAGTCACAAATATTTCAAAAGAACTCATGATACTAATTACCTGTATTTCTTTTATGTCTCTGTCAAGTAATTCATACATTCATAGACCAAACTTAGGCTACCTGACAACAGAACCCATGGTCCATAACACCTGTGCTTTACTTTGGGATCAGTGTTACTTATGTCTTTGGAGTTTGGTGGCATCTCTTTCAGATACTGGCTACTTTCCATTCTAGTATGTTTTGGAGTTTATTTGAGGGTTTTTTTGGAAGGGGAACTGTAAAATAGATTTTAAACAACACTGGCACCATCCTCTGAAGTGAAGCCTGATGGAATTCATGATTATTATTATTTTTTAATACAAATTTATTTATTTTCATTGGAGGCTAATTACTTTACAATATTGTATTGGTTTTGCCATACATCAACATGAATCCACCACGGCATGATTATTTTTAAAGGCTTTTGGCTGCTTTTTCTCATCGTCCCTGTGACTTTGACTTTTTTTGAACATTTCAAAATATTTATCTTATAGAAAAAGTCTAGGCTAATTCAAGGGAGAACATGAATAGGTAGGAAAAGAAACAAGCAGGTTAAGTGGATGTGGTGTTTTGAAAACACAGTACTGATCCTGGGCTCAAAATCCTTGTACTTGACCCTTGCTCTGCTACATGTTAACTGCTGGCTCCAGCACCCTCAACTATGAAAAGACAAATGATATCCAGATTTCTGAGCTATGAAGATGAAGGAGAATATAACACAGATGAAGTATCTAGCCCAAAGTATGTATATAATAAACAAGAAGTTCTTCCTAAATTTTTAAAATCAATTTTTTAATTGATTTTTTAAAGTGTATTTACTTTTACTGAAGTATAGTTGATTTATAATATTGTATTAGTTTCAGGTATATGGTATAATGAATTCAGTAATTTTTGAAGATTATATTCCATTATAAGTTATTATAAGATACTGGATATAATTCTAGCATATATATATATATATATATCTTTGTTGCTTAGTTTGTAACTATTAACCCCATATGCTTAATTTTCCATTCCTAAGTTTTTAAGAAACAATTTATGCCTATAAGTAACTCTGATAAGTAACATGTGACTATATAAGCAACACCTACAAATGTACCATAAGCCTGGACTGTGGAGAGATTTTAAATGAAACAGAAACACCAGTCCTGAAAATCTTCAGGTTTCCCTTTGGTTAAATGTTGAATAAACAGGAAAAGATATAGCTAGCACTTCAAGGACTAATCTATTAGTATTAACAGATTAGCAGAAACACAGTGCAAGTGTTTTGGGTTCACAACTGTGTGGACAATTATAACCGTGGCATTCTAGCAATTCTGGCCAACATCAGAAGTAACAAAATATCACACAGTTTCTGGCTGGAAATTGCAATAAAGACACAAGGAATCCCAGAACTGGGAAGGATGTTCAATAGCTTTGCCTTAGGGTAGAACTACTCCTAAAAGCACAATCATCAGGGATAGAGACTTACAGTATTCTTTAATCAAGAATTTAACGTCAAGAAGCTGTGTGTGTGTGTCTTGAATTCATTATACAAACGAATTATTTCTTATCTGTCAATAAAAATGGAGAACACGGCTCATCCAAACTCTCATTCTTCTCACTAGACCAAGAACTAAGGATTATTCAGAGTTTCCTGATAAATTCAAGGATAAAATTCTGTTATTGCCCTCCCTCTCTTACTTAAGGACAGTTATAATTATCAAGACAACATTTTGATTGCATCCAAGATTTTTTTTCTTTATAAAATGTCTGAGATTAGCTTTTATGTCAAGGCTTTAAAATAAAACTTACAGACTGCACCTTACCTAATATGTCCAGTTGGCGTAATCTGGTACAATTACACGCCAGTTCTTCGATGTCTGTGTCACACACCGACCTGTTAGCTGTTAGAAAGAGTTTCTGCAAGTTTGGAAGCTGGCGTGCCAGTCTGGCAAAGCACCCGGTGCTGCTCTGCAGAGTAGGGCACCAGCCGAGGTCAAGTTCCTCCAGAAGCGGACACCCTGAAGCCAGTTCGGCTATCCCGCTCTCAGTGATGTTCTTACACCTCCACAGATCCAGAGTCCGGAGTTTTTTACACTTGGCTCCTATCATGCTAGCTGTCACATCGTAGTCTTCAATCTGGAAATCAAGTAATTTCAGTCTTTCCCATACTATGCTCAGAAACAGAAACTGTCTGGAGCATGTTCAAACATCCTTAATCACCTCCTGTTGTTTGCTTCCATGTAAACATCCCCACATTGTGGTTAATACAGATCTGCTCACTCATCTCCCAGAGCGGCCGCTGTTTCATAAAACAGCAAGAGTAATCACGTCCTTAAAAAGCCACTTACAAGAATTCCAGACAGGATGAATGAATTAAATCCAAAGGCAGCCTGAAATCCTAAGGCCCTCTCGAAGAATTTGAGGATTATTTAGTGTATGCCTCCCATTTTGACAGTGCTGTTGCCACTTTGATAGGTATGTAAGATCTCCCTGAGAAAGGTCTGTACTTTGCTAGGCATTAAAATAGTAAGTGAATATGTTGATAGTATTAATAAGGATACTAGTTTTGGTTAAATGAGGTCTTTGGAGACTGAAAATGCAACCTGAAGATAATTTAGATCGTGATACATTAGCTGTTGTCAGTTATCAGAGGTGTCTAGTGATTTAACTCATGATCATGGGATAAGCTTCTACTAATCAAGAATTAAACATTGTTCATGGACTTTGACTGTTTTAATGATGTTTCTTTAAACAGATTCTTTTAATTTAAGAGTTTTATTTGCTTTTGTTATAATCAGGTATTGTCATTATCACCAGACATTAAAAGGAAATGAAACAGTAAACATTTTCAATGATTACTTCCTTTTATTTATTTCTTTATTCATATTTTCATCTACAATGTGCCAGCACTGCTCCAGACATCCGGAACAACAGTGAACCAAAAAAAAAAAAAAAATACTGTGTTCACATTTCTTGGAAAGACATACAGACAGATAAGTGAGCAAAATAAATTCAGAGAGTGATAAGTAAAATAATAAAACAAGGTGCTGTGAGAGTGATTACAGTGGCAGGGGTTGAAGGAGGGAGTAGCGGCTGCCAGGGTCTCTGGGAACGAGTGGGACACGTTCATAGATGTAATATGGAAAAACAGGTTCAGTGTCAGGTAAAGCTAGAAAATATTGGCTTAAGCAAAGGCAAACTCTCTTTATTGTAGGACATACTACTGAAAATGTCAGGAGGAGGATATAGGAGCATCGTTTCCTAATTTTGACCCAGAATTCCTATTTGCCCTACTCTTTCCCATAAATATACAACTTTCTAAATTGAATATCTTTTAGGACTAACATTTCATAGGTCAACTTTGGAAAATGTTGCCTGCTACTACACCTAATTCCAACTATAAATATACATAATTCCAACTCTAAAGTGCTGTGATCAGAGGCCTGTTTTTCTAGAAAATGCTGCTTTACTTTATGGGGAGGTAATTAGCAGGCAGAAACCTCTAGCCAAAGTTAAAACAGGGTCCTTACTAATCTAAAGAAGGCGGGCTAACAAAATAGGCAAAGATCCAAGTGACAGTAACTGGCTGGTGTGTTGTCACAGAAAGTGCCACGGAATGTCCCTGAGCTCATAGAAGAGAAACTAGAAGGACCCAACAGCAGCCCGTGAAATGGCTTACTAAGGTAAAAAGTTGATCAGAAGTAAGCAAAACGTAATACTGAGTGAGTAGGCTCCCAAGACTTTCCAGAGACCAAGATGAGCCTAAGCCTATGAAAGTGAAAGTGTTAGCACCTCAGTCATGTCTGACTCTTTGCAGCTCCATGGACTGTAGACTGATAGGCTCTTCTGTCCATCGAATTTTCCAGACAAGACTATCGGAGTGGGTAGCCATTCCCTTCTCCAGGAGATCTTTCTAACCCAGGGATCAAACCTAGGTCTCCTGCACCACAGGCAGATTCTTTATGGTCGGAGCCACCAAAGAAGCCCGCCTGAGTCTATACATGTGGTTTAACAAAGCCTAAGAAACTTTGATCTTGCAACATCCTGCTTATTAAGGTCTTCCTAATAAGTGGGTGCAAAACTGGAATGATTTAGGATTTCCTGAATCTGCTTTGAGTGTGTGAGTTGGGGTTGGGGGGGGGCAGGTAAAAAAATAAAAAGGAATAGATTGCTCTACAGTCAGTTACACTGGGAGACGCATTTCCTTTGAGTGTGTATGCACACAGACACATACACGGAACACACACACATAAACACACCAAGGGCTCTGCTGTCCCTCCAGTGTCAGCACTATCTATTAACCATGCCATTTAGTTGAAAACCATTTAATTCGTGGCAATAACTCTTTTAATGACATGTAAACTACAATTTTGAATCTCAAGATTATTCCAAGAGTCCCTAGACTTTTGGATTTCACAGACCAGTGACCACTGCTTCAAAAACATGTGAGCATCAACATAGGCTGGTGTCCATCATTTTATCTTACTCAATAAGGGCAGTAAAACAAATGCAAAAGCAAACAAAATAAATTTATCTACTGTCATCAACATTTCCAGTAAATAATCTCAGATCTCAAAAACTAAAATTAGCCTCGTGAAAAAGTAACCAAACTACTGGCATTTGGGTATGATTGATTTACTATTTTGTAAAGAAGCCCAGAGAGGTAAATAGCTAGTCTGAGATAACATCTTACTTGAGGCAGAACCACCCACTTTATACCACACTATACTTCTCTCCTTGTTCTCACAGATAAGTAATGTCCATGTTTCAAAGACAAACTCTTCGATTTAAGAAAAATGTTTGAAAGTGGGTGCACAGTTGTTAACCATAAATCTGAAAAGCTGCGAGTGGGTGTGGGTTGAGTCAGGATAAAATTCACCCATGGGAAGAAAAAATAATTTTCCAATACTTACCATGACACAACTACCCAAACTGAGGTGCTGAAGGTCTGAACAGAAGTTCAAAATGCTGAGCAGGGCTGTTTGCTGCCATTGGGACCCACATCAGACACAAATAAGGAAAAAGAAAGAAAGTGAAACAAAGAGGTCAATTAGACATTAAGGGCTGTCACTGCTCTTCCTGAAACAGAGCTCAAAACCTCAGTTACAGACACCACAAATGCCATTTAATGAGTCCCCAGGTGTTCACGCCATTGATTGGCTTGGAGTCAAGGTAATCATTACTCGTCTCCACATAAGTCATCACTCTGTATATGATTTTGCATGTCCTAAAGACATCTATATTCCCTATGACCTCTCAATGCATTTCCCAAAGGTAAGCAATTTGAAAGCCTGGTGAAGACGAAATAACAAGATAAGCCAAACCATCCCTCCCTAAAACACACACACAAGAGAGCTGGTGACAGTGTAGAACAGCACAGCTTTGACATTCACTGATCAGCTGCAGCCTGATGGAACTGCCAATAGCCACCCCAAATCAGGTTGGAGCCGGTGACTTTAATGTCAAAGGATTCTCTTTGTTGACAAGGATCCCAACAACCATCGAGTACCTGTCACTAGCAACATGCTCACTGAAACATATATACTGTGTGCTTTCTAGTCATGTTCCTGCCATTTCAGCCCATCCATCCTGGGCAGTGAAAAGGGTCTCACCACTAAAGAAACCCAAAGGTACGCAAGACTGCTACATAATCATGGTTCCTGAAACATCTCTAAACAATCAAAATTTCACTTGATTACATGCCCACTGTGACAAATTTTAAAACAAACAATGCAAAACATTCAGATTACTAGTTTCTCTTTTATAAACTACAAAAAAAAAAAAATTACTACTCAAACATGTGGCAAACTTTCTAAATATTTGAGCTAAATAAATACCATCTAACAAAATTAAAATGATAGTATACAACCTCTGTTTAATCTATTTCAAGTGTTATAAACCACCCCCCCCCAAAAACAGCAGTTAGTGCTATATTTAAAATGGATTACCAATAAGGACCTACTGAATAGTAAATGGAACTCTGCTCAATGTTATGTGGCAGCCTGGATGGGAGGGGTGTTTGGGGGAGAATGGATACATGTATATGTATGGCTGAGTTCCTTCACTATTCACAGCTAAGTATACTTATTTAGGCAAATATTTTATAATAACTTACACAGTCTGCATATTAAATTGAGAATTAAAAAATCATTTAATTGTAGATAAAAATGATAACTTTTCATTCCTACCTTAAAAAAGGAACTAACATAGAACATAAGAGATTCATATTGAATGATATCACACATTTTTCCTAAAAAAGAGATGAGAGATCAAATGCTGATACCAAGCTATGAGGGGATAAGAATGACCTTGGAAGAGATGTTGTGAGGAATGTAACAAGGAGTCAAATAGAGATAAATAAAAGGGTTGATTGGGAGCACTAAGGTGAGCCAGCACAAGTTAACAGTTTCCTGACTTTCTCCAGCAGAGCTCATGATAAGCCAGAGATTGTACGAATACCCAGATACCAGTTCAGGTTGGTCACTCAGTTGTGTCCGACTCTGCAACCCCACAGACTGCAGCACACCAGGCATCCCTGTCCATAACCAACGGCCAGAGCCTGCTCAAATTCATGTCCATCGAGTCAGTGATGCCATCCAACCGTCTCATCCTATGTTGTCCCCTTCTCCTCCTGCTTTCAATCTTTCCCAGGTATAGAGCACAAGTCTATAGATCAGCCTGCAATCTCTCCAAATCCAGTTAACCAGTCTCCTCCTAGAGTATCTTTAGTATCTTTTCTTTTCTCTATTCTATTAGTATTCAGAATGAAAGTACTACTATTGATGATAAAGCAAAAAGCAGAAACTGCCTCTTCACTTCCAGGCATAAAATGACCTGATTTTAGAAAAACCACAGACTCAATGATTTAGAGCAGGAGCTGATGAAACACTGCTCATTGGACTATGGTCTGTTTTTGTAAATAAAGTTTTGTTGAAACAAGGCACACCCATTTCTTTCTGTATTGTTTATAACTTTTCATTCTACAGCAGCAGGGCTGAGTAGTTACGACAGAGACCATATGGCCTGCAAGGTCGAAAATATTTATTACCCTCAGAATGAACGGGCCCACCTCCAACTTAAGAAAACAATTCTACCTTAATGACTACTTGAAGCACTTCTACACTTCTAGAACACACAAACAGATGGATTAAAGCTACATTAAGGGTACTACAAAAAAGGTATTCAGAAATAAAAACTGAACAATTTTATGAACTTCTCATTTAAAAGATTTAAGATACCTTTAAGGTCCCCAAATTGACAAATTCTGCTGGTTAGTCCTGTAAAATTCAATATAAGCCTAAGAGTAGCTCTATAAAATTAAAATACAATTTAAATACTTAGAAGCTTTAATAATGCAAAGCAGCAGATTCATTTTCAAATGGGTTTGCAATTTTTAAACAAAGGTCAATGTTATTTACATCACTGTGGAAGGGAAGTCACTAAGAAGTGACTGGATCCACGTTAATTCCTTCTACAGAATTTTCAAAACATACTCTAGGTCAGTAGTCCCCAGCCTTTTAGGCACTAGTGACAGGTTTCCTGGAAGATAATTTTCCCACGGACCAGGGTTGGGGGGACCAGTCTGGGGATGATTAAAGTGCACTGTATTTATTGTGCACTTTATTTCTGTTATACATCAGCTCTACCTCAGATCATCAGGCATTAGATCCCAGAGGTTGAGGACCCCTCCTCTAGATGAATGTTGGCACCTGATAAGTAGGATTTCCACTCATAAAGAAAGAATCCTTTTGCATTCTACCTGAAATCTACCTACTGGCCTTGATCAGCAGCTTCAAAATCCAATGGATAACTATAGGTTACAGAGAATTATTATTGCCACTACTTGTTACAAGGAAATTTATTAAGAAATTAAGGAGGGATTCCCTGGTGGCTTGTGGGAAAGAAGCCGCCTGCCAATGAAGAAGACACTGGTACACTGCCTGGTCCAGAAGATCCCAAATGCCGTGGAACAACTAAGCCCTTGCACAACTATTAAGCCTGTGCTCTAGAACCCAGGAGTCCCAAATACTGAGCCCCCATGCCACAACTACCAAAGCCTTAGTAGCACTCTAGAGCCTGATCTGCAACAAGAGAAACCACTGCAGTGAGAAGCCTGCATATCACCCTAAAGAAGAGCCTCTGCTCACTGAAACTAGGCAGAGCCTCTGCAGCAATGAAGACCTAGCACAGCCAATAATAAATAAATAAATAAATATTTTTTAAAGCATATGTAAAAGATGAAAGAAGACAGAAATTCAAATTTTCATTGACAGTTTTTTTAAGAGATGCTATCCATAAAGTAAGCTATCATAATCTTTCTTCCAGACTTCTAAAGGGCTAAGCAAAAATACTTAATAAAATGATAACTGATGCTTATTATACTCACATATAAGTTTTAGATAGTCCTGATTTATAGCTTAGTAGAATAACAATTATATATATTTATGTATCATGCATATTTTATAATGAGACCTTATATAATCCACATATGCAATATTATGGTCATTATTTTACATTAATATAGGTTTATAATTATTGTCACTAGTTAATAAGTTTTACAATTAACAATTTTTACAGTTAAAAATTGTTGCTTATCTTTAATAACAAATACAACCTTACTTACAACACTCTTAATATAGGATGGTAGAATTTTTTAAATCAGTATTTTCTACTCTAAAACATGATTCCTAGATAGCATATTAATGAAACAGATAACAAGTCTATATATCACAAACATACACTAAATAAAATAGACTAGTGAGATCACCTTATCACAAATGTGCTTTCACTGTCAGAGCATTAACTACAAGTAATGAGATGAGATGTTAGAAAAGTATATTCACTAATGAATATTTATAAATTTACATAATACCACCAAAGAAATCCTAAGAACACAATAACTCAATTATTGAAATTTAAGATACACATACATGAATTTCTCTTTCTCTAATATTTTTGGGGCCCAGAATTCTTATATCAATAAATTTGGGTAAGGGAAATATAGACTAAAAGTTGAAGTATTTTAAGAACTATTTAAAGTACTTGAAACTAACTATATTTAGGATATTTAAATTCAATTACTTTATAGATGTTTATATAAATCTTTACTATAAACTGTTTCTTTTACAATGTTTAAATACACAATATGATACAATTTATATCCTGATACATAACCACAACTTGAAAGTAATATTGTCTTTAACAGGTTAAACCTGAAGATCAACATTGTGGTAGAAAAGTTAGACTTCTGATTGAGCTCTAAAAAGAGAACGTTCAAGATCATGTCATTATTCAGTCGCTCAGTCGAGTCTGACTCTGCAACCTCATGGACACCAGGCTTCCCTGTCCCTCACCATCTCCCAGAGCTTGCCCAAGAAACTCTCTTGGGCGAGTTAAATAAGCAGAGTGACAATATAAGTCTTGTCATACTCCTTTCCAATTTTGAACCAGTCCATCGTTCCATGTCTGTTTCTTCTTGACCTTCATACAGGTTTCTTAGGAGAGTTAAGGTGGTCTGGTATTCCCGTCTCTTTAAGAGTTTTCTAGTTTGTTGTGATACACACAGTCAAAGGCTTTCACATAGTCAATGAAGCACATGTATAATCCAATGAATGTTGGCAATTTGATCTCTGGTTCCTCTGCATTTTCTAAATCCAGCTTGCACATCTGGAATTTCTTGGTTCACATTCTGCTGAAGGTTACCTTGAAGGATTCTGAGCATTACCTTGCTAGCATGAGTGCAATTGTGTGGTAGTTTGAACATTCTTTGGCACTGCCCTTCTTTGGGGTTGGAATGAAAACTGACCTTTTCCAGTGTCAAATTCCAAAAACCAATGTGTGTGAAACAATAAAACCTAAGACCAAGTCACATACATTTGCCTTGCCCTATGGTCTCATTTCAGAGTTTATTTCTACCATGGTAGTGGATCTCTCCTATAATAATACAGTTGAACACATCTTTGGTCACAGATGACTAAACCAATCATTCTCCATATCAGTCCATGATGGATGATGGCAGAGATGTGCAGTCAAAAAGTCATGGCACTTTGCAAACCAGCGGAACTGGGCTGTAAGCCTACTGCCTACATTAACAGAAAGAATGCTCTGATCTGAGGGTTAAGGGTTGGATTGTTTAGAGAGCACAGAAGACAAGTCTGAAGCACACTTGGTTGACGCTGTTCATCTAAATTATGCTCAGGTGAAGGTGCACACGTCCAAAGACTATCTGCTTCCAAAAGCATACCTTTCCTCCCTGCTAAGAGGGAGTTAACAATCTGTTTTGTGCTGAAGTCTTGAAGCATTTAAGTCACATAAGTAACGCTCATGGTTCTCATTCTAAACTCACTATGCAGGTCTCATAACTGTAATCTGGTTTCCCCTGTGATGTGCCAACAATGAAAGAATGTGCTCATCAGCTGTCTTTAACGAATGTGTCCTTACCAGGTAGATTGCTTATACCTGGTATATTGCTTACTGTCATGATGGTGGACGATAATGAATCTGACCCCCAAGAAGCCAACAGGCTTGTCACTGTAGCTGAATCATGGCCAATCACACAGGTCACACACACCTCCACCAAAAGCCTCATATTTCCACTGGCACTTCTATAAACTCATCCAAGATAGAAAAGAAGTCATAGACATAGTCTTTCCTAGAGACCTATATTAAGGACTTTTAAAAGTTTGTTAGTTTTATAATATAATATATGAAAAGCTATTACAATCAATTCTTGATTCTGTTTAAAAACAAATAATTATTAATATCTTTTGTTTTCAGTTCAGTTCAGTTGCTCAGTCGTGTTCAACTCTTTGCGACCCCATGAATCACAGCACACCAGGCCTCCCTGTCCATCACCAACTCCTGGAGTTTACCCAAACTCATTGTCCATCGAGTCAGTGATGCCAAGCAGCCATCCCATTCTCTGTCGTCCCCTTTTCCTCCTGCCCCCAATCCCTCCCAGCATCAGGGTCTTTTCCAATGAGTCAACTCTTTGCATCAGGTGGCCAAAGTATTGGAGTTTCAGCTTCAACATCAGTCCTTCCAAAGAACACCCAGGACTGGTCTCCTTTAGGATGGACTGGTTGGATCTCCTTGCAGTCCAAGGGACTCTCAAGAGTCTTCTCCAACACCACAGTTCAAAAGCATCAATTCTTCGGTGCTCAGCTTTCTTCACAGTCCAACTCTCACATCCATACATGACCACTGGAAAAACCATAGCCTTGACTAGACAGACCTTTGTTAGCAAAGTAATGTCTCTGCTTTTTAATATGCTATCTAGGTTGGTCATAACTTTCCTTCCAAGGAGTAAGCGTCTTTTAATTTCATGGCTGCAATCACCATCTGCAGTGATTTTGGAGCCCAAAAAGATAAAGCCTAACACTGTTTCCACTGTTTACATGTTATCTAACTAAATGAAGCTCTCTAAAATGGACTGCATTTTAGGTACAGCTAACAACAGCCTGCATTAGTCAACAGAGGTGACCAAAGTAGGTTCTTCCTACTTCAAGTGTTCCTCTAGATCTTGATCTCAGTTAGTAAGCAACACTGGTTTTGGTGAGAGGCCATTCGTCCTCCTGAGTTTGTTAGCTGCACTCGCTCTACTAAAGAAAGGTCAGGGGCTTCCCATGCTGTCCAGTGGTTATGGTTCTGCACACGTCCCCTGCAGGGGGTCCAGGTTCAATCCCTGGTCAGGCAGCTAAGACCCCACAGTCCCGTGACTTGGCCAAAAGCTTTTAAAAATAAATAAACAAAATAAAGGCCATGTGTGCTCTACTTACCAATATACATAAATATGTTCTTTAAATCAAGTAAGAATGCAGCCAGAAGAACATCATTATCTATGTGTCAGAAAGCAAATTCATGGCACTAAATCAAATCATACTGTTTTCAAAAGACATGCATCTTCTGTAAGAAAGCTCAGGTGCTCTCATCAACAGATGGGAGTGGTACACATTTTACTTATATATAAACCAGCACAAAAAAAAGATAAATAGGAAGTGAGTTTTGATATTCAACAGAAGTAAAGATCAACTGCTTTTGTTTGTCTTCTAGTCCATTAAGATGAAGGCAGTGGGGCCCTTGAAACTTGTCCCAGCACAGTGAGCCAGGTAAACACTTGCTGTACCACACTTACGGATTACTGTCATATACTAGTCCCCTACAATACCTATAATCAGTTTTTCACTTCTTCAGATTCTTTCAATTTATGCTCTATCATTCTTGAAGTGAGGCAATCAAAACTGGATGCAGGTGTTCCATTTATAACTCCAACTTAAAAAAAAAACACTCTTGGTTCTCTTGTCTGCTGCTAAGCAACAGAATGACATTCTTACTGAGCAACCTACACACCCCAACTCACCCCCAACTCCAGACATTTTTTTCCCCAAAACAAAGAAAAGGTAAACAGGTTGAAACTTCTAACACTAACCCATATTGCTTTAGACAATGTGAAGGCCTTCTTTTGAAGTCACTTTTTGTGCAATATGTTAAAAAGCTATCCTATGCCATCCTGTACAAGTTGTATTAGTTTGCTAGAACTGCCATGACAAAATACTGTAGACTGGGTAACTTAAACAACAGAGATTAATTTTTTCACAATTCTGGAGGCTAGAAGTCTGAGATCGAGGTGTTAGCAGGGTTAATTTCTTCTCAGGCCTCTCCTCTTGGCTTGAAACCTGCCATTTACTTTTGGTGCTTTCATATAGTCTTCCCTCTGTGTATCTGTGTCCTAATCTCTTCTCATAAGGAGACCACTCATATTGGATTAGGCCCCGCCCTAATGACCTCATTTAACTTAATCATCTCTTGAAAGTCCCTATCTCCAAATACCTCACATTATGAGATACTAGGGGTCAGGACTCCAACACATAAATTTTGGGGAGACACAATTCAGCCCATGGAACAAGTATTTAAGAACAGTTGCAGATATATGCCCCTTTAGGGGTAAAGGAGAGTTATACCTTTATTACTTTCAAATGGTTCAGGAAAAAATATGCATAAAATAGAGCAATCTATTTTGTATGCAACTTTTCATAAGTCTAAAATTATTTCAAAATAAAAGCTCTTTCAAGTATTTAAGAGTCTATTTCATGAGTTAAATTTCTACAGCTCTCTCTCACAAAAATACATCATCATGTATGGCTAAAGAAGGACTTGTAATTAATGTTTATCATAAGTAATAAGAATCTTGTGAATAGAGATAAAAAGGACTAAAAGAACTTAAAGTCTTTCCAATCATTACATATCTCACTCTACTATAATAGCTTCCTTGTCATTAATGGTAGAAGAAACTAACTACAATTAAAGTCTTCTTCATGTTTGTCCCCATCTTTTGCCTTAAGTCTTGCCTATACAATCATCAAGGATCCACCAAATTCAGTAAAAAGAAAATTATTGCATTTAACCATTCGTTTCACTAGTTATTCTGAGAAACATTAAACGGGGTCTTAACCTCAGCATATGGGTCATTTCTGTTTTCCATCCCTTTGCAATATCTTTTCATCAGGCATACAGTTACAGCCCTGCATCTACTCAAATTAAATCAATGTATATATACCCCTAACTCTGAAAAGAGGTTATCTAATGATTTTCTCTTTTTTTTTTTTTTTGATGTTTTAAGAAAACATTTGCTATATCTCTGATGAAGCAATTTTTCATCACAATCCTAAACATATCTAAAGAAAGAGAAAGATCTCATGAAATAAACTAACAAAACAAATAGAAATGTATTTCACTATCTTTTAGAGCTAAAAATTCTGGACAAATACAAGTTCAAAAAATTTTTTTACAAGTTTTCCAAGTTGTAGATCTCCCATCCATCTGCTTAGCTGATGTGGTTATTCTGTAGAAAGACAAACTTATCTGATGCTTACTAACTTACTGTACAAAGAAAAGATAAATTGACAAGCAAGAGCTATCACTCATTCATTCAACACAGGTTTACCAAGTATCTACTATATATATTCACTATAGTGAATACCAGACAATGTTCTACATACTAGCTGTAAAGACATAAAGAGTCAAACATGATCCCTCTCATTATGGAGTTTATAAGAATGTACTTTCCTTTTACCAGAAACAGATCAGAAGCATGAAGGCAGTAATTTAACCTAAGTCCCTCATAGCACATGCTGCTGCTGCTGCTGCTGCTGCTGCTGCTGCTGCTGCTGCTAAGTCACTTCAGTTGTGTCTGACTCTTAGCGACCCCATGGACTGCAGCCTACCAGGCTCCTCCATCCATGGGATTTTCCAGGCAAGAGTACTGGAGTGGGGTGCCATTGCCGTCTCCCATAGCACATGATGGAAAAGATATTCCTATTTAGGAGGATCTATAAGAATACTTCACAAAGTTGGGAGTAACTTGTAGGATTATACTGAAAAAATCTATACTATCATTTTCACACATACACAAGTCTATCTAATTTACAGTGTGATGTTATTTACAAGTACGATCTAATTTGGTCTTCTCAATAGCCTATGTGACTGGGTAAATTTTTTAACAGGTAAACTTTCAGCTTAGTATAAGTGACTTTCTCAAGCACATAAATCTTTCAAGTGGGAAAACCAAGAAAACTGTTTTATGATGTGGGTCTCTGATACAGACTAAAAAATAAATATCTTCCCAGTTTTTACATTATAAAATAATGTCTGAATCAGATACCCAGAACTTGCTGCTGAGCAGTTTTAACCATAGTTAAAGTCTGATAAAGATCCTACTGCTGCTTCTTCTCACAGCAGGGTACTAGCTATGTATAATCCAAAGCAGTGGAGCCGAGGAGAAAAATCTTAATGAACTAGGCCAGGGCATAAAAGGCTGGGTTTCAAAATGACACTTGGGGCTTGTTTTAAGGTTGCTTTCATTTTAATTGACTACCAAAGCAGCAATCAGACAGTATACACAAAATGCATTGTGATACAACCCCAGTTTCTAACAAGGTTTATACATGAAGCTCTGTGGTCACTTCATCAGGCCTTGTTGGTAAAATCTATCAGGTAGAGAGAAGTGCAGTGCTCTGGACCCACTGTTTCACCAGTGGCTCAGGGAGGTGCCACATCAGCATACCAGGCTCTACCTACCAGCATATAGGGCAATTCTGACCCTGCTGCTGCTGCTAAGTCGCTTCAGTCGTGTTTGACTCTGTGCGACCCCATAGACAGCAGCCCACCAGGCTCCCCCATCCCTGGGATTCTCCAGGCAAGAACACTGGAGTGGGTTGCCATTTCCTTCTCCAACGCATCAAAGTGAAAAGTGAAAGTGAAGTCGCTCAGTCGTGTCTGACTCTTAGCGACCCCATGGACTGCGGCCTATCAGGCTCCTCCGCCCATGGGATTTTCCAGGCAAGAGTACTGGAGTGGGGTGCCATTGCCTTCTCCCCTGCTCCAGTTTCATTCTCCTAGGTTCTCATTCTAATTCAGTACCCAGGCCAGAAACATGCTTGGCTATACCTAACCACTTAAGATCACACCACCTAGACATCAGCTATGCATTACTTTACATGCTAAAATATTTGGGGGATTATATGTCCCAGTGCTGCTCCCCACTATGATACAATATTGAGAGTTGGCCCATATATATAAACCATTTGCTTGAGGTAGTTTATTATGTATTGATTATACAAACTATTACTTAAATGTTTCTAAATGTGATTTGAATAACTGGTACTACAAATTCAGAACTAAGACTTCAAAATAAGTTTGCTCATAATAAAAATCAAAGTCCATTTTCCTATAGCAATTTAGACTGGAAAGTATTTACAGACTATAACTTCATAGTTTGTATTTTACACCAGATCAAAATGTTGTATATCTTAGTTACAATGTTTTATTTCCTTATCAATTGAAGATTAGAAAAGGATTAAGTGGTAAAGAAAAAGCTCTATTTTATTTGCTGAGTCACTTTCAACTCTTTGTGATCCCATGGACTGTAGCCCACCAGGTTCCTCTGTCCATGAAATTCTCCAGGCAAGAATACTGGAGTGGGCTACCATTTCCTTCTCCATTATATAGAGGTAGCCAAGCTATTAAAAGAACTACTATCCTATGCTCTTATGTATCTTACAATTTTCACTGTAACACTGAGGCCACCAAATCTGGGATCAAATCTTAATTCTAATTTGTTGCTCTGTGACACTGGGAAACATTAACTTTTGGGGGGCTTTCATTTCAACATCACTCCAGTACTCTTGCCTGGAAAATCCCATGGACAGAGGAGCCTGGCAGGCTGCGGTCCATGGGGTCGCGAAGAGTCAGACACGACTGAGCGACTTCACTTTCACTTTTCACTTTCATGCATTGGAGAAGGAAATGGCAACCCACTCCAGTGTTCTTGCCTGGAGAATCCCAGGGACAGGGGAGCCTGGTGGGCTGCTGTCTATGGGGTCACACAGAGTCGGACACGACTGAAGTGACTTAGCAGCAGCAGCATTTCAACATATGTAACGTAAAGAAAGCTGAGCAGCAAAGAATCGATGCTTTTGAACTGTGGTGTTAGAGAAGCCTCTTGAGAGTCCCTTGGACTGCAAGGAGATCAAACCAGGCAATTCTAAAGGAAATCAGTCCTGAATATTCATTGGAAGGACTGATGCTAAAGCTGAAGCTCCAACACTTTGGCCACCTGATGCGAAGAACTGACTCATTGGAAAAGACCATGATGCTGGGAAAGATTGAAGGTGGGAGGAGAAGGGGACGACAGAGGATGAGATAGTTGGATGGCACCGACTCTATGGACATGAGTTTGAGCAAGCTTCAGGAGTTGGTGATGGACAGGGAAGCCTGGCGTGCTGCAGTCCATGGGGTCGCAAAGAGTTGTACTGAGCGACTGAACTGAATGAACGTAAGAATAACACTTACTCCACTGGACTAAAGGATTAAATAATATGCAAAATGTCTAGGACAGCAAACAAAATATACCCAGCGAGTTTTCTCAAACTTTGGGACAAAAGCCCCAGGTTCCAATATCCTCTAAAGCTATATTCACCATGCACACACACTTGCTTAAATCCTAAAAAATGGCATAAATATATTCCACTTACTAATGTAGATTATATATAGATATATAAAATATAAGTCTACTATATCATAAATTGGTCTCTCTGAACATAATATGCTATCATGGTATCAATATTTTGTAATATTAATTTTTGCTTATTTTAGAATTACATAGAGTTTAGGGGAAAATAAAAGGTAAAAGTGGCTGGCACTGGATAATCTGTATTCCTTAAAAGAAAAAAAAAAAAACACCTCTCCCAAGAAGTTCAAATTCATATCTTCTTTTTCTCCTCATATATTTCCTTAGAGCCATCAGAAGCATCTGAAATCAATTGCTGTTTTTTCTTTTCAGAACGGTTTAAAACATCTGAATGTCCTGCCAACGATCATGTGAAGATTTAGAGAGAAGCCAATCCCCTACATCTTGTCTTCTCACTCAGTTTTCTCTCATCCACCAACAACCAGTGCAGGACTGAAACAGTGCACTTACGGAAGAGAAAAAGGGTTGACACAGTGTTCTTCGCTCAGTCATGTCCAACTCTCTGTGACCCCACCAGGCTCCTCTTTCCATGGAATTCTCCAGACAAGAAAACTGGAGTGGGCTGCATTTCCTTCTCCAGGGGATCTTCCTGACCCAGGGATCAAACCCAAGTCTCCCAAATTGCAGGCAGATTCTTAACCATCTGAGCTACCAGGGAAGCCCACAATGTTTTGCCTAAGTAACAAGGGAGGTGCTTACAGATTGATACGATTACCAGTGTCGTCACTTCGGTTTGCTTTAAAAGAGACCAGTTGATTGTGCTGTCTTTTCCCTTTATTCCTTTGAGTCACTTAGTGCCTACAGGGGAGTCTGATGCAGATCCGAGAATGACAAGATAACAGATGTAAATATAGTATAGGCAGAGAGCACTGAATACAGAGCTGGGAAGCTGTTAAAAGTCAACACTGCCTGGGTAGGTTTTTCTCCATTTTGAATTTTGACATTTGTATCACTAAAATGAGATTATTTTTTATTTTATTGTAAGTCCAATGCAGATCAATGAAAATCAATTTTATAATTTTTTCTATGTACTAAATGTCAGAAAAAATCTAGAATAAATTTTAAAATGATTTTATGGTCTTTTAGCAGCTGGATTAATAAAAACAAACTTTAATAGGTAGTAACATATGGTACAAACCAAATTTTACTTAATGAAATCATACAATGATTTCACATCTATGTTTAAGTGACTGGGGGAAGCACAGTTGATGCTATTTAGACTTGGATACATATGTATAAGGTCTCCAGTCTTGAGCTATGAAATCTTCTCAATCCCTATAAAATCAAACTTTTTAAAATATATATAATCATATACTATCAGCTTCTGGAGGTAAATTGAAGAAAATTGTAGACTATTTAATGATTCCCTCACACTTAGATGATGTGAATTTATAACATTTCAAAAGCATATCATGGGAAACATTTTTACAAATCAACCCAGATGTAAGATGCCTAGCAAGTTATATAATTTCTTAGTTTTTACCCTATTTTTCTTTCTGAAGGTTTACTTAATAATGAACTAAGCTACATTTCTTCTTAAAGTTAAATTTAATCAGAAGATTTTTTAAATGAGGTGTTATCTTGCTCAGAGGGTATCAAACTTTACAGCACACAAAGCAATATAAAACAGCAAATACACCAGTAAAACACAGGTGTGGCATAACTTCAGAATGCAAAATCTACTGAAGCAAAGTTAGCTGACAGTTTTACACCCTCATAAATCGTGAGTCACTTCACCACGGACTAATGAAGACATGGACTAACACTATCTTTAAACCAGCATTCAGGGACAAAAGTCTTCTCATTCTACAGATAAAGAATCCTGGAACTTGAGAGTCTATGCGAAAGAGATCACTAAGAGATCACTAAGCTTGTTACTGGTAGGGCCAGAACTAGCATCAAAGTCTTCTTTCCACCAAGTCACCAGTTAAACTCAAGCTAAAATTCTGTCCCAAGTCAGGAATACTATATTCACGTTTCCATGGATTAGTTTAAAATGTCAAGCTAAAGATATCTACTCTGATCTACCAATAAAAAAGCTATACACCCAGATAGTTTTATAGATAAATTCTACCTAACAGATAATTCTCATTTATTAAAGTTATTCCACCACTGTAATGGCAGAAAGCAAAGGGAAACTAAAGAGCCTCTTGAGGGTGAAAGAGGAGAGTGAAAAAGCCGACTTAAAACTCAACATTCATAAAACTAAAATCATGGCATTCCAGTCCCATTATTTCATGGCTAATAGATGGGGGAAACGTGGAACAGGGGCAGATTTTATTTTCTTGGACTCCAAAATCACTGCAGATGGTAACTGCAGCCATGAAACTGAAAGATGCTTACTGCGTGAAGAAAAGCTATAACAAACCTAGAAAGTGTATTAAAAAGCAGAGACACCACTTTGCCAACAAAGTCAAAGCTATGGTTTTCTCAGTAGTCATTTATGGATGTGAGAGTTACATTAAGAAGGCTGAGTGCTGTAGAACTGATGCTTCGAACTGTGGTATTGGAGAAGACTCTTGAGAGTCCCTTGTACAGCAAGGAGATCAAATCAGTAAATCCTAAAGGAAATCAACACTGAATATTCATGAAGGACTGATGCTGAAGGTGAAGCTCCAATACTTTGGCCACCTGATGCGAAGAGCTGACTCACTGGAATGAGAAAGATTGAGGGCAGGAGAAGGGGGCAACAGAGGATGAGATGATTGGATGGCATCACCGACTCAAAGGATGTGTTTGAGCAAACTCCAGAAGATAGTGAAAGACAGGGAAGCCTGGCGTGTTGCAGTCCCTTGGGTTGCAAAGAGTCAGACACAACTTAGCAACTGAATAACGAATATCCCAGCAAAAGATGTCAATGTCACAAATCCTTTTTGCCAAGATGTCATACTCCAAGCTCCAAACATGATAAAATGGCATGAAAAGGAAAAACACAGCTCAATTTCACTTAAGAAAGTAGATGTAAAAAGTATTGATAAATAAGTCTTAACTCTTAAAGAATGTTTACTGTACAGGTACTGTTATAAACTCTTCACGTATATTAAATCATGTTAATTCTCACAACAACCATTTGAAAGGTATATTATCATTATATCCACTTATATAGAAGGAAACAAGGCATCAAGAAACTTCCTCAAGGTAATATAATTAGTAAGTGATATCCAAAGTAGAATCCAAATCCAGGCAATTTGGCTCAAAAATATTAGGAAAATAGTCTAGCTATGTATTAAGCTAAAACATGTAGGAATTATCCCAGGAATGTAAGGACTGTCCAACATAAGTCATTATATTAACAAATAAAAGAAGAAAAAAGATCAGTGTGGTAATGGAGGCTTTAAAAATTTTTAATACAATATACATTTTTGATAAAAATAGTCTTACTCATATGATATTTATCAGGAAGAACATCAAACAATAGATAAAATTGGTAAGTTACATGAGGAGTTGTCTATTTAGTTCACTAGTAAAGTCTCAGTGCAGTACCTGGCACATATTTGTCATATAAATATTTAAAAAAGAAAAAATTCCCTCTATATTAGAAATAAGATTGGTATACCTATTGTGACTCTATTATTCTACATTATTTATGAAGTTCTACTTATCATAGCAATACTTTAAACACTGGAACAGAAAGAAAAAGTATATTAATTTCCAGATTATACAATTGTATCATTAGAAAACTCAAAAGATATGTTATTAGAACAATTATAAGCATTCAGTAAGGGGAGCAGATACAAGATAAATATACAAAACTCAATTTTTCTTTATATTAAAAATAACCAACTAAAATGAAAGAAAATAGTGTCTGAGACTATAAAAGACAAGGGATAAATTTAACCAGAAGGATATAAAATCTAAATGAAGAAAACTATAACATGGTCTTGAATGTAAAACAAGACATTTATGAACAGATATGAAGTCTTATTAAAGAACAAAATGAAATATAATAAAGGCACTCCCAACAAAATCTTTGCTGAAAGATATACCTGAAAGAGTAATAATACACAAGGATTTCTTTTAAGTTTAAAAAATAGAGAGAGGAGACCTTCCCTACCACACAGCAAAACATATACAGAATTGCCATAATAATTATTATTACTCTTACTACTGTTTCAGCAGATAATAATTTATTGAGAGTTTATTACGTGTTTGGCACCCTCTAAGTACATTACATATAAATGATTCTCAAAATACTTGGCCAAGGCAACATTCAAGGCGGCAAGGGTTCACTAGAGTGGAGAGGCAACTGGTATGTCATTTTGGAAAAGTAATTTGTCTATCTTATTCATTTCTTTAAATATTTACTGAATGGCCAATCTTTACCAGGTACCATACTAGATATCAGGAACATGGCAATGAAAAAGATAGATAAGGCTCCTACCGTCATGAAACATATGTCCTAGTAGAAGGAGACAGATGATCATAAGAAAACCAACATGATGATTTCACAGTGATAAAACTGTTAGAAAGAAAATACACTAGGTGATATGAAATGACAGGAGCCAACCAGAAGGGGGTGAGGAAGCTACCTTTTATCAACGTCTAAGAAACCATCTCTGAAAAAAAATATTTAAGTAGGTCACTGAGTTGAGAAGAGGGCAGCCATATAACAAGCTGGAAGGATATTCCAGACAGGCATAGGACAAAAACCATGAGCTGGGACTGGATTGGAATGTTCAAGGGACAGAAAGAAGGCCAACATGACTAGAGTAGAGGAAACAGATATACAGCAGTAAGTGGATGTTTATTATAAGGGTCAAGGCACATATTCTGACCAGCAGTACTACTTACAGAACTCTATTCTGTAGCAACAATAGCCAGTACATAGAAAACTGTGCAAAATAATGCCAATGCTAGATGGTTTGTAAAAGAAAAACAGCTGGAAAAACTGAAAGGTTGACCATATGGGGAACAATTGAGTTGATCATGGTAAAACATAAACTATACAGTTAATGAAAAGAGTCAAGTGGTAATATATATAATGATCTGGTAAGATGTCCTAGAGCTAAGTGGAAAAAAAGGCAAGGAGATCAATAAATATTATGTGACTCCATTGTTCTTTAATGAGACTTCTAAACTATGTATTAGGAATTTTAACTCTGAAGTTCGCTCCTGGATGAATTGCACTTTGCTTCCTCTCACTCCAAGCAAACGTCCTCCTACACATTTTCCTCCCACCACTTTCATGAACTAATTCCCCGCCAGCATTTCAGCCCACCTCAGCTTATTGCTTGCTTCTTTACCTAGAAACATGAACAGCATTACAAAAATTTTAAGAGCACAGAGGGTAACATTTTCCTAAATTGAAAAACAAAGAAACAAACACAAAAAAATACAATAGACAAATCATAAAACGACTGAATCAGCTCTAAATGTTTTAGGATAGTCAGGTGGTGTCATAAACTTAATTTATTTAAAAATCATAAATCATATTATTATGAGCCATTACAGGCAACTGATCATTCCGCTGGTCATTATATTACTAAAAGTGTAAATCTTACCTCTACTTTTGTTCGATAGAGAACGAGTCGTTTCAGGCCACACAACTTGGCGATGTGGCTGAAAGCCTGAGGTGGTAGTTTATCACAGGAGGAGAGATTTAAGTCCTGTAGATTTGGGCACATCTCAGAAATAATCTCCAAGCAAGTTTCATTAAGGAAGTGGCTGCAGGATAATTCAAGGCGCACTAATTCAGATCCGCAGACCTTCAGAAACCTGTAAATACAATGCTCCGTGTGAATTTCATAAAACTAAAACATATTTTTTTGTAAGCACTTTGGAATTTTATCGACTCTAAGCAGACACCTTCGGAAGAATAGATTTCTATCAGGGAAAATAAAAAAACTTGTTTCACTTAAATTCTCATTTACTGCCTGCCAAAACAGGCATGGTTAGGCTACAATAAATCAACCTGAGAAGATTAAATGGATTCACATCACATAGAAAAGTCAGCTACTGCTAAGTGGGAAATTAAGAAAGCAAGAGGGTGCTTTCTTAATTTCTCTTTCTTAATTTCTGCTTTCTTAATTTCTCTTTTCTTCTACTTACCTGTAATTCACACCTGAGCTGATAGAGCCAACAAACAAAACATAACAAAACTCTCAACTTCTGGAAGATATTTCTTCCTAACAGTACCCATCTGGTACTGGATAATTTATTTTGAACATGGCATACAAAGAGACAGCTCTAACTAAATGACCTCAAAACAGATCAGACTAGGCTCCTCTCAACTCAGAAAGTTTCTGGGTTGGTTTAACCATACTGGTGAGATATGTTTCTTGGCTGCTATTATTTAATACCTAGCTGCTGCTGCTGCTGCTGCTAAGTCGTGTCAGTTGTGTCCGACTCTGTGCGACCCCACAGACGGCAGCCCACCAGGCTCCACAGTCCACGGGATTCTCCATGGACAGAGAACTGTGGTGGATTCCTCTATTCATATGGTCGCAGAAGCGGATGTGACTAAGGGTGTGCATACATGCACGCGCGCGCACGCACACACACACACACACACACACACACACACACACACACAGCACTCCCTCAGCAGTAGAAGGCAGACTAGAAACATGTAACAGCACTCACCACACTGCTTGTGGTTTTGAACATTCTACAATGATGTGAAAGAAGTCTGCAAAGGCCAGAGCACCCCTTAGCCAACACACAAACAAAAAAAATGTAATTGCTATAAACTTATTTAAATATTGCAAATAAGTCAGTAGCCCACACAGCTTATTTACACCCAAACATCCAAGAACATCCACTTATTCTTAATTGCAGTCTATGTTCTGCTTTCCCTAAATGCATCCTTTCCTTTTAAATGCCAAATTAAAGGGCCTTTCTTTCCAGCCCTTGTATTACTTGATTTATTGGGGCATTTCACACCATTTCACACACCCTCTCCTTCCTTCAAATTCTCGGGCACTCTTCAAGCTATCCCCTCACCTTGATTTCCTCCCACGTGTTTCACTACTGTTCTCTGCTACTGTACTGGCTAAATTGACAGTTTACATCAAGCACCTTCAGGGATTCACGCAACAAATATTAACTGAGCTCCTACTATGACCCTGCGTTACTCTAGATACTGGGAAGTTGGGACTTTGTGGGCAAAGTCCCTGCTCTCATGGAGCTTACTTACATTTCAGTAGGAGAGGCAGACCATGTACAAATAAATGAGTAAAATTAATAGTATATTAGAGAGTGAAGAATGCTAAGAAGAAAAAAAAAGCAGAGAAAGACAACAGAAAGTGTGTAGAGTAGACAGGGAAGCCTCACTGAGAAGGTGAGTCAAGACCCAAAGGAAGCGAGAGGATGAGCAAAGCAGTTCCTAGAGAAGTGGCAAGCAGGCAGCAGCAAGGATGGCAGCTCAGAGGCAGGACACCTCAGACAACGCCTCGAGTTGGGAACTGCAAGCAGGCACAAAGTGAGAGGCAGATGGGAGCAGATCAGAGTGGTAAGGGGCAGGTCATAGAGTGTGTATCCTCCAAAGACTCTGGCTTTTATTTTGAGGAAGACGGGCTTCTCAGACAGCAGAGGGTTTTTGAGCAGAGGTGTGGCACCACTTGCTTGTGTTTTAACAGGATCACTCTGGTTTCTGTGTGGAGAATAAACTGAAGGGGAACAGGGGTGAAAACTGGGAGATCAGCAGGACACCATAACCATATTCGGGGAAGAGGGGATGGTGCACTGGACGGGGGTGGTGGCACTGACCGTGGTGCTCAATATTCAGACCGGGGATCTATTTCAAAGGGAAGCAATGGGTACTCAATTAACAACGGTCTTCTACCTACTGAACTGAATGAACTCAGCTCCTCTATTTCTCAACCAAAATTCATTTTTCTGTGAACCATAATTTCCTTATTCACTGACTTGTTTCTATTGAGTCTACCCTTGGTATACTTGGTACTCAGCATGATGTCAGGTGCATAAAAACACGTGATGAATTTGCTGAATAACTCTTCCAATTATGAAAATGCATTTGAGGAATTTAAATTTCCTCTACTCTGGAGCAGACTAGGTTCTATGGAGTCAGTATTTTCCCTTTAAGAGGGTCAAACTAGGAAATATAACAAAATGAACATTTTTACATTATTTTGAACATACACTGTAGTTATGGCTAGTTCATCATCATTTATAAGCTAGCAATCTAGAAGTGAATGTAGGGCACCAGAGGTGTAGAGTATCCTATTTTGATTTGATGCTTCTAAAATTATTTGCAGATATAAGATGCCTAAAGATTTTAATTTTAAGAGTTAATATAAATGAGTAAATGAGTATATTAACTCTTAAAATTAAAATCTTTAGGCATCTTATCTATTGAAGGTCTTCATTATTTGGCAAAGCACTTTGTTCTACAGTTCTTTTTAGTATTAGACTTGGAATGCTTTGATACTCCTTTTCTCTTTTCTCTTATTAATGAACTTTTCCCTTCTAAAGATAGCAAGCCAATCATTAGAAAGCTGTTAATAGACTAGAAAACTTCCCAAATTGATGTAATGATAGAATTTGGAAGCACAATAATGAACAATGATCATGCTTATACTACCTTTATGACTCTCTCCCTTTTTCCATATTCTATATTTTTACTGAGTAGGTTAGTTAGTCAATATCCCCATAGTTAACTCTTCCTAAGCTTATGAGATCTACACCAACAGCTTTTTCATATTTCCACTACAAGAAGGCAGAAATAGCAGAATCAATTATTAGCTGAATACAACTCATTTCCTTCCTTAGTGTTCCTCATAAAGTTTTAACACATAATTACAGATCTTAGTCATCTGTTTATTCATCTCAGTTGTAATACTGGTCACCTGAAAAGAGAACTATAGCTTGTTTATTTCCTGAAGCCTGTTCATTCCATCTTATGAATTCTCATCAAGTATTTCTTGATATTGAGGGTATTAAGAGAAAACCTAAGTTCAGATAAACAATCCCAAACTAGGTCTCCTGCTATGAGAAAAGGAGTCTCTGGAGAGATAAATAAATTGCCTATCCTTATAAGGTGAATTAATTTGTCCAGAGAAACACAGGTACATAAGCAGTAATTTACTAAATGGTAATTTGTACCCTAAAATAATTAACATTATGTGAATGAATGATTTAATCTGAGTTTATTCATCACAAAATAAAAGGCACCAATCCTTACAACCTGCCTGAAGTTTCAAGGTAAAGAGGAGATTTAGGTATAAATATCCATGGCTTTGAATCCTAATCTCATGTTTTGTAGCTGGCCCTCACTGAATTTTATAAAACAGTATATTTAAGATATTTTTAATTCCAAATAGCTGGAGCATTATTTACTATATCAGATCCAAAATAAAGTTATTAAAAACAAAACTTCTTGCTTAACTGTGTACGGCACCATCCAGCAATGGTAGAAGGACATGAAACTGTCGTAAATTGTCTTTAATCTCTAGGAGTTGACCGTCTAAAAGACACAACAGTGTAAAACATTGGCAGGCAATTGAATAAACAAATATGCTGCTGCTGCTAAGTCGCTTCAGTCGTGTCCGACTCTGTGCGACCCCATTCACGGCCTCCTACTAGGCTCCTCTGTCCCTGAGATTCTCCAGGCAAGAACTCTGGAGTGGGTTGCCATTTCCTTCTCCAATGCATCAAAGTGAAAAGTGAAAGTGAAGTCGCTCAGTCATGTGTGCCTCTTAGCGACCCCATGGACTGCAGCCTACCAGGCTCCTCCATCCATGGGATTTTCTAGGCAAGAGTACTGGAGTGGGGTGCCATTGCCTTCTCCGAAACAAATATATGAATATGCAAAAAGCTCTCTATTGCATAAAACTGTAGTTTTGTGTCAAAACATCAAGTCCTTAAACCTAAAAAGCATCCAACAGTGTTTTCTGAAGGGAACAAGTAGATGGGCCAGGGGTAGAAATCTCTACATAACTGAGGTGGAGCTCAAGCTGATTAGCTTGAGCAACTATCTGAAGAAAAACTATAGCAGAAAAAAATGAATCTAAGGCTTTCTGAACATCAAAATGGTATAATTAAGCCTTAGAGCACAGACAAACAGGGTGGCAAAGGAATATCCAAGACTTTAGGGAGTGTATTCTAAGAGGAAAGTGTGATTATAATAGATGTGATCTTAATGAATAATGATATACATGAGCAGGACTTGAAGTTACCAATCACAAATCTGTAGATAGAATAGGATTTTAATAACTGATTAAAAGTTTTAATTTCTCATTATTCCACTTCCCCTGCTATTTTGAACAAAATAAATTCCTAACTTCTTTAAAGTGCAGTGAAACAGTTTCAGTTTGTGAGGATAAGGTTTTTAGGCAACAAAAATTACCTATATCAAACTTTTCCCAAAGACTTGCTCAAAAGGCAACTCATCATCATCAGTTTCTAGTTCAAAAATGTACTTTTTTCCCTTTAAAGTATAATAAATAAGCCTTCTTCGCAGTAATGAGCATAAATAGACCACACTTACTCATAGATTATTCATTAATAATCAAGCCATGAATATTTATTGTTTATTCTGGGAATGCTGCCTACAAGCCATAATGACTATCAATTCAGCAGTCAAGTCAAGGGGGCCAACAGTAATCAGTAGGCAAAGCTCCAGTATCTCCCATCCCCAAAAAGACTCTCTCTCTGTTATTTCAACTTTTTCTTTTCTTAATGGGAACAATGACTATGCTCAAAGGAATGCTATCAAGATACATGGTTTTATAGGCTGAAATACTCCTGTGAAATACAGAAAACTTAAATTTATGTATGTACTTTTGTGATTATTCAAACAACTCCTCAGCAACTAAAGGGGCGAATTGAAAATGGAAGAGAAATTGCTGGTGAGAAAGTAGATTGGAGCTTTAACCTTATCCATTGCAAGTCTAAAATTCTTAAAATAGCATTGTGAAGTTTTCTGCTAACAACTTATGTTTCTGCTCATGCACCAGAAGAAGCTACAAAAAGAGAGTTTCTAAAAACTGATTTAATATTATCTTTATATTTTACTCATTATACTATGGGTATATGCCACATTTTGCCTAGAAGTTGGACTTGGTCATTCATTACCAATGTTTTCTTTAATGTCTTTACTCACTAGCTGCCTCCCTGCTATTTTATTTATAAAAATATACGAATGATATGTTTAAATGTTTATCTTTATATCTGTATCATTTTGGTAGTAGGAACTATACCATCTACCTCTTCACGTGGTCCACAATACTCACCATAATGCCTTACACATTCCACACCAACAGTGAAAACAAACATATAATAAGTTCCAAATAGTGGGAAACATTGAGGAAAGAGCTATGAGGGGAATTAAAATACCCCAAAGTCCTTATAATGTAAAATAATGCTTACTGATACCAATGGTTCTATCTGCTCTCGGTTAGTCTTGATTTATGATCCATAGTGTACTCTCTGAATACCCACAGTCATCATTAGCTTCAGTTCTTCTTGGTCCCATTAGCAGTGAGGACAATTTGCCAATGAAGGGTGTGTTTGGAGAAAGGGAAGCAGAAAGGACTAAGCTGTGTTCCAATGGAGAGCTGTCAAAAATTCAGCAATTTTCAAAATGTGGATTCTATCAAAATTCACCAAAATTACACTGCCAAAAAGAAACAACTCATTTTCTTACATATATATAATACCTACTATTTTATATATATATATATATATATATATCCTCCCTCTTAAGCAAATTTACATAATAAAAAGAATTTTGTATACATAGCATGTTACAAAAACCTTAAAACCTAATGCCTAAAAACCTTATCCTTTAGATTCTGACCCTCAAATCCCAGAACACTTTATCTAAGAACCCCTTCCTCTAGTTGTTTCTGGCAGAAAAGAAAGACACCCAGTGCATCCATGGTTTCAACATGTGCTGTAAGCCATTATCGCTTGTGTTTTTTTTTATTTTGATGCACAAACTATTAATATTAGCATTTTGAACACATTGGTGCTATTTCAAACATGATTCCATCTGAATCTAAGGGTATCAAATATTTATTTCTGGAACTGCATCTCTAATTTTATACTCTAAGTCAAGGGGAAACAAAGCTCAAAATACAAATTTCTAATTCATAAGCCACTGTGTAGGAATGCATCCACTGGGGATGTGTGTAGGGAAAGCTGTAGTTCATTCTAACTTCTAAAAACATGATAGGCGATTATTCGTTAATCAAAAATAACAGGTAATTTCCCCAAAGTGTCTATTTCTTCATTATTTAACTTAATGAAATGGATTATACTGTAACTTACAATGAGAATAACCATCATCAAGGTTAAGAGAAAAACACCTGTTTGTATCACAAGAAAAAATGACTATGGCGTTGCTAAATGAATATGCACGCGTGCATGCTTTCAAATGTTTAACAGGTGACATTTAATAGTAAGGAAACTAAATGCTTAAATAGAAAGGAGCAGAAACACCTGGGCAGGTCTGCAAGTGTGGTCGCCTATTTAACATGCAATTGCATTTTCAACATAATTAGTTTAAATGAGCTTCTAAATTTGGGTGATGTATTGCACATGTAATTAAGATTTAATTAAAAATGTTCTATAATAAATTGTTTTCCATTTCTGACAAATCACATTAGAGAGGTAGATTTTGATTTGGAAATAGTTCTTAAAATGTGTTAATCATCTGTGCTGAAAATATGAGAAAGAAAAAAAAAGGAGCTCTGTTGAAAGTTCCTTGGGATTTTGAAAAATTTGAGGTAAAGGACATAATTTCCCCTCCATCTCATGAAGCTGAGATGTAAGAGGATGGCGAAATGAACTCATCCACTTTTGTAAGCAGAAGCATTCTGAACAAGATACACAAATGTATTTCTCTTGATTTCTATAAAGCACATGGTATATAATTTCAAACTTTTATTATGTTAACTACTATATAGCAAGTACAGTCTGCTGATGAAATAACCTCAACAAGGTTTGGCACTAACCTGCTAAATCCCGCAACAGAGATGAATCCCCTATTGCCGGTCCAAGATAAATTAAGCCACTGCACAAGAGTGCAGCGAGCCTGCAGAAATTCTAGAGAGGTATCATTTAGTTTCGCCCAGTACGGTTGCAGATTGAGGTGGATGTACTGCAGAGGATCACAGCAATGTTGGTTTAGTAGTTTGCAAGTCTGTGCTAATCTACACAGGTCTGGTAGCGTAAGATGATTCAGAATCAGTTGAATGAGCTACATAAAACAGAGAAACCAAGTTCACCCAGACTGAAAAAACTGTATCACTTTATGAAGCATATGATATGATCTAATAAAGAACAACAGTATCATACATTTTCTAACAGTATTTTCACATACTAAATAAATCAATATTCAACAGAATTATCCACATCAGTAGTACCCATACATACAAAAGGCTACATATATTACATTTCAAGAGTGTTCACTGTATACTCAATTCATGTTAGTTACTCTTTTTTTTAACAGTGTAAAAAATATATATTGGTAATCTATTGAATAATACAATTTTTCACAGACTTAACCTTTACTGAACATCAATTACGCATCTATCACTGGTGACAGAAGAGCTCCCCCTTTCAGGGTTTTCAGAGTTCAGTGGGATGTTGATAAGGACAATGACTGTTTTAATAACTTTGCTAGGAGCATAGGCTGCCACTAGAGCCTGACAAGACACAGGCTTAACCACAGTAAAAGGAGACTTGGACCACAAAGGCTCAACTGTAAAGAGTGAGAGGCAAAACTGGGGAGAGGAAAGATGCTGGTGGTAAGGATTAGGTCAGAGAACCTCACAGAGGAGACTGGATTTAGGCAAAAAGCAACGAGGAGTCTCTAAGGGATTTGAGCTGCAGAGTGACAGAGTCAGATTTGTGTTTTAGAAAGATCACTGCAAGGGGTACTCCTGGAGGCTGGAAGGGAACCTGCAGAATTCCAGGAATCAGGAGCGTGCTTAAAGCCACTGGCAATGATGATGGGGTAGCTAACAGATACCAAAAAAGTATTAAGGAGGAGGAAACAAAAGGATATGTATCTCTAATTCTAATAGTTTCTTTGAACTGTTAGTAGTTCAAGATTTGTTTTTTCTTAATGGTGAACAGTTGGGGGCTTGTAAACTAATTTTCAAAGAATCATAGCTAAGGAGCCTATCCTGAACCAAGAAACACAAAGAAAAAAAATCAAATATTTGCTGAATGGTAAAAAAAGAAACCTCTAGATGAGAGAGAAGGATGACTTTTTCACTTAATGCAGTGCATTTATCTAGTTATACTTTTTGATTTGTGATTATGCCCTTTAACTTAAATGTTCTTCATCAATTTATTTAACTATGTAAGCCTGGTATTATTTTCAGGTCAGAATAACCCTGTTTGAGGCCAAAGTACAACAAAGAGTGACAACAATATATTTAAAATAAGCTTAAAAAGTACGTATAAAAATGCACATTGATTATACACATATTAAGTATAAGAAGGCGTGGGGTGTTTTTATTATTTATTTTTAACATGTGAACTTGACTTTTGAAAATAACATTAAGGGGTGTGGGTGTTTGTGTTATAAAAACAGGGAAATTAAAAATTAGTCTAAACTCTCACCATCCAGATGACATGCAAACTGTCGACATGCAAAATATTAAACAAATAACAAGAGAAAATTCAGGTAAAATATTAGAAAACCCAAACACTGAAGGCAGGTAGAAAATGATAAGATTTTCCCTCTCTACCCTCACATCTAATAATCCCTCAACCCCTTGGTAAACACTGCTAACAGTTTTTCTGCTCTTTTCCAGATAAATATGTATGAAATTCTATTCCTGGATTTGCACCAAAAGAATGATACTTTAAACACTGTTCTTCCCCTTGCTTTTCTCATTGAATGATGTAGATATTTCTACATTTGCACACACAAATCCACCCCATGCCGCTTTGTAGATGTGACACACTAATTCAACTAATTTCTCAGTGATGTATTTCCTGGTTTGTTCCCTACTGTAAATAGCACTGCAATATCATAGTGTGTATGTATGCATATCTTGGTAAATTTTGCAAATATATCATAGCGTAAATTTCATGCATTTAGAAGTTTTGATACAAACACAAAATTGTCCTTCAGAATGTTTGCATCAATTTATACAAACAGTGTATAAAAGTACCCATTCACTCATAACCTATCCAGACTAGTATCAATACTTTTAATGTTGCCATCCTGAAAGGCAGGAAAAGGAAAAACATTAAAAAAAAAAAAAGGCACAAAAATAGTAGGGCACTGTCATCTTAGAGTTTTGCTTTTAACTACAGAAATGTAACTCTTGCCAAGGGAGTTCCCAATGTTTCTTTATTTCTTGTTGGCCTCTATTCTATTCCATTTATTTCTCCCATAGCAATAGTCCATTGGGTCAAATAAGTAAGTTCTGTTCTGTCTTTTTAAAAGTTTACATGTGGCATGAAAAGATGCTCAACATCACTCATTATCAGAGAAATGCAAATCAAAACCACAGTGAGTACCATCTCACGCCAGTCAGAATGACTGCCATCAAAAAGTCTACAAACAATAAATGCTGGAGAGGGTGTGGAGAAAAGAGAACCCTCTTACTCTGTTGGTGGGAATGCAAACTAGTACAGTCACTATGGAGAACAGTGTGGGGAGTCCTTAAAAAACTGGAAATAGAACTGCCATATGACCCAGCAATCCCACTGCTGGGCATATACACTGAAAAAACCAGAATTCAAAGAGACACGTGTTCCCCAATGTTCATTGCAGCACTGTTTATAATAGCCAGGACATGGAAGCAACCTAGATGTCCAACAGCAGACGAATGGATAAATAAGTTGTGGTACATATACATAATGGGAAATTATTCAGCTATAAAAAAGAACACATTTGAGTCGGTTCTAATGAGGTGGATGAAACTGGAGCCTATTACACAGAGTGAAGTAAGTCAGAAAGAAAAACACCAACACAGTATATTAACACATACATATGGAATTTAGAAAGATGGTAACGATGACCCTATATGCAAGACAGCAAAAGAGACACAGATGTAAAGAACAGACTTTTGGACTCTGTGGGAGAGGGAGAGGGTGGGATGATTCGCTAGAATAGCATTGAAGCATATATATTAACCATATGTGAAACAGATGACCGGTCCAAGTTCAAAGCATGAAACAGTGCACTCAAAGCCAGTGCACTGGGACAACCAGAGGGATGGGATGGGGAGGGAGGAGGGAGGGGGGTTCAGGACGAGGGGACACATGTACACCGAGGCTGATTCACATCAATGTATGGCAAACACCACCACAATACTGCAATTAGCCTCCAATTAAAATAAATACATTAAAAAATAGTTTACGTGTGGGAATGTACTGGATTATTTGGTTGCAAATGAGAATCTACCTTCATTGTTGACCCACAAATATCGGTACTATGGCTTCATAATAACGTTTTATTCTCTGGTGGGACTAGGGCTCCCTCCATCACTCTTCTTTTCCAAAATTTTCCTGAGTATTTTCATAGTCTTTAGGTGAACTTTTATATTAAAAAGTAAACAAATTATGTTTGCACTTTACCTGGAACTTCATTGAACACATATATTTTATTAAAGAAAACTGATCTCTTTGTTGTGTCTTCCTACTCAAGAGCATGGCATAATTTATCATTTAACTATCTTTTTTGATCCTAGAGTTCTTAAATCTATTGATTTTTTTACCTATTAATTTTATAACCTGCCAACTCACTTATTGTTCTGAATAGTTTTTGGTCTATTCTCCTGAGTGTTCTAATACATAATCATATTGTCTGCAAATGACAATAATTTCACAGCTTTCTTCTCAAAAATCATGCCTCTTATTTCTTTCTCCTATCTTCCAACACTGGATAGTATATCTGGAACAATGTTAAGTAAAATTGTTGTCTTGTTCCTGACTCTAATTTGTATGTGAGCCAAAAATGTGAGGCACATATGTAATTTAAAATTTTTTTAGTAACTACAAGTTGTTAGAAGTCAAAAGACTCTAGTTAATAATATAGTACTGTATACTTGAAAGTTGCTTAGAGTAGATCTTAAGCATTCTCACCACAAACACTCACACAAAAGAGTTAAAAACAGGAGGTGATATATGTGTCAGTTATCTTGATCTTGGTAATCACTACACAATGTATATCAAACCATGTTGTACACTTTAAATACAAACAATTAAATTTGTCAATTATTCCTCAATGAAATTAAAAAATAAAATAAATTCAAAAATAGGTGATATTAATTTTAATGTATTTTATTTGATGAGATATTAAAATGATCATTTCAACATGTGCTCAACATAAAAATTATTACTGAGAAACTAAATCTTTTTTTGTCATATTAAGTCTTTGAAATCATATGTGTAAATTTTCAGCTTATTTCACTTCAGATTAGACATAAAGTACTCAATAGTACATGTGGCTAGTGACAATCATACTCAACATTTCTAGTGTTTGATATTTAAATACGATGTCAGCTCTCAGTTACTAATACTTGGTAGTAGACAATTCATGGCTAGCTTAATAAGATGTTTACTTTTAAAATGACATTGATAAAAATTTGGATTTCTATCCAGCTGCCATTTGTCAACCAATTTTGCACATCTACTGAGATGACCATAGAATTTTTCTCCTTTGACTATGTTACCATTTTATAGCACTGTATATCATCATATATATTATCTAATACCTAAATACCCTTAATTCCAGGAATACATCCTGGATGATTTTTTTTATTTTTAAGTAATTCTATTCACTATATTTTGATGCAGAAGTAAAATTAGTCTGTAAGTTTATTTTTATGTGCTATAGTGTTATATCAGCTTCATTAAGAAGTTAAAAACTTTCCTTTTTCTTTATTCTATGAAAGAGTTTAAATAACACAGAATGTGATCACTTCTTAAATGTTTGAAGGAACCTATGATCCATCCAGGCTTGGCAACAGTAGGACCTTAAATATTTGTTGTTTTAACTACAATATTAAAAGTTATTTCAGTAAAATTTTAAAGCAGTTAGTACAAAGAAGCATTAAAACTTAAATATATCCCTGTACCAGAGGATAAATAATTTATTTTTTTCCAGATGATTTGTAATTTAAATAACTCCCAGCAATTGCTGGCATCATTCCAAACAAAAGTCACCAATATTAAAAGATGTGTACTGTGTGAAAACATTTCCTGATCCTCAATATTCTCCAGGCAACAATACTGGAGTGAGTTGCCATTCCCTTCCCTAAGGGATCTTACCAACCCAGGGGTTAAACCTGGGACTCCCACATTGCAAGTAGATTCTTTACCATCTGAGATACCATGGAAGCCCCCTAATGTTATATTTTAAGCAATTATCAAAATAAAAAAAGAATAATGAAATTATTGAGACCATGACATTGGCATGTGAAAAAGCATTTTTGGATTTTGATTAAGTGAAAAATAACAGGCTTTAGGCCCACAATACCTGTTAATCATAACTCATCCAGTAGCTAGTGTCTGTCAACCATGTTTTTATATCCGGCTATCCTAGCCTAAGAGAAGGCAATGGCACCCCACTCCACTACTCTTGCCTGGAAAATCCCATGGACAGAGGAGCCTGATAGGCTGCAGTCCATGAGGTCGCTAAGGGTCGGACACGACTAAGTGACTTCACTTTCACTTTCCACTCTCATGCATTGGAGAAGGAAATGGCAACTGACTCCAGTGTTCTTGCCTGGAGAATCCCAGGGACAGGGGAGCCTGGTGGGCTGCCGTCTATGGAGTCACACAGAGTTGGACACGACTGAAGCGACGCAGCAGCAGCAGCATCCTAGCCTAAGAGACTTTCCAGGTGACTCAGTCGTAAAGAATCCATCTGCCAATGCAGGAGACGTGGGTTCAATCCTTGGGTCAGGAAGAGCTCCTGGAGAAGGAAATGGCAACCCACTCCAGTATTCTTGTCTAGGAAATCCCATGTACAGAGGAGCCTGGCAGGCTACAGTCCACGGGGTCACAAAAGAGTCAGACATGACTTAGCGACTAAACAACAAAAACATCCTAGTCTAAAGTACCATTTGACACCATGCAATGTTTAGAAAAGGACTCTCAAAAAAGTTGATCTGCCCTCAAAATTCATTCTACTCATAATACAATTATTTTCAACTATGAAAAGATGATATCACTTGGCTTATTTATTTAAATGTGGGGGTTTTTTCCCCCTTAAAATAACTTGAAGTACCTATAATTTGGGTAACTTTAAAAAACAGTTTCTCCTTTTACTCACTGTGAAATCACTTGGTGTTTTGGAGCATTAACTCTCTATACATTGCACTGCTTTCATCATGGCTATTTAATGTCCTTCAAGACGACTGAGTCTATCTCCCAGTTCTTCCACATGCCTTTTTGTATTGTCTAAACCCCCTGCATGTACTAGAAGCTTTAACTCTCTACAGTCTCCTTCCCAACAGCATAAAAACATGCTGAACTCTCCCAACCTGTGTTACAAACAGCAACCTTCCTACTCTGTTGCATCTTCTGCCACCCATCTTTTCTGCTTTTAAATGATAAATTAGAGCAAATAATATCTATAAAAATGTCATACTCTCCCTCATTTTGATATGCTCTTCTCTGAATATGACATGAAGGACTGGAGTGTTAGTCAGGATGCCAAGTATTATTCATTATTGGTGAACAGTCTTATCCACGTTATAGCCCATAATTAGAGTATATTAACAGAAGTTTTTTTTCTACTTATGCTCAGACAGCAAATATTTTTGTCTCTGCTTCTTCCCCACTCCTTGATGGCCTAACCAGATATGGTAAAGTTTTTCCCATCTGTTACCTATGGTCATAGTTCCATTGAACTGATAATGGTAAAGGATTATCAAAGCTCTCCCGATGACCAAAAGCAGGGACCACTGTCACTGAGCTCTGCAGTCGTGTGGCTGACCACAACCATTTTACGTTCTCTATACCTCTTTAGCTCCCTATCGCTGCTTTTAAGACACTCTCATCTTTGTCCCAAGTGCCTTTTCTGATTTGGCCGCCTGTATTTGACTCTTGGATGTTAGCGATTCTAGAATTCTGTTCTTGACCCTTTATTTATACCCTCAGAGTATGAATATCCTCAGAGATTTCCTGGTCAGTTTCATCTACATGACAGCCCTCTCCATGGTAGTTTGAGTTTAGAAAATTTTCTTTAAAAGATCTGATTATATTATCAATATTTTAAACCACACACAGCTCTTCTCAGCAGGGGCCAGACATGCCTGGCCCCGCCCCCATTCCAGGAGATGCGCTAACGGCATCGGATGTCAGGGAGCCGGGAGTGCTGAAGATACCCTAGAAACAACCCTGTGGAGACACACCGAAAACAAGACTTTAGGTAAAGCCTCCCTGAACCTGCCTAGACCAAAAACTATATCTAGTTAGAAGAACATGGAATAGAGTTAGTAGAGAAGGGTAAGTTACACTTGGAGAAACTGTGCACTATTAAACAGAATGAGGATTCCTCTCACAACCATATTAATACTATTTTCACAACAAATCATCTTTAAAATAACTGGTATCACGTTAAACACATATTGCCCATGCTTACACTGTGTAACTGTGAAATAAAGTAGAGTGTAATTTATTACTGCTTTATGTATTTTGGTTGTTAATCATTGATAAAACAACATATATCTAAGAATTTGTCCAGAATCACTAGAGTCAATCCAAAAAAAAAGTGGCGAAGTTAATGAACACAATTTTGTCTAGTTTTTCCAAAGTCAAAACACACAATACATCTGATTATGTATACTTCACTAATGCTCCAATTTCTCTGACATTCAGCAAAATAAACATTAATATCTAAATATTTTTAAATGATAGTATGTCCAATATTGCTACTGAATATCTCTGGCTTACCTCATAGGGTAGTTTATCAAAATATCCATTACTTGGCCCTTCCCTGAGAGCAGTACTATTAAACTTTTTGCTCAGACTGTCAATTTCACAATCATCCTTTTCTTCATAGTCATCTTCTTCTAGATCATTCATGTCAATAAGTGAAGTCTTGAGAGAAAGCATGGGCTTGTCCTTCGTACCATGTAATACAACTGCATCTAATTCAGTGTAGTAATCCAGAAGAGAACTATTTATTTCCAGGCGTATGAGATTTGTAGGAAAATTTATCTGCTTAATACAAGGTTTAAACTGGCGAGCTTGGGAAGCATTCACCTTTGTAGGTTTCTCTGACCAAAGAGTCTCCCATCTGCCAAAAAAAGAAATTTCTCTATAATACCATTTAGAATGACATTTCTGTTACTGTAAACTTAGGGCCCCATGCCCAATATGTTCCAGTATGAAGCAAAACCATTAAACAAAGCAGATAGATACAATCAAACCAATAATTATTACCAGGACATGAAAAAATTTTAAATCTAAATGCCATAGACCTTATACTTAAAATATTTTTACTACTTGAATTATTTTTACAACTCCTTAGAAAGTAATTTTAGACAGATTTCACAGTTAGTTAAAAACTGGAATCACTAATCAGAGGTACATAAACAACATTCAGTTTTACAGAAAAAGTAAACTCTAAGTATTAAAGCACATGAAAGCAAGCACTCCTGGACTTCCTTGACAGCGCAGTGGATAAGATTCTGCCTGCCAATGCAAGGGACACAGGTTCAGTCCCTGGTCTGGGAAGATCCCACATGTCATGAAGCAAATAAGCCCATGTGCTACAACTACCTAGCCCACAGGCCTAGAGCCTATGATCCACAGCAAGAGAAGGCACCGCCATAAGAAAGCCAAGCGCTGCAACAAAGAGAAGCCCCCACCTGCTGCAACTAGAGAAAGCCTGTGGAGCAACGAAGACCCACTGCAGCCATAAATTAATTAACTTTAAAAAAAAGAAAGCAAGCACTCCTGTGTGTGTGCCCTAAACCAACTGTGGAAACTAAACTGACCACCTTGCCTCATAAAGTCTCCTTTCCCATTTCTGTTACTGGCATCATCCAAATCAAAATTTTCATTATCCTTGATTTTCTTTTACTCAGTCATTAAGTTTTATCAGAGTTTTCATGAAACTATCTCATATATGCCCTTCTCCTAAATTTCCACTGTTGTCATCTTTGAGTCATCTTTGTATCCTCCATACCTAGCAACTAGCTAACATGTTAACAGGTAAGTAACATTTTCTCCTATTTCTTCAAAATGAACTTTTACTATTCAGCCAGGTTAATCATTACTTTCCAGATAATAAATTTATTTTCACAGAAAGGAATTTGCTCATGTTGCCTCTCCACACAATGAAATGCCTAAATTACAATCATCAGCCCATCTTTTCTTCAAGGACTAACTCATATTCCATGTCTTTACATAGATATTCTTATAAAATTATTTTCCAAAATTATTTAAAGATTCTTCATAACATAGCATCATTAAATATATATACTCTCACATATATAGCATAAATAACCATTTTTTAATACTTTTTTCTAATATATCAGAGAAAATTCAAAACATGGACAGAAATACTTCAATAAATACTTCTTTTGCTATTTAAATTTACTTTAGCTGGCAGAACTTTTAAATAAAGATTTTCTGTCAAGGTCTAAGTACACTTTTAAGTCTCCCAATAAATACTGCAAACTATTTTCAAAGGAGCTTACGCCAACAGCATATAAGAATAGCCACTGAAAGCATCCTCTATTTTTATGTGTATATTTATTTACTTGGCTGTGCCAGGTCTCAGTTACAGCATTCAGGATCTTTGGTTGTGGTATGTGGGATCTAATTCCCTGACCAGGGACTGAACCCAGGCCCTTCCTTGGGAGCCTGGAGTCTTAACCACTGGACCACCAGGGAGTTCCCAGTATTCTCTGTTTGAAAAAAATAATAATCTCTAAATTCATAGTGACCCATATCTCTGTGACATAATCTATAATTCACTATTAATAACACTTAAAATGTTTTCATATATATGCTTATTGATCATATCAAATTTTCTTCCTTCTGGTATATTGTCAGTTCATCTCCCTGCCCCAATGACTTATTGATACCTATGTAAAAACTGACTACAGCAAAGCATTTAGGAAACTGAAATATACAAAAGACTGTGAAACTCAGGGAAGAAATCTGAGCCAAGACTATAGAAGTCGTCGACATACAAGTACCATAATGGTCTTTAGGCCAAGATGGGAGCAAGATAGGTATACAGCACCAATTTCAGGAGAAGGGAATTTTGGTAATTCCTACCTTTAGGAATAAAAGCATAAGGCAGAAACTCAATGGGGATTCCAGTAAACATATCACTGACAATAACAGTAGGAACTTCTACAGTTAACAGAACCCTTACAATCACCCCATATTTGAGAGATTTGCTACTTCTCTCCTGAACACTAGGAATAAAACCCATCAAACATATAAAGAGACTCTGAGTATTTGTATCTAGAGACAACCTGAAAGTAGCAATAGAGAGACTGGCCCTGCTGTATAACCAGCCTCGGGAGGCAGGGGAAGAGTTCAAGGGACACAGCAGGGTGCGGCAGATTTAAGGAGGAAACCAAAGCAGGATGAGCATTCTCACTCTCTGAGACAAGGCAGAAGAGCAAATTTGAAATGCCAGCCTAGATTAAGAAGTGCTCCTAAAGTCTAAATGCAAAAATCTTGAGGGTTTCTAACAATGGTATTGATCTGAACACTCTACTGAAGATCCAGGCAGTTCAACAGAGCTAGCCGTACAGGAACAGAAGTATGAAACATTTAAAACCATGTTCGTAGGGAAACGCTTTCCTAACTTTGGACAGATTGTTTCCAAGAATCCTGGGGTACATGGCAGAAGGTATGAGAAAACTCAGACTTCGGTTTTGCTCATCCTTTTGTTGCTGCTGGAAAATGACATCAAGTGATGTTGGAGGTTTTTCTCATGTCCAAAAGCAAGGACCACCCAGGACCCTGTGAAATAACTGCCTGCTCTGGTTCACAGCACATGTGGACAAAACCAGCCTATTTTATTGTTTAGCTTCAATGAGAAGTTTTTATGAACCTTAACAGAAACACTGAAAATGTAATACAGAAATCACCTCTGCCAGGTCCTTTGCAATAAATAAAGACACAGACAAAACATGTTCTTTATGCAGAGCTGGACACGTATTATAATGCAAATTACATTATAAAATTACAAATATAAGCTTGAAAACAAGCATTGATTAGAGCAGAAATATTCTATTGAAATAATGTATTAATCTACTAAAGTCTCCCCTCTCTCTCTCTCTACTTTGCAAAATGGACAAGGTTAAGATGATACTTTAAAACGACTTCCTTAACATTTCTAGCATGTTTAAACATGTAAGTATTAATGCTATTTTAGTATCACTTTTGCTTCTGACTTTAGATAGTGTAAATATTATATATTTAGTTATACATAAAACATAAGTTTAAATATGATAGCATACTTAAAGTAGAATATCAAATCATCAGTTTTTAGAAATATTTTTAAATGTCTAAACATAAAAAATTCAGGTATCATTAATTATATTTTATTTTGATTTTTCTTGATAACCTAAAAAGTAACTAAGAAAAGTGCTAAAAAGATGAAAAATTATTTTATAGGTCTGTGGCCATTTAAATTAACTATGAGACCAATACAATTGATTTAGGGGTATCTGCACTAAAGTGAATTTTTGTTTAAAATTCTACCAGAACTAGACCATATTATTTTAAAGTTAGAAAAATATCTACCCAACAAGAGAATATATCAATATCCTTTTTAAATTATAGTATAGTTGATTTATAACATTAGTTTCAGGTGTACAACACAATGATTCAATATTTTCATAGGTTATAAAATGTTATTACAAAATAATGACTATTCTAAAATATTGGTTGTATTTCCTACGCCAAAATCTTTCTGTTTAGAAAACTAAAGCCTGAACTTTAAAAACTAGTGAGTGAAAGCAAGTAAGCAGATACAAATAAATGCATGTTTGCATGTCTGTGTACACGTAATACACACAAATATACACACTTACACATAATTTTCCACGAGACAGCCCTGACTCTCTTAATCCTTTAGACCCACAGCTGTGCTGATGAGATTAAACTGCTCTAAGTCATGGCTTCTGTAGTCTGCACATTTATATGCTAACTTTATCTGCCCATACAGTATATTTCTCTACTAGACAAATCCGACAAACAATTATTTTAAATCTACAGTCACATGTCCAGAATTTAGTGTGGAATCCCCATCAGACCGTGCTTCATCTGCACTTGAAGCACTTAATTCCAGGGTGGTATCAGCATTCTCTTCACCAGTCCACTTATTTTTCCTTCTCTTGATTGTACTGAATGCCTACTATGTGTCCAGTGCTTGGACACCAGACACTCTGTCTCTGTAACTGTTGACCTGCTGTTACCCACTGAGAAAGTCTCTCTAGGGCTCCCAGGAAGCAGCAGGTGGACAAGAGAGGAAGAGAGATGTTTATCAACAGAAACTGGAGAAAGCAAGTTTTCTAACATATTCAGGTTGGAAGCCAGGCACATAGATGCAAATTACTTCCCTGCATCCAAAATTTTTCCTGGTTACTAAGTACATCTAGTAGTAGCACAAAGAAAGATCTCTTGCCAACACTTTCATTTTACCAGCTGAAAGTGAAAGGAGAGAATAAGAAAACAAGAATAAAATTGAAGTATTCTAAGAGGTATACTTAACTCACTCTGTGTTTCTCAGCCCGCCACTATTGGGCACTAACAAACTGGCATCTGCTTTAAAAAAGAACCAGTAAAGGGTCTGATTATTTCAGACTTAAATGACAAAATCATGCTTCACAAAGTCAAGGGGACCAGATCATGACCAATTCATGAAATCACTGCTTAAGCAACTTCCTTTGGCAGCAAATCCTGTGACAGCCATTTTCTTTCTCCCTGCTGTCTTAACTTCAATACTATATAGTTAAAATGCTTTCAACACTCAAGAGTACCACTAAATTTTAACCCCAAATAGCTTTATTCCAATCAGTTTTTTAATATGACCTCAGTTTCTCTTCTCTTTTTCCTGTCTCTCTCTCTTCCAATGTGTAACCCTGCACTTGCCTTTTTTCTGACTCTTACATAAGCATCTATTAAGATCTTATCCTCAGGACCAGGACACGCTATACGATTTTCTTTTCTCTTGGTAGAACACTAGGCAAGAAGTCAAAAGACTCTGAGATCTTACAGGACTACTTGTGACTTTCCCACTTCACTCACCGAATATAAGAAATGTAATCAGACAAAATGGGGAAAGATTGCTTTTCAATTTTCTGGGACACATTCATTTCCCATTAACAAATTCTTGAACTACTCCAACACACTCTCTTACTTGCTAAGCCCTAAGGTGGAAATAAGGGCTTCCCAGGTGGCTCAGTGGTTAAGAAACTGCCTGCAGTGCAGGAGACTCAGATATGATCCCTAGGTCATGAAGATCCCCTGGAGAAGGAAATGGCAATCCGCTCCAGTAATCCTGCCAGGAAAATCCCATGGACAGAGGAGCCTAGTGGGCTACAGTCCACAGGGTCACAAAGAGTCAGAATCAGGCATGAGCGAGAGACTGAACACACACATACACGCACGCATACACATGTAAAGCTGCCGACTGCTCTTTATTTCAGATTCTGAGCATGCTAATTTCTCAGTATAAACTGGGGTTTCTTTTATGAAATGACAGTGATGAAAATTACATTGGTAGCAAAGTAAATAATCTGGCAACTTTGTACCAGTTCTCTTTTATTATCAATATGTTATGTCTACCAGTGGACTAAAGCCTACTTTCTCTACTTACGCTCAGCTTATTTCCTGGTAGTTCCATGCTCATACCCCAGATCTGCAGCCTTGCTCCTTAGGGCTCCCAATTGCAGCCTTCTATAGAGAACCACATGGGCTCCCAGAGCCTCTTCATCAGAGAGTGGCAGGTCTCTGGAAGACTTCCATCCCCCTCCCATTCCCTCAGCTCACAGCCCAAGACAGACCAGCAGGGGTGTCCGAGTCCAGCTCCCTGGCAACTCGGCCTCCAGGCTGACTGGGACTTCACAGGACACTGCGTCCTTGCCTCCTTCCCTTCTTTACAGCACTTTCCCTGCTCCCTTACTGGTTTCTCCAGGGGCACTTTCCTAACAAACCCTTGGCTGAGGAACAGTCTTCTCAGGTCTGCTTCTGGGAAACTGGATCCAAGAGCTCTATGAATTCCCAGAGCTTGTGACCCCTCGACAGCTTGTTCTCTCCACTCTGGGACTTGTCTCACTTCTTGGAACACCAGGATTTCACCTCATGGTTCCGCTTTTGCACGTGCTATTCTCACTTCACCTTTGCTATCCAAATTAAAGCCTTACTCAACCCTCAGTCCCAAGGAAGTCACTTCCTCTGGGAGGACTTCTCTGAGCCACACAGGCTTTCCTGTCAGCACAGGCACCCAGCAGTACCCCAGCCCTTTTCCAGGCTGGCCTGTAAAACCCAAAGAACAAGACTCACATCAGTCCAGCCCTCTGTTTTGTTCCCAGCAGTGAGTGGGCAGAGGAGGTGTTCAATCAATGTTTCTGACTGTCTAAAGATTCACCAGAATGCTAACACTTACTAAATCTGGGCAGAAGAATTGTGGGGTTTTTTAAATATAAATTGTGGGGTGTTTTCTAACAAGTTTTTTAAACAATGAAACTGATTTCATAATCAGTAAAAATTTTAGGCCCTTTTTTATCCTGCAGTAATATATATTAGTTAGATTCTTTTCCTCAAAAATGAATGGTGTTTTCTGTGGAATAAGGCTAAAAATCAGTTAAGCAAAGTAGACTTACATCTGTAAATATAAAGTTGTCATTTTCATCACAATCACACACTACAGCTCTCAGCTAGGAACCCAAAAGCATGATTCATAGTCACAATCAGTTATGCAGAAATTAAAGTTTTATATCTTATCCAGATACTCATTCATCTTTTTAAGGAAAACTACATAGCTTTGTAGGAAAGAAGCAGAGAATGACAGAATCCAACAAAACAGTCTTCACATAAGCAAGCATCCTATTCAAAGAAATTCAAAGCATCCCCTTTCAGAAAAAAGGAAAAAGTCTGTATAATAAAGGATACTGGTTTTGTGTGTTTTAAAAAACTGATTCATTAATAACACTGTTGACAATGAAGTATCAAACTTGTTCTTATAAGAATGAATAAAGATTATACCAGCAGTGTCCAGCTTGAACTGAGCTGTATTCTGCATTTGCTTCCTGGTAGCCTGGGAGGTGTTCCTTGGAGCTGAGGAGACAAGGACCTCTTCTCAACTCAAAGGGAGGAGTGTGTTAAGCCACACCAGATCTGTGCCTACTCCTCCTCCATGGGCAGTTGAGCTCCTATAGTTTTACAGATGCCCACGAACTGCTCTTGGCCTAGAATAAGCTCATAAGGGCAGAGATTTTTGTCTATTTTGTTCATTGTTCATTAACGTATCTCAACACAGAGAACAATGCTTAGTACATGGTAGACACTCAAATATTTAATGAATGGATAAATGAAACAATATAAAGATTTAAAATTGGTAAGATCAACAAGTAATAGAAAATGGACAAATATTAATAACATGATAGTTCAAGGAGAAGGAAATATAAATGGCTCTTAAACACGAGAAAACATTCAACCTCAGAGATGACAGAAGAATTTTAACTTAAAGTTAACATGAGATAACATTTTTCACCTACCAAATTAACAAAATGCTGAAATTTCTTACAATATTGTGCAGGTGAGGCTTTGGTAAAACACACATGCATGTACACTGCTGGTGGGAATATGAATAGGTAGAGCCTCCTTGAAGGGAAATCTGGCACATGCGAACACTACAAATACACAGACCCTTGGCCCAGCAAAATTTCTCGCAAGCGACCCACATGCATGCTTGTACACATGCAAAGTGACTCAACAGCAAGGTTATTCATTGCATTAACACTAATAATAGCAAAGTATGGAAACGACTAAGAAGCCATCAATAGGAGAGTGGTTAATAAGTTGGCATATACATATACTGTACATTACTTGCAACTGTAGAAAAGAATAAGGAAGCTCTCTTTGCATTTATATGAAAAGATCCAATATGTACCACTAAGTGAAACAAGGTGTAGAACAATGTGAACGGTGTGCTTATTTTTGTGTATAAAGAAAAGTAAAATGAATATATTTGTATTTGTTTATATCTGCATAACAAAACTTTGGAACAATGCAAAGGAAGTGGATAAAAGTGGTTTCTTTGAGTGCAGGGTGGATCCTAGGCACATGGAGAACAGGATATAAGAATGCATTATGTACTTTTTAGATTACTGAATATAATTACCTAGTCAAATAATTAGATTCTAAAAAATCAGGAGGTTGAATTACAGAAACAAGAGAGGAAGAGAGAGGCACCATGATGCAAATCAATGATGTAAATAAATAGGTTTTTAGGGAGAATGCATGAACACTTAAGGCAGCATTTATTTTTAAATGAATATACTTGTTACAAAAACATCCATTTAACATTAAAGCTAATCCCTGAAGGACCTCCTCTAAAGTATTACTCTGTAGGCTGACTTTGAGTTAACCGAAGTGTTTAAAAGCAATAACATGATGCCTGTTTGAAAATATGTTAGAAATCATACTTCCAACTAACTTCTCAAATTGGCTCATGTTCCAGTTAGTTCAAATCATGCTTTTCATTTATAGTAAACTCACACACAAATCTCACAATCCATGATTATTATGGGGTGAGGTATTATAGGTATAAAGAATGCATTAAATTTATCTGATCCTTCTTTCCCTATCAGAAAAGTAAGGGAAAATTTTAAAAATTGAATTTGTTTAAATTACCTAAGAGAATGCTTTCAGTGAAAAAAGACCTCCAGTATTGAAACCACCACCACCCTTCAGCGACAAAATGTGGTCATTAAAAAAAAAAAAAGAGTCTTACCTGACTTCAGCCGGTGGACCTGGGGAATAGGGATTTGCAGAACAAGCTAGAATTCTAATGACTGCTCCAGGATGATAGGTTTCCAGAACGTGAACAGCTGTAGGATACACCTGCTGTTCAAAAGCAAGTTCCACGTAGTCTTGGCTCTGGAAATTTGCCGGTGTCCTCTTGAATGGCACAGGAGCACTGGGACACTGATCCCACCATGTTCCGTAAGTTCGAAACACAGCTGTCTGCGTAAAGTCACCGGAACTCGGAAATACATTTGGGACACCTGCTAAGTTCCACATGGTATAGGACATGCTATTCTCACTCCCATAATGGGAGCTGAAATCCACTACCTCTTTGGCATACTGGACCACCTCTGCATTTAGAGGGGAGGTCCGGCTGTTTGATTCTACAGTTCTATGGCTGTTCATTATTTCTCCTCTTGTAGCCGTCCTGGCTCGGCGCCGAAGGCACATATAATAAAACATAGTCAGAACTGTTAACATGGGGAAGACTGGTGACATCTAGGTGTGAATTATGAAGCTTCAAAAGGTCAGGTGTCCTCAGTAAGACGCATGAACTCTTTGAAGGATGTTCTAAAAAAATGAATGGCTTGGTAAAATAAAATAATTTAAATAAGTAGAGAAATGCATGGGTAAGGTAACAAACAGGCTTTTTACCCAATGTAATTTCCCAGAATGAAACAAACAAACAAAAAATTCACTGTAAATGTGAATCTCTAAATAATCTATCTAATGTACTTTTAAGAAACCTGAATATTGAAAATGTATATAATTTTATGCTATACGGGAAGCAAAACTGATATTATAAGGCAATGGAAGACGTACAACCCCAAAAACTCCATTTTGTACAAAATTATAACTATCCTTCAAGAAATACTAAGTCCTTGAACTTTTAAAATTAAAATTATTTAAAATATATGGCAAGCCACTAAAATACTGCTGTAAATCCAAAAAGATCTTAGGCATTTTATAACTTCACATTTTAACAAATGATTCCCTATTGTTAATTATGACTCACTTCTGAACATGCTAAGTACAGATTTCACATTATGGGAATATAGTTTTCTAGAGCTGACAGTTAATCCAGACCAACTAAATTAACTGCCTTACACATCACAGATCACCAGACAGTGTTTAATTTATTATAACTCCCAGCATTATTTGTGAGGGCAGTCCATGGCTGGCTGGCATCTGGTTGGTTGCCAGCTCCTCTTAGAAATCACTCACCCTAGACAGATCTGTCACAGGATACACACCGGAAACGCAAAGGTTGGCACTCATCCATGTGGCCTAACAGGTACACCCTGATTTCAGGTGCAAATATTGAAATATTCTTTTACCTGTAAGACAAGAGTTTTTGAAAATATTTTTTATTTCTAACTTAGGAAGCCAAATATCCCAACAAGATTATTATCATAGAGAAACAGCTACTTACTAGATACAGAACACTCAAATAGAACAGTCACGTTTTTCTGAATTTTCTGGACAATTTTGAATAATTAATATATTTTTTAAATTTTATGATAGAATGTAACACAAATATTATAAATGAACCCTTTCTATATGAAGGTTACAAACCCATAGCTTATGGGTCAAACCATGCCAGCAGATATACTCATGCTAAGTGCTTAGTTGCTCAGTCATGTCTGACTCTTTGTGACCCCATGGACTATAGCCCACCAGGCTCCTCTGTCCATGGGACTTCCTAGGCAAGACTACTGGAGTGGGTTGTCATTTCCTTCTCCAGGGGATCTTCCCAACCCAGGGACTGAACCTGAATCTCCTGCACTGCAGGCAGATTCTTTACCATCTGAGCCACCAGGGAAGCCCAAGGGGAAGACATGTCCCTGGGTCGATATACCTTAACAGGACCAAATAGTGATTTGTAAAGTTGAAGACGTCTGTAACTTTTAATAGTCAAGAAGACCCTGTGAGAAGAGGCCTGGGCTTCCCTGGTGGCCACTCCTGTTCTCAGCCAGCTCTCCTAGTTCATGACAGACCTGGCCCCTGTCTGGACTGACTAGCTAACCTCTTGGCTACACAAACAAGGCAGTCAAGCATACTCATTTTTCTACCTCTGAAGCCTTGAGTTTAACCTCTCCTAAGTAAAAGAAGGAAAATACAGCAATTTTTCTTTAGTAGAGCAATGTGCCAGCCTTTCAAAACAGTACACAAAGATTATAAAATATTAGACATCTCTCCTACCCAAAACCTCTCACAGCTTTTTGTTCTTACATACCAGATAGAATCTAAACCTCTTGGTTTGACATTTCAAGGCTCTCCTCAAGCTAGACCCATTTCTTTACATCTAATGCAATAAACTCTGTCACCTTCTAAACATCCTTCATATTTTAATCTCCCTGATTCTACCATTCCTTTTCCAACCCCTTTATTCCATAAGTAGGCTTATTATCTGGTACCACCTTTGTATCAGGTATGTGCTCTTGTTTCCACAAGGGCCTACATTAGGACCAAATTTCTTAGAGGAAGGAATATAGCCAAAGACTTCATTTATCAAAGCACTCAGTACATGAAATATGACACATGTTGACAGAAAGATGATGAGGGAAAAAAAAAACTATAAAAATCTAAAATAAGTTAAAATTAGGTAACAGCATCTTCACAGGTGATGCTAGCGGTAAATAACCGCACTGCAATCAAGAGATGCAGGAGACAGGTTGGATCCCTGGGTTGGGAAGATTCCCTGGAGGAAGAAATGGCAACCTACTCCAGTATTCTTGCCTGGAGAATCCCATGAACAGAGGAGTCTGGCAGGCTGCAGTCCATACGGTCACAAGGAGTCAGACATGACTGAAGTGACTTAGCACAGCAGATACAATGGCATCTTCTGCCTCTCAATCCTGGCCAGATCCAAACACACTGAAATGCTTGACAAAATATAACCAGTAAAACAGGAAGTAAAGGGCTGAGTTAGAAACAAGGGAGGAAAACCTACAGTTATGAGAAACAAAGAGGAAAATCAAAGAGCAGACAATAGAAACTGAAGCTATGACTCCGGGAACCCATTATAGGTCTCAGTGGTTGTAATAAGAGGACTTTCAACACTCATGCAGAGAGGTGATTTCAAGCCGCAGGTCCCATTTGGAAGAATCTTCCTAAAGCCAAAATTCAGGGAAATCACCCTATCTGTGAAACCAGGAACATGAAAGCTTAGCTCACTGGCCAGGAAGCCAAAGGATACTTGACATCAACGTGGGCAGTGGGGAGAAAGTCAGCGGAGGGAAGTCAGAACCCTGTTAGGCAAGTACCATGCAGAGTATGGGCCTAGATTCACACTGCCTTCATGGTTGAGAATCACCATACCATCCCCAAGCCAAAAGATCTAAAAAGAAACAGTAGTCCTGAACTGGCAGAGGCAGATAAAGCCTTACAAAAGACGCATCACAGCACAAACTTACAGACCATAGTAGAAAATGAACCACTATGACAGTCAGTAGGCAGACTCACTAAATGGAAGAACATGCACCCTAAGAACAAGACATAACAGAACACTCTGGAGGAGAATTTTGGGGGGAAAGAGTAACAAAAGCATGTATTGAAATAAATAAGGTACTTTTGCAACACATGTTACATATTCTCGTCCTGACAAACCATGAGTCAATGAATCAGATTCATCTCAGGACAGACAACACGGAGTGCTGAAGTATAGGATGGGTTGTAAAGGTGGGGAAAATAATGATTTAGAATATCACCTCTTTATTCAAACATTCCACCCACCACAAGGATAAATCTGTCAAAGAAAAAAATTTACCAATGCACAAATATCAATCAAATCTTTAACACCAAAACCTGAAATGACATAGCTCTTTCTTTTACCACTTATATTTTACTTCAAAATAGGCCCCTAGGTAAATTAAGAAGTATAATTTCCCAAAGAAGTTACTTGGCCCCTCTCTTTCTTGAAAAAAAAAAAAAAAAGAATTAATGAAATAAAATTAAATTGCAAAAGTGAAATTCAGAAAATCCCACTCGATTGACATCTCAGCTAATTTGGGAAGACTGTGGGTGTTTTATTCCTGGAAATCTTCAAGGGAAGGACAGAAACCTATTTGTCAGGGTGGATGGATGGGTTTGACTCTATAATCTTTAGATATCACTTCTCCCTCCACAGTCTATAAGGTGAAGCAATGGAGCTCCTTTTACTTTCTTTATAAAACTGCATTTATCAGAAAGTAATAGTTTTATAAAAGCAAAGAAACATCTGCAAAATAAGATACCATCATTCATGTGAACTTGCACAATCATTCTTGGCAAAAAGATTGAGACAAATTCTATTTGACCTACTGAACCACAAACTTTATAACTGTTTCCCAGCTAGCTTTCACCATCAGCTTATGGGATAATATCAAAAGCAGCAAGACTGTCATGTGGGCAGTATCATTTTTAAGCTGGTGTTAAGCAAAATTTTGCATTGCAGCAACATACATAAAGGTGAGTTATAAATATACATATTATATGTGAGAGTTATAAATACATGTATTATATATATACTATAAATATATGTATGTTCAACAAGCTTCGGTGTAGAAAAGATGCTTTATTTTCTTCACCTATGGATAATAATAATCTACAGGGATTAATTTTCTGTGAGATAAAGCTATACTGACAAAAAGAAGGAAAGGCACTAGAAAACCTAATATATTTATTCTTTTACCAGCCATAATATTTAGAAAAATATAATGCAGCTAACACCTGTTTTTTTTTTTTAAATAAACATGGCATAGAAATAGAAAAGGAAAATGTACAAATCCATTGTTAACATCCTTCATTGATTCTAAACTCCTTCCCAGTCAACTAAGATGACACGTAACAGTATCTGGGGGTGAGGACGAACATATGGAGAAGAAAGGATAGCTCACTCTACTTTTTCCTGGGAAATGAAGCTGAAAAAGGGAATAGAGCCGCAGTTTCAGGACTCATGTGGGCAGCAACAACCAATACACAAGTTCAAATTGTCCATGTACTGTCTGGACTTCTGCCAAGGCATTGAGGCAATTTGTGATAACCAATGAATATCCCAATGGGCAATGAACCAAATGCGAAAGATACAAGAACTCCCCTTTAGGAGGAGAATGGAATTCAAAGACAAAATGATTTCCGCCCCCCAGATGCAAGTAAACAAATATTAGTCTGGTTCACTAAATTTGTCCAAGAGGGTGACTATAATATACACCTTTGGGGAGACATTTTCTTTGCCAGTTCATTCAAAAAACTACATTACTATTAAACACAACATATAAAAACACTATTTTCCATTTAACAAAAATGTCTGAATTAGAAATACAATGATCTTTATTCATTTAATCCAATAACTTGTCAACAATGATTACAAAGTAAGAAATTCCCTACAACACACTGAACGCTTATACTAGCACAATCAAGGAAGACAAAACAGCAGCCATTTTAACCTGCATCAGGGGACTTTCATACTCCTTGGGAAACAACTTGCTTTATGCGACATCATTTTATTATAATACAACTTTATTTTCAACCTCATCTTTCATATTATAAAATGTTTAACAAAGTTAAATAATACAATTACAGAGAAAGCAATAACAGTGGAAAAGAGGAATTAAGAGGTATAGACAAGAGAGAACATATGTTTACTACTGAGATTTGAAGTGAGATGGGGAGTCGATGAGGCGGAGAGAAACAGGATGGCAGGAACTGCAGAGAAGAGGGCAGAGGAACCAGGAGGAAGGAAGAGGGGCTTTTCATGAAATCAACAAAAGGAGGTAACTGTGACGAACGTGAAAGCTTAGGTTCATGGTATAGTGGAAGAACATGGAGAACAAGTTTAAAACTCCACAGCGGATTCTCAACTTACTTTAAAGTGAAAAGATATGGGAAAAGATAAAAAGGCTAGGCAAAAAAGCACAGTCCTACACTGAAGGCAAGTCATAACAATACGTACTTGCAAAATAGCCCACAGAGACATGTCAGTGAAGTGACAGAAAAAAAAACTGAGAGTTTCGGCAGCCTTGCAGGATGTTACCGAAATGTCATAGAGGGCGGAATGTGGTAACAAATCCAGAAAAAAAGCTGAACTTTAAATGCTGTCATTTCTGAATCCTGCTGAAACTGATCAAGAGACACTCCTTTGAGGAAAGGACTTTTCAGGTTGAGTCTAGAAATCCAGACACAGCGGAATGGAGGGAAATATCAGTCAAGAAAAGAAAGGGGTTATATCTGAACTTGGTATAACAGCTGACACTCCCAACCAGTCCTCTTCCCCTGGCCTGCCCTCTGTAGGCTTCCACGCCATCACATGCTCTCCTATCTCCTCCTGCCTTTCTGGTAACTTCTGTGTCCTCCCTCAGACTCCTCTCTCCTCATTCTTTTAAAATATTTAGAGGTTCCATTAAAGGAAGGCTGTCTTTTTAATAACTTCCCACTTAGCTTGGACTAGTCTTCTCCCTGTGTCTTCCACTTCATACACCCACCCTTCCTACAGACCTACCGGAACACCTACCACAGCTCAGCTGCACCTGTACTTTCATACCTCAGCATCTCCAGGTCTCCCACTGAGGCTATGTGGCTCTGAAATTCCCTTACTCTTCCTCTGTTTGACACCCTCTTACTCACCTATAAGGTTCAGACCTTATCCACTACTCACTTTTTCCTTGCTCTTATCTTTCGTGTGCATTTCTTACATGTGTGTGCTCAGTCACGTCCAGCTGTTTATGGCCCCCTGGATTGTATGTAGCCCACCAGGCTCCTCTGTCCATGGAATTTTCCACACAAAAATACAGGAGTTGGTTGCCACCTCCTATTCCCGGGGCGGGGTGGAGAGGGTCTTCCTAACCCCTAGGGATCGAGCCCGTATCTCTTGCATTTCCTGCACTGACAAACGGATTCTTTACCACTGTGCCACCTGGGAAGCCCACCATTTCTTACATGCTGAGATATTTTTTTCTACTATAATAGACTACAAAGTCCTCAAGTTAAAAGAATGTTTCTTAATGAGAACTACATCCTTATGGCTTAGCACATGCCAATATATGCTCAGTAAACATTTATTCATTTTTTTTGAGACCAGCAGAGTAGATGGCAGAAGAGAATTAAATAAGTTTAAAATAGACACAAAAATAAACCAGTGACCCTTCAAGATAAGGCACATGTCGAGAAGGCAGTGGCGCCCCACTCCAGTCCTCTTGCCTGGAAAATCCCATGGAAGGAGAAGCCTGGTAGGCTGCATGCTAAGGGTCAGACACAACTGAGCGACTTCCCTTTCACTTTTCACTTTCATGCATTGGAGAAGGAAATGGCAACCCACTCCAGTGTTCTTGCCTGGAGAATCCCAGGGACTGGGGGAGCCTGGTAGGCTCCCGTCTATGGGGTCACACAGAGTTGGACACGACTGAAGTGACTTAGCAGCAGCAGCAGCAGACCCCCCGCCAAAAAAAGAAGCAAAAAACAATGTTCCATATCTTGATACAGAGAAAAAGAGAAAAACGGATAATAAAAACAGAAACACAATAGGTAAGAATCACATATATAACCTTCCTTGAAGCCATCCAATAAGGACTAGTATATATATATTGAAATTTTACTATTCAAAGAGAATGTAAAAAAGTGGTAACTTCTGTTAATACAAAAGCAGCCTTGAATACATAAAAGAGACCTGACCTTGGCCACAAAGAAACTCTGATTGAAATTAAAGAAAGATTCATGAAAGACATGATTGGAGAGGTAAAAGAAGCTATTTTCTCAAATATGATGATTTTTTTTAACACTCCAAATCTATGTTAAGACCATATGGTGATTACGGAGAACTGGAAAACACTGTGGATGAAAAAGTTCTTTAAAAAGCGAGAGAGAGATAACTTCAGAGTGAAAGAGAAGAGATAAGCCAAAAAGGGCAGTAATATAAGAGTAAGGGTAAAAAAGACAGGTTAATATTTTTCTGCTGTTAGATACACTAGGGAGGAGCAAAGGTCAAGTCTTACAAAAGCATCCCTCTTCCTCCATCATTATTCACAATGAACTACATTGAAAACATACAGCAGTGTCAGTAAGGAGACTATTGCGGGTGGAATATTATGACATTAAGTGCTTCTCTCTTCCTCTATGTAAATTCTTCTCCAGTTGAAACATTTTTACTATGACTATAGGTTTTAATCAACAAGGTCCCAACACAGAATAAACAGGTAGAGTTTAACTGAACCATGTGGATGAACAAAGAAAAGAGAGCCTTCTATCCAGCTTCATGGCTATTTGAAAATCCAGGCAAATAAAGCAAAAAGAAAAGCAACCAGGAAGAAAAACCTGAAGGCCAGGGAAAATACTTGAAAACCAAAGAGAGAAACAAAAATCTTCCAGAAATCAAGGTAGGCCTTGAAAATACAGAAAGTATGGAACACAATGGGATCTTCAGAATTTCTGCTGAGTTAACGCGCAAATGGTGAGGATGAAGCAGGAAATGCCTAACAAGCGAAACTAGGAATAAACTTGTCAGAAAACAAAGGAAGAGGTTCAGAACCACCTTAAACTAGGAACTGACAATGGTTAGTTCTGTACAATGCTTTATTTCTTTTCTTTCTTTCCTAGACTTTAACAAGCAAATCTAAATTTATGAAATATTTCACAAGCAATCTTTCAGTAGCAAGAAAAAGGAATTTAGGAGTCAATGTTAAAAAAAAAAAAAAACCACATAGTGGTAGGATAAGTGAATTGTAATTTTCTGACACAATAGACATGGAAACCCTCTTCCTACCAAAGATACTATTTCACAAGTGACAAATAAGGAAGTTTCTAGTCACACAGGCATGATACTATAAAGTACCTTAGTTACAAATGCCACTAATGCTATCTCTGTTGTACATTTTTCTTAATTATTTATGATGAGTAAGAATAAATCATCTGAGTTGGAAGTAAATTAGAATAACCCGAAACCTTTAACAAACACATGATATACATTTAACTAAAACCTAGAGTATTAAAATTTAAGAATATCTGGTTGCACATAATTTTAATGCATGCACTGAAGAAAGGAAAAAAAAAAAACCTTTCTAGCTCTTAAAACCATAAGGTAAATGTAAATTTATTTTAGCCAAATACTAGTGATACATTTGTACAGAAAAATAAAAAGTATTTTACCTAATAAAAAAATAACTGAATTTAGTTAGCCTTCCTAACAAAAACCCAAGTACAAAACCATAGGTATGTCACTGCTAGCCAATCAGGCTAAAAGAACAATTAATTAAAATGGCATAATACTGTTAAATTAACTTTGGAGTATAATTTACACTCTAAAACATGTACTCCATTTTAAGTGCACAGTTCAATGAGGTTTGACAAAGACATTTAACAATGCAAACCACCACCAGGACCAAGATACACTGGTTGGCCAAAAAACTAGTTTGCGTCTTCCCATAAGATGTTACAGAAAAACCCCAATTTTTTGACCAACCCAATAAAAAATTTCTCTTCTCCCAATCACCCATCTGGGTTGGAGGAAGCACAAGCTGGAATCAAGATTGCCAGGAGAAATATCAATAACCTCAGATATGCAAATGACAACATGCTTATGGCAGAAAGTGAAAAAGAACTAAAGAGCCTCTTGATGAAAGTAAAAGAGGAGAGTGAAAAAGTTGGCTGAAGGCTCAACATTCAGAAAACTAAGATCGTGGCATCCGGTCCCATCACATGGCAAATAAGACGGGAAAACAGTGGAAACAGTGGCTGACTTTATTTTTCTGGGCTCCAAAATCACTGCAGATGGTGACTGCAGCCATGAAATTAAAAGACACTTACTCCTTAGAAGGAAAGTTATGACCAACCTAGACAGGATATTAAAAAGCAGAGACATTACTTTGCCAACAAAGGTCCGTCTAGTCAAGGCTATGGCTTTTCCAGTGGTCATGTATGGATGTGAGAGTTGGACTATAAAGAAAGCTGAGTGCAGAAGAATTGATGCTTTTGAACTATGGTGTTGGAGAAGACTCTTGAGAGTCCCTTGGACTGCAAGGAGATCCAACCAGTCCATCCTAAAGGAGATCAGTCCTGGGTGTTCATTGGAAGGACTGATGTTGAAGCTGAAACTTCAATACTTTGGCCACCTGATGTGAAGAGCTGACTCACTGGAAAAGACCCTGATGCTGGGAAAGATTGAGGGCAGGAGGAGAAGGGGATGACAGAGGATAAGATGGTTGGATGGCATCACTGACTTAATGGACATGGGTTTGGGTGGACTCCAGGAGTTGGTGATGGGCAAGGAGGCCTGGCATGCTGCGGTTCATGGGGTCGCAAAGAGTCAGACACAACTGAGCAACTGAACCGAACTGAATCACCCATCTACTCCCTGTGCCAGGAAAAAAAAAAACATACTGCTTGTTGTCACTATAAACTAGACTACCTTTTCTTCTAGTTACATAAAGTGAAATATGTCTGTACTTTTGTGTCTAATTTATTTTGCTCAGCATAACTGAGATTTATCCCTCGTTATGTTTATCAGTCGTTTGTTCCTTTATTGCTGAATCATCTCTATAAGCAGACATATTCATTCACCTGCTGATAGACATTTGGGTTATTTCTAGAACCAAACTGTTTACAAAATGAGTGTAACATTTTACATTCCCACCAACAATGTATGAGAGTTCTAGTTGCTCCAAATCTTCACCAACAGTTATTATTGTCAATCTTTAGCCATTCCAGTGGGTGGGTTATGATACCTTATGGTTTTAGTTTGCATTTCTCAATTGACTAGTAATGATGTGTCCTTATTTTCATGTCCTTATTTGCCACATGCATTTTTTAATTGTCTTTTTATTACTCTTTTTTTGTTTGTTTTCTTATTGAGTTATAAGAGTTCTTTATACATTCTAGATACAATCTTTTCTAGATATATGTTTCACAAATAGCTTCTTCCAGGCTCTCCCTATTTGTGCTTGCTTTTTCATCTACTTGATAATAGATTTATCTTTAGAAAATAGCTACTCTTTAGAAAAGTTTTCAATTTTTAAGTCCAATTTATCATTTGTTTTTCTTTTATGACATACTTTTGTGTGTCCTGGCAAATGTTTTACTCAGGAGCAGTTTCAAAAGAATCAACCCTAAGACAGATAGTGTTTAATATCTTAAATCTGAGAACAGTTACAGATTAATCAATTCTAAGATGATATCAAACTGGATGCTACAAACACTTCTGGTGGGAATACGAAATGGTACAGCCACTTTGGTTAAGTCTGAAAGTTTATAAAATTATATACCCTTACCAAACCATCTAGCATTCCACTCCTAGGATATCTACTCAAATGTATTAAAACTATCAGTTCAGTTATTCAAACAAAAACCTGTACACAAATGTTTAGAGCAGATTTATTTATTCTCATTCCAATCTGGAGATGTCCAAGATGTCCTTCAACAGGCAAACGGATAAACAATGGTACACCTATTCAGTGAAATCCTATTCAGTAATAACAAAGAATGAGTTACTGACTCAGGTAACAGCAAAGATGACTTAAAATGCATTTTGTAAGTGAAAGAAGACACACACAAAGGCTACACAATTGTTTAATTTCATGTATATGATACTATAGAAAAGGTAAAATTATAGGGAAGGAAAGCAGATCAGTGTTTACTGGGGAGTTAGGGAAGAAGACAGGATTGAGTCTGATGACTACAAAGGGGCCACACAAAGGAATTCTTATGGCAATGAAACTGTTCTGTATGCTTTTATTTTCAGTCTTCGCTGTGGACCAAGACAGGTTAGAGGTCTGGTATCCCAGAATTTATGGGCATCCTAACTTATTAGTCAGTTTTTGACCAGCACACCCTGAAAAATATCTACTAGTTGACATGTTCTGCCCATTCATTATGCTCAGGGCAAAGCCTGATCTCAGAGCCCCAGCCAACTCACCTGGCCATAGACACCCACCCTAAAGACCAAAAAGCAACTTGGGCAATTAGAGCAACTGGTCTCCAACAACAGTTAATGCAAAAAATAGGAGAAGCGTTTTAAAATAATAACTATTATCTTTAGTGTGGATTAACATGGCATAGGCTCCATAAAATAAGTATAAGCTAATTTAAATTTTTTTTTAATTTTTAGAAATTAAAATCATTGTAGTCAAAATAAATTGAAGATTTAAATGAAAACATAGGAACACAGATGCAAGAAACCCAACATCTATATGAAGTGAATTCAAGAAGAGATTGAAACTGATGAAAGTTCAAAAAAATGCTAAAAGATAATGGAACATTTTAGAAATTACAAAGGAAAAAGAACTGACTCAAAGTTTTATTCACATAGAAAAACAAACAACAAGCCAGAAACTATTTCTGGACATGCAAGTATTCCTCCCATAACTCATCTTAAAAACATTACTCAAGAAAGTATTCCAGTCAAAAAACAAATGAATTAAATAAATTTTAAAAGAGGAAGGCACAATACTCAAGTGACCAGTGACCTATAGTTAAATTTAAATCACTAGATGCAGTAGTAGTAAAGTTGAAAAGGATGGTTAGGGAAAAATAGAAGTGATATAAAAGGAAATCAAATCAATAGAACCAAGAACGTGGGGAAGGCAAAGAGTCAAGGTCTTGCCTCATTAAATGGAGGAATAAAAGCAAAAGAAAGTCAGTTCTACATCATTTTAGAATTTCCAAACTTTCATGGCAGAAAAAGAGAAAAGTAAATACGAATAGGTTAAATTTTCCTGTGAAAAAGTAAGTCCTTTTGCACAAGGGATCCTTGTAATGGAGTGATTCTACATTTTGACTACGGTGGTGGTGGCAAGATCTACATAAAATGTCAGAGAACACACACACAAAGGTATGTAAAACAGGAAATCTGAGTAAAGTGTGTAGATTGGGTCAATGTCAATTTCCCAGGTGTACTATAGTGTTATAGTCACGCAAGATGTTGCCACAGGAAGAAACTGGGTGAAGTATACATAAGATATTCCTTTATTCTTTCTTTCAATTGCATGTGAACCTATAATTAGCTTTTATAAAAAGTTTTTTAACAATACAAAATAAATAATAAACACAACCTTTCAGGTTGGGAGGGCGAAGGTTGGAAGGAAAAATAAAAGTCTGACTAAATGATGCTTGATATTTATAAGAGAGTAAAGCAAAATGATGTAAGTAACTGAAAGAAACATATGAGCAATAAAAATCTATCCAATACACACAAAGCTGACAGAGATGGCAACAGTAATATCAGAAATCATCAAACAGAGCAAAAAATATTTTATATTTTGTAAGATTGAAATCCACTAAGAACAAACACCTACAAAGATGAATCCAATCAAATTCATAGTCACGGTAAGAGACTAATATATTCTGCTTACTGATTTTATCAGTTTTGAGAAAACAGTAAATAGTGATATGGTACAAGGAATGTATCAAGCCAAAAAACAGGGAAATGACAGCTTATCAAAAATATTTTGGGAAAATGCCTAAACACTTAGAAAAGCAAATTTAAAATACAGTTTATCCTTGAACAATGCAGGGGTTAGGAGCACCAGCCTTCCATGCAGCTGAAAACCCATGTATAACTTACAACTGGCCATGTATATACACAGTTCCTCCTTATCCACAATTTTGTATCCCTAGGTTCATTCAACAGTGACTTGTTTAGTACTGAGCATTTATTACTAAAAAAAATCCACATGTACATGGATTCCTGCAAGTCAAACCCATGTTATTCAAGGGTTAACTGTATTATCCAAGCAACTAGTTTTTAAAATTTAAATAAGTAACACAAAATATCCAGTCAGAGAATATGTACAAAGAGCATTTTAATAACCTTGGGATAGAAACTCAGGATGCCATAAAGGAAGAGAATACAGAACTGACAACATTCATATTAAAACTTTCTAGATGATTAGATAACATCACCAACTCAATAGACATGAGTTTGAGCAAACTCTGGAAGGCAGAGAAGGACAGAAGAGCCTGGTGTGCTGCAGTCCATGTGGTCGCAGAGTCAGGCACGACTTAGTGACTGAACAACAAAAACAATATGGCAAAAGCTCCCAGAAAAAGCATGTAAAGAATAAACTATGAAAAAAATACTAGCAATGGTGTACCAAGTCACTGATAGCCATGACATATAAAGAGCTATTACAAATTAACATGAAAAAGAGGAACATCAACAGAAAATTAAGCAAAGAATATGAATAGGCAAGTAGATATTCAACTCTATCAATAAGCAAACAAATGCAAAATTAAAACAGCAAAAGTACCTTTCATCCATAAAATCATAAAATGTAAAAAAATGATATCATTTTAGCAGTGATTGTTTCAAAACAATTCTTCACAGGTCTCTCCCATTTCTGCACATCTCATAAGCAGGGGCACTGATAATCTCTGTTCCAGACTATCCTTTCAAAGGTTCTTTATACAGTGAACATTGTTGGCAGATAAAGAGAAGTCTCCCTCTGGAGTAGAAGGCAGATTTTTTTTTATTACCCAGCATAATAAAGATAATGTCTCTCTCTAGGGTAAAGGTTAGGCAGACTTGCTTGCAGCCTATTATGAACAGTCAGGTTCCCTAAACTCAGGGTTTCACTCCTATAATGTAATCTACTGCATATGCTTGAACTACCTGGCCCCCATCACATCACCCTGTGGAAATCAGGGATAAAGGAAGTAACAGAAGAAAAGAATGGTAGAAGGACATGTGCTCACCTCCTCCTGGGAAAGCACTGAACCACAACTAACTGCTGAACAACTAGCAACAGAAAGATGCTGAAACTGACAAAAAAAAGATACCCCACATTAAAAGACAAAGAAAAAGAGTCAATGAGACCGCAGAAGGGGTACAATTAGGATAAAATCAAATCCCATACCTGCCAGGTGGGTGGCCCACAAACTGGAGAACAATTAAACCACAGAAGCTCTCCCACTATTGTGAAGGTTCTGAGCCCCACATCAGGATTCCCAGCCTGCAGGTAAAGCAAAGGGACTAGGAATCCCCAAGGAATCTGACTTTGAAGGCCAGTGGGATTCGACTGCAGGACTTCCATGGAACTGGGGGAAACACAGACTCCACTCTTGGAGGGTACACACAAAATCTTGTGCACAGCAGGACACAGTGGGAAGGAGCTGTGACCCCACATGAGACTGAACCAAGCCTACCTATAGTGTTGGAGGGTCTCTGCAGAGGTGTGGGGTGGCAGTGGTTCACCTCAAGGACAAGGGGACTGGCAGCAGCAGTTCTAGGAAGTACCAACTGGTGTGAGCTCTCGTGGAGGCCACCATAGGCTGGACCATAAAGTCTGTAGGCTCCAGGGCTGGGTCCCGAGGCCAAACAACTAATAGAGAGGGATCACAGCCCCACCCAGCAGCAGACAAGCAGATTAAAGTTTTACTGAGAGGAGCTACTCCAAGTCCGAGGTCAGGGGCAGAAGCCAGGAGGACCCCATGCCCGAGGGGGGGTGGCCAAGAGGAGTTACCCCACATCCGAGGTCAGGGGCAGCGGCCGAGAGTGCCAGGCTGCAACGGCGCAGGAACGGCCGAGAGGAGCTACCCCGCGTCCGAGGTCAGGGGTGGCGGTCGGGAGGAGCTACGCCAGTCCAAGGAGTGGTGGCTGGGCTGCAGGGGCGCAGGAGGGCCTAGAGGAGCTATTCCATGTTCAAGGTCAGGAGGGGTGCAGTGAGGAGATACCCCTCGTCCAAGGTAAGGAGCAGCGGCTGCGCTTTGCTGGGGCAGCCGTGAAGAGATACCCCACGCCCAAGGTAAGAGAAACCCAAGTGAGATGGCAGGTGTTGCAAGAGGGCATCAGAGGGCAGACACACTGAAACCATAATCACAGAAAACTAGTCAATCTAATCACACTAGGACCACAGCCTTGTCTAACTCAATGAAACCAAGCCATGCCCGTGGGGCCACCCAAGAGGGGCGAGTCATGGTGGAGAGGTCTGACAGAATGTGGTCCACTGGAGAAGGGAATGGCAAGCCACTTCAGTATTCCTGCCTTGAGAACCCCATGAACAGTATGAAAAGGCAAAATTATAGGATACCAAAAGAGGAACTCCCCAGGTCAGTAGGTGCCCAATATGCTACTGGAGGTCAGTGGAGAAATAACTCCAGAAAGAATGAAGGGATAGAGCCAAAGCAAAAACAATACCCAGTTGAGGATGTGACTGGTGACAGAAGCAAGGTCCGATGCCGTAAAGAGCAATATTGCATAGGAACCTGGAATGTCAGGTCCATGAATCAAGGCAAATTGGAAGTGGTCAAACAGGAGATACCAAGAGTGAACGTCGACATTCTAGGAATCAGTGAACTAAAATGGACTGGAATGGGTGAATTTAACCCAGATGACCATTATATCTACTACTGCAGGCAGGAATCCCTTAGAAGAAATGGAGTAGCCATCGTGATCAACAAAAGAGCCCGAAATGCAGTATGTGGATGCAATCTCAAAAACGACAGAATGATCTCTGTTTGTTTCCAAGACAAACCATTCAATATCACAGTAATCCAAGTCTATGCCCCAATCAGTAACGCTGAAGAAGCTGAAGTTGAACAGTTCTATGAAGACCTACAAGACCTTTTAGAACTAACACCCAAAAAAGATGTCCTTTTCATTATAGGAGACTGGAATGCAAAAGTAGGAAGTCAAGAAACACCTGGAGTAACAGGCAAATTTGGCCTTGGAATACGGAATGAAGCAGGGCAAAGAGAGTTCTGCCAAGAAAATGCGCTGGTCATAGCAAACACCCTCTTCCAACAACACCAGAGAAGACTCTACCCATGGACATCACCATACGGTCAACACCGAAATCAGATTGATTACATTCTTTGCAGCCAAAGATGGAGAAGCTCTATACAGTCAACAAAACAAGACCAGGAGTTGACTGTGGCTCAGATCATGAACTCCTTATTACCAAATTCAGACTTAAATTGAAGAAAGTAGGGAAAACTGTTAGACCATTCAGGTAGGACCTAAATCAAATCCCTTATGATTATACAGTAGAACTGAGAAATAGATTTAAGGGACTAGATCTGATAGATAGAGGGCCTGATAAACTATGGATGGAGGCTCATGACATTGTACAGGAGACAGGGATCAAGACCATTCCCATGGAAAAGAAATGCAAAAAAGCAAAATGGCTGTCTGAGGAGGCCTTACAAATAGCTGTGAAAAGAAGAGACGCAAAAAGCAAAGGAAAAAAGGAAAGATATAAGCATCTGAATGCAGTGTTCCAAAGAATAGCAAGAGGAGATAAGAAAGCCTTCCTCAGCGATCAATGCAAAGAAATAGTGGAAAAAATCAGAATGGGAAAGACTAGAGATCTCTTCAAGAAAATTAGAGATACCAAGGGAACATTTCATGCAAAGATGGGCTCAATAAAGGACAGAAATGGTCTGGACCTAACAGAAGCAGAAGGTATTAAGAAGAGGTGGCAAGAATACACAGAACTGTACAAAAAAAGATCTTCACGACCAAGATAATCACAGTGGTGTGAGCACTCACCTACAGCCAGACATCCTGGAGTGTGAAGTCAAGTGGGCCTTAGAAAGCATCACTACGAACAAAACTAGTGGAGGTGATGGAATTCCAGTGGAGCTATTTCAAATCCTGGAAGATGATGCTGTGAAAGTGCTGCACTCAATATGCCAGCAAATTTGGAAAACTCAGCAATGGCCACAGAACTGGAAAAGGTCAGTTTTCATTCCAATCCCAAAGAAAAGCAATGCCAAAGAATGCTCAAACTACTGTACAATTGCACTCATCTCACACCCTAGTAAAGTAATGCTCAAAATTCTCCAAGCCAAGCTTCAGCAATACATGAACCGTGAACTTCCAGATGTTCAAGCTGGTTTTAGAAAAGGCAGACGAACCAGAGATCAAATTGCCAATATCTGCTAGATCATGGAAAAAGCAAGAGAGTTCTAGAAAAACATCTATTTCTGCTTAATTGACTATGCCAAAGCCTTTGACTGTGTGGATCACAAGAAACTGTGGAAAATCCTGAAAGAGATGGGAATACCAGACCACCTGACCTGCCTCTTGAGAAACCTGTATGCAGGTCAGGAGGCAACAGTTAGAACTGGACATGGAACAACAGACTGGTTCCAAATAGGAAAAGGAGTACATCAAGGCTATATATTGTCAGCCTGCTTATTTAACTTCTACGAAGAGTACATCATGAGAAACGCTGGGCTGGAAGAAGCACAAGCTGGAATCAAGATTGCCGGGAGAAATACCAATAACCTCAGATATGCAGATGACACCACCCTTAGGGCAGAAAGTGAAGAGGAACTAAAAAGCAACTTGATGAAAGTGAAAGAGGAGAGTGGAAAAGTTGGCTTAAAGCTCAACATTCAGAAAACGAAGATCATGGCATCTGGTCCCATCACTTCATGGGAAATAGACGGGGAAACAGTGGAAACAGTGTCAGACTTTATTTTGGGGGGCTCCAAAATCACTGCAGATGGTGACTGCAGCCATGAAATTAAAAGATGCTTACTCCTTGGAGGAAAAGTTATGACCAACCTAGACAGCATGTTGAAAAGCAGAGACATTACTTTGCCAACAAAGGTCCGTCTAGTCAAGGCTATGGTTTTTCCAGTGGTCATGTATGGATGTGAGAGTTGGACTGTGAAGAAAGCTGAGCGCCGAAGAATTGATGCTTTTAAACTGTGATGTTGGAGAAGAGTCTTGAGAGTTCCTTGGACTGCAAGGAGATCCAACCAGTCCATTCTGAAGGAGATCAGTCCTGGAATTTCTTTGGAAGGAATGATGCTAAAGCTGAAACTCCAATACTTTGGCCACCTCATGCAAAGAATTGACTCACTGGAAAAGACCCTGATGCTGGGAGGGATTGGGAGCAGAGGTGAAGGGGATGACAGAGGATGAGATGGCTGGATGGCATCACTGACTCTATGGACATGAGTCTGAGTGAACTCCGGGAGTTGGTGACAGACAGGGAGGCCTGGCGCGCTACAATTCATGGGGTCGCAAAGAGTTGGCCACGACTCAGCGACTGAACTGAACTGAGCAAGGCCCTAACCACCAGAGCAAGAACTGGTTCTTCTCACTGCCAGTCCTCATCAGGAAGCTTGCACAACCCTTTTAGATAGCCTCATGAGGCTTAGTATCATCAAACAGACAACCCAATAAAAAAATAGGTAAAAGCTCTAAACAGACATTTCTCCAAAGTAGACACACAGGTGGCCTAAAGGCACATGAAAAAATATTCAGCATCACTAATTATTAGAGAAATGCAAATCAAAACTGCATTGAGTTATCACCTCACACCAGTCAAAATGGTCATCATCAAAAAATCCACAAACAATAAATGCTGGAGAGGGTATGGAGAAAAGGGGACCCTCCTACACTGTTGTTGGGAAGTAAATTGGTACTGCCACTATGGAGAACAGTATGGAGGTTCCTCAAAAATCTAAAAATAAAGCTAGTATATCACCCCAGAATCCCACTCCTGGGCATATGAAAGTGAAGTGGAAGTGCTGGTCGCTTCAGTCATGTCCAAGTCTTTGTGACCCCATGGACTGAAGCCCACCAGATTCCTCTGTCCATGGGATTCTCCAGGCAAGAATACTCAAATGGGTTGCCATTCCCTTCTCCAAGGCATCTTCCCAACCCAGGCATAGCACCCACATCCCCTGCACTGCAGGCAGACTCTTTACCATCTGAGCCACCAGGGAAATTATATATCCAGAGAAAAACATGGTCTGAAAGGATACACGCACCTCAACGTTTACTGCAGTACTGTGTACGATAGCCAAGACATGGAAGGAACCTAAATGTCCATTGACAGAGGAATGGATAAAGACGTGGTAAATATATACAGTGGAATATTACTCAGCCATTAAAAATAAAGAAATAATGCCATTTGCAGCATCATGGATGGACCTAGAGATTGTGAAGTCAGAGAAGGAAAAATATCACAGGACATTTTTTATATGCAAAATATAAAAAGAATTATTTGTTGTCATTTAGTCACTGAGTTGTGTCTGACTCTTTTGAAACCCTATGGACTGGGACCCCATGGACCATAGCCCTCCAGGCTCCTCTGTCCACGGGATTTCCCAGGCAAGAATACTGGAGTGGGCTGCCATGCCCTTCTCCAGGGGATCTTCTGTACCCAGGGATCAAACCCAGATCTCCTACATTGCACGCAGATTCTGTACCACTAAGCCACCAGGGAAGCCTCAAAAAACACACAAATGAACTTATTTACAAAACAGATACAGACTCACAGACTTAGAGAATGAATTTATGGTTGCTGGGGGAAGGGAGAGTTAGGGAGTTTGGGACTGACATGTACATAGTGCTATATTTAAAATGGATAACCAACAAAGACTTTAGCAACTAAAAAACAATAAGAACTGTATAGCACAGGAAATTCTCTCAATGTTATGTGGCAGCCTGGATGGAAGAGGAGTTTAGGGGAGAATGGATACATGTATATGAATGGCTGAGTTCCTTTGCTGTTCATCTGAAACTACAACAAAATTATTAATCTGCTATACTCCAATATAAAATAAAAAGTTAAAATAATTATCTAAACTTTCTAAAGTTAGATAAAATTATCTAAACTTATCTAATTTAAATAATTATTAGTTTAAATAATCTCTGGCTACTGTTATTGCTGGCTCCTGTCTTCTACCAGCATCCATGAAACTGTGAGCTTACAAATAGGGTAAAATTCAATCTTGACAATTCCTGGCAATGATACAGCAACAGCAGGCAACATTTTCAGAAACTGTGTAGACTGACTCTGACAACAACCTTTTGAAGAGAAATATGGAACGATCTATCATAATTTAAAACATATGTAACTTTTTATTTTTTAAAAAAGGTATATAACTTTTGACCCAGCAATACCGTGTATAAGCATTCACACCAAGGAACTAAATAAATGTGCAAATATATACACACAGTAGGAATCCCTGAGGCTTTGTTTCTAACAGAAAGAAATTCAGAATAGCCCAAATATCACCAGGGGATTGGTTAAATAAATTTTAGGTTATTCCTACAATGAAATATCAAAAAGACTTTTAAAAGATAATGTTATATGCACCGACATAGAAAGATATTCATCAATTATTACTAACTGGAAGTTACTTAACATTATATATAGTATACTGCTAGTTATGAAACGCATATAGACTTACACACATGTATTTTTAATGTCTGGAAGGAAAAGAGAACAAATGATTAAAAGTGACGACCTCTGGGGAATGGGGTTACTAGAGAGGTGGACACACAACATTTTTACTTCCTCCTTTGGCTATTTCTGTATTACTTTTCTAAAAGAATGTATGCATTTATTTTATGATCTAATAACATTTCTAAGTATCTATTATAACAACACTTGAAAATTCATTATATTTAAGTTGTTCAATCATAAAACACAAATGGACATGGGGCAGTCCCAGGGATCATGTCTACAGGCATTTACCCTTTTGAGTGAGTAAAAGTCGCTGGGTTACATCCAACTCTTTGGGACTCTATGGTCCATGGAATTCTCCAGGCCAAAACACTGGAGATGGTCGCCTTTCCCTTCTCCAGGGAATCTTCAGATCTTCCCAACCCAGGGATTGAACTGATGTTTCCCGCATTACAGGCACATTCTTTACCAGCTAAGCCATAAGAGAAGCCCCAAAATACTGAAGTGGGTAGCTTATCCCTTCTCCAGTGGCTCTTTCTGACCCAGGAATTGAACTGGGGTCTCCTGCATCGCAGGTAGATTCTTTACCAACTGAGTTATCAATCTCCAGCATTGCAGGTGGACTTTTTACCAACTGAGCTATCAGGGAAGCCCAATTTATCCCTTAGAGCTACTGAAACCAGCTACAGAACATCCTGAGTCCTAACTGAAGAGGAGAGACACACTCACTAGTACACAATGCAAAGTCAAAAGACACCCAGATTTTGAATCAAGCTGCTTTTCTAGGTATAATTCTGAGGAGCAACTCTAACAGGGCAAGTTCTAACTTAGCAAGAGAAGGGATTTATTTAACAATGGTTAAAATTCAACTGACCATGAGAAAGGCAAGCTAAAAAATAATTTCAAAGGGCAAGACACTTTAAGGAAGGGGTGGGGTAGAGAGGAAGGGGTAAAAAGGGAGTCAAGTTACCCTCTCTAAATGGGTTCATTTCAAAAATATTTAGAGATGTCTATAATATGCCAGGCACTGTTTGAAGCACTAGGCATTAAAACACATTATAAAACTAAAGTAATAAGAGCAGCATGGTATCAGCACAGGAAGCCAGAGATTGCTAAACATTAATTCAGTAAAAGTTTCAAGAATATACTAGAATTAGGGCCTCAGATAAAAACAGTATGTGCTATCAGTAGGGGAAAACGCAATTCTACAATTGCTGGTGGGGACAATGGCTAACAACTACAAGAGAAAAAGGGGTGCTTTATTTCCTTGCTTATATTAAATATAATTGAGGTAAAGACTTAAATATGAAGAATGCTTGGTTGCTAAGTCATGTCCAACTCTTTGCAACCTCATGGATTAGCCTACCAGGCTTCTCTTTCCATGGGATTTTCCAGGCAAGAATACTGGAGCGGGTTGCCATTTCCTTCTCCAAGGGATCCTCCCATTCCAGGGATCAAACCTGCATCCCTGGCATCTCCTGCGTTGGCAGGCAGATACTTTACCACTGAGCCACCTGGGAAGCCCAAATATGAAGAATAAGACTATTAAAAGTACTAGAAGAAAATAAAGGAGTATATTTATATACAATTCATGTGGCAAAACACCATTCTTAAGAGGATACCAGAGTTAGACCCATGAAGTTAAAACTGATTACGTTCATCACAGCTAAAGTTAAAGAGGATGCGGCAATGAAACTAACACAGTAAAGAAATAAAAGGGAGTTTTCTCTTTACTTGCCATGGTTAGAAGTAAAAGGTAAATAGCAACATTTTAAGATGCCTTGTACCCAGGACTAGATCATGGGTGCTGGTAAAAAAGGATAAAACTATCTTACACTGATTTGACCTCTCTGATTTTTACGTCCACAATAAAAGGGAAGAGTATGGAAATGCAGGGCCCAGAAAAAGCAAATTTGGGGGGAGTAGTAAAAAGGGAGCAAGAGGGAAGAAAAGAAATGGTACTCTGACAGGAAGTGCGGAAAGAAGGATCCAATTCAATGAACAAGTAAGAGTGTCTACTATGGGGTGATGCACAGTACCACTAGAAAGATGAAATGTAACTGTCCCTTTCCCCCAAGAGCTTAGTATCTAATAAAGTACTAGAGAAGCCTTGGTGTCTCAGGAAAATCTCCCTCTACTCAGCCAACAGGTACGATATGTAATACAGGACAACACAAGCATGAAGTGAGCTTTAAGGGGGGGGGGGGGGAATGTACTTATATTCTTAACTTAAGACACCAAAGATTGCATGCCAAGAAACAGTAAAGGCAGCCTGTGTCCTCTAACACATCAAAGCAAGCAAGATTCCCGCACTTAGGGAGTCCTCCAGGGCATAAAGCCAGACGCCCCCTCAACTACCTGATCACAGGTTTATAGCATCTTGACTTTCTAATTACTTGTATATTTTAACTAGTGACTACATGAGAGGCTTTGTGGCAACGAGTATTTGGGAAACCATCAAGGAAGTCCAAAACCGCTCCCACTGCAAACAGGCTGACAAGGAGGCCAAGTGAATGTTCACCATCTCACTGCATTCTAATGATAGCTCTAAACACAGAAACAGGGCTGCTGCCGGGCATCTCGTGGCAGTCCTGAATTAAGATACGGGCCTGACTACGCGAAAACCATCGGGTGCCAAAGAGAAATCAAAGCAGCACGCTCAGGAGCAACAAGTACACAGGCCGGGGGGTGGCCAACTCGGGGTTGCAGGGTCAGCGCTACCTGCCAACCCCACAGTGTAAACAACCCTGCGCCGCCCGCATTGGGCGACGCCTCACGCCTAGCAGATAGTCGAGCAGAGAAGCGGCGCCGGAGGCAAGTTAGATGCCTGCAGGGTCCCCAGCAAGCCCAGCAAACGCAAGCTGGCGGCGGGGGAGCGGAAAGCCGGAGCGGGGACCTCTGTCGGGCGCCCCGGCTACCCAAAGAGCGGCTCCGCCCGGGCCCGGCCCAGCCCCAGCGTCGAAAGAAGACGGAGACCCCCAGGAGGGAGAAGTAAAGGAAGGGCCGTACCCTGTAGGGTCCGGGAGAGGCGCGCGCCGTGGGCTTCACCAGCGACCAGACGGCGCGGGAAGGCCGGGGCGCGGGGGCGGCTCCCAGGCTCCCGCGCTGCGGCGAGACCGCGGCGAGCCCGGCCCAGGGCGACCCGGAAGGAAGACGCTCGGGCCGCGCTGAGGGGCGGAGCCAGGGACGGGGCGGGGCCACGTCGGCGTCTGGACCGCCCCCTCCCAGGCCGAGGGGAGGAGCTTCCTACTGCAGTCGTGGCCTGAGTGGTACCCTACGAATTGCCAGTTTCTCCTGAAGGGGCAGTGGTTGCACATGTGCTGTGGAAATAATCTCTTCCTCTAATCGGCCTGCCATCAGTAATGTAGTAGAACTAGGGCTTCTTCAGTCTGGAGTTGTTGGGTCAGAGGATGCATAGGATTATGGGTGTTAATGTTCTCAGAAGAAAAGGGGAACAAAAATAATAGGTGCTCTAAAGGCATACTTCACCAAGTTTGCAAAACTCTTCTGTCCCAGATACAAATCCTTTTTGCAGGCTCATCTCCCTCCCAACATTCCGAAGCCTGTGATTATTACCTCTGTTGAAGAAAATGCTCTCATGGTCTCCCTTAATCATTTTAATGTATTTTCAATAGATACAATACTACCCTTTTTTTAGTTTGCATATTTACCTTGCATATTGCACGGTTTCCATTAAGATGGAAAACATTTAATAATGAAGAAAGGTAAAACTACACATTACTTGCTATTAGAAGTAAAACTACACATTACTTGCTATTAGAAATTACTCCTAAAGAGGCAAAATAGTAAGTATATTTATTCTTAAATTATATACCTGAATGGAACTAATATATGATGTACAGTATAAATTGTATACAAAACTGGAAAATTTTTAAATAAATTGAAGTTTAATCCCCATTCTACCCTCAACTCTCCTTGAGTGTAGCCAGCATCTGGTGACTTGCTTCCAAAGAATATAGAAAGGAGAGAAAAGTAGCTATACTGTGGAGAAAGCTGGGAAACACTATCTTGGTCAGATGGAAGTTAACACTGTTAGCGATAAGCCAAGTTGGTAGCATGTACCTTGACATGGTGTGATGAAAAGGGTACTTCATCTCTGTGATAGTCTTCCTCAAAACCCATAAACCCGTCTAACCTTGAGAAAGCATCAAAAAGTCCAGGTATCCTAATAAAAAACCTGAACAAAATGCCAAATTTTTTTCATGGGAAAAAAAAAACAGAAATTTTCACAGACCAGAGCTCTCTCCCTTAGGAAACAGGGCCACTACATGTAACGTGGTATTTTTGAATGTGATCCTGGAATATGGAAAGAACATTAGTGGGAAAACTAATTGTAGTAGAGTAATGAATGAAATTTAGTTTAGTTAATAGTGATGTTCCAGTGTTAGTTTCTTAGATGTAACAAACATACTATTTAACAAACAATGTTAACAATAAAGGGAAAATGGATGAGTAATATAAGGGAACCCTCTGTACCATCACTGGAAATTTTCCGTAAATCTAGATCTATTCTAAAATAAAGAGTGGCTTGCAAATAATAAATTAATTACAAGTAAATGAAACTGACCCTTTTATGGTTGCCAGCGAGACTTGAGTTGATGTCCATAAAGTACTCAGACTCAGTCTTCCTAAAACAGGTTCTCACTTAATTTCTAAATAAACTTTTCATTGAAGTATTAAAACATATTCAGAAAAGGCACAAAATATAAGTCGAGTTTAATAAAAAGTGAGCATACTCATATATTCACCACTCAGATAAAAAAATTAATTACTAGCACTCAGAACCCTATCTGTACTGTTTATACTTCCTCAAAAGTAACTATCATCCTGACTTCTAATACCAGAGAGCCATTTTGCTAACTCTTGCTTTTATATAGTTAGGTTCATACATGATACACTCTTCTGAATCTGGCTTCTTCCTCTCAACATTAGATTTGGGAGAGTTATTTATGTTGTTAAGTGTAGTAGTTTATTGAGTTTCTGTTGCCCAAATATGCCATAATTTATTTACCTATTCTACTCGTGATCAACATTGAGTTGTTTTTAGCTTTGATTATTAGAAGTGATGATGCCATGAAATTCTTACTCATATCTTTCAGTGCCTATCTTCTGTTTGCCCTCCCATACATTTCTCTTTTTTCGGTGTGTAAGTAATGTAGTAGTTGGTGCTGTTGTTTCATGTAGTATTTTGGTTTAGTTTTGTTTCTAAAGGCATTTGAAGTCCTGCTTGGAATGTATATAAGGTTATATTTAAAGAAAGGAAAAGACGAGGGCAAAGTTCCATTTCTGTGAGTAAATGGAATTTTGATCATCATTGTTCAATCTGTTCTCCCTCCAGCCTTCTCATCTCATGGGCCATGCCATTGTATGCTTTGTTTGCTGGGCAGAAGAGCCAAGTGAGGCCAAGGAAAAGGGTGATACTTATCAGTTCGTGATGGCGCTGATTTGATAGATGAACTAATGCCTGGTTATTAAATGGACTGTTGTTTGCAACTGAATAGCGTCCCACGCCATAACAGTGCTATTACAAATAAAGAAAGTCCCAACAAAGCTTAATTGTGCTTAAAGTCACCAGCTCAGCAAGCCGGTTATGATCTATTCTATGTTAGCTTCAAAAGTTACAATGTTCTACTCAGATGGGGAGGCGGGCAAAGAAGCAGAAGGTTCTAAACTCTTTGTCTCTAACTCTTGAAGCACTCACCATCATAACCTCTATTTTCAAGTGATTTTTCTTCATCTTAGAAAGAAATGTCTACCAGTTGTAATAAGCTTCCACAGCAAGGAGTAAGCATGGCAATGAGATAATATACCAGAGGGGCAGAGATCTCATTCATCATTCTTCCCAGGGGACCCAAAATGTCTTCACAGGCAGGTGAAGAGAAAACCTTTAGGTTTTCTGTTACTGGTTCCTAAACAAGCTCTTCTGTCAAGACCTCTCAGAAAATGCAATCCTATACATTTCTTACATAACTCAGCCGAAATAATTTACCCCTCTGTGAAATTTTAAATTAACTAGTTTGTTGGAAAATGACTTTCACTCAGTAATATTAGTCCAAGATTTTTAATATGCAGCTGGTGAAAAAGCATGAATAATCAGCAGTAGAAGTGGTATCTCCGTGTACTATTTTTTAACTTCTTACAATCTAGTAAAAAGCTTCAATTTAACATTAATGTGTCACAAAATTAGTCTAGATATAGTCTTCTCCCTAGATATAGTCACAGATATAAAAAAGAAAATACTAATTTTAAGCAAGAAGCCCCAAAGTCATATCCAAATCCCCTTTTTACAGATAAGGAAACTGGGACTCAGCTTAGGTGACTTCCCCAAATCAAAGTGTCAGAACTGTCCATGAAACCTACTTCTGTGACTTTAAATCCAGTCTTTTTTTTTTTTTTAATGATACCATGTTATTATTTTATGATTTAACAAAACCTTTACTGATCATGCTTCTGTCTATCATAACCTTGAAGGAGCTGAATACAATAGAAAGAAAATTGAACTTGGGAGTAGGAAGACCTGTCTATCCTGCTCCTCTATGTAAGTAACTCTGTGATCTTGGGTAAGCTACAACTTATCTGAACTTGTCCTCGGGTCTATGAAATATGCCTAACTCACAGGCAGTGGGGAGGTTTAAAAGAAATCATACATGTGAAAGCACTTTGTGAGCTATAAAGTAGTATGCAAATATATGAATATTATTAATATTTATTAAAATGTGTTGAAGATCAGAAATTGAGTCTTTTCAGCACAAAATATCAGAATAGAACCTTCAAATTCACACTAGTCTAACCCTTCCCATTGTCATCAGAAGAGAGAAAAGCCTAGAAAAAGTGAATAATTAATCAAAGGCTTATGGTAAATTTCTGGCAAAGTCAAGACTTGAATATAAGTCCCCTAACTTACAACTGCTGATGTCTTTGATAGTGAAGTGAAAACTGCTCAGTTGTGTCCAACTCTTGGTGACCTCATGGACTGTAGCCTGCAATTCTCCAGACAAGAATACTGGAGTGGGTAGCCGTTCCCTTCTCCAGGGGATCTTCCCAACCCAGGGACTGAATCCAGGTCTCCCACATCACAGGCAGATTGTTTACCATCTGAGCAACAAGGGAAGCCCAATAATAAGTGAATACTAATTACAAACCAGTAACATGGTTTAAAATAACCAGATAAACCTTTAAACAATTTACATAGGCCTAGAAGGGATATGTTGAAATACTTTAAAAAAATATTTTAGGGGACTTCCCTAAGGTCTAGTGACATGCAACGTGGCATCTAAGCCTGCACACCACAGCTAGAGAAAGTCACAGCAAAGACTCAATGCAGCCAAAAAAAATTTTTTTAAATGTTTTCACGTGTACTGTTCTTTCTTCTGTAGCTTGGATCATTTACTTAAAATTTTTAGCATTAATAAAAGATTGTCAGTGGTGGAGAATAAAAGACAAACTCCACCTGGAAGCAGTGGACAGAATAGATCTCTTCCTGAGGTAACTTCACACCTATGGTTTTGTGATAGATGGAAATGAAGATTGTGGTCAGGACCTCCACTGAGCCCAAATGAAGCTACAATCTCTCGCCTTCCAACTTATTCCTGTTTTAAGTGGAGACGCTTTTGAAAGAGTTCTTTTGTGTCTGCATTAGGCAGATCCCTGTGGTCTATTCACAGGGTGACATAGTAATCAATAGAAAAAAATCAGTTTCTCTGCCATACAGATAAAGCAAATATATGTAACATATGACTTTCTGCGAGTTTCAGTAGTAATATTGCATATAATTCAAAGTTTTTAATCCTTCACAATTATTTTGTCCTCAGTAGAAGACTTGGGGGGACTGAACTATCCAGATAAACACTCAGTATCCATTCCTTTATTTGTGCCCTGGCACAAGTGTGGATATCCTGGCCCCCCTGTAACAAAAAGTGTGTATTTATTTAAAAGAAAAATATGGAAATATTTTTTTCTAGGTTATATCCATTGGAACATAAAGAAGTATATCTTATTTTTATCAATGATTCTTATATATTTTCCCCATCAAGTTAAGTTAAATAATATCGTCTATATAGTGAGTATACATGCCCCAAGAATAATTTATTCTGCATAATTTAAAATGAAATCTTTACAATAATTGATGAATCTTTATTACAAAGCTTCTCCCAAACTCAGTACCCTTTGACGATGTGTTTCCTTCATCCAGCAGTATTTCTCACCTCTCTGCTCTGCTTAGCTGCTCAGTCATGTCCAACTCTTTGCGACCCTATGGATTGTAGACCCCAGGCTCCTCTGCCCATGGGGATTCTCCAGGCAAGAATACTGGAGTACGTTGCCATGCCCTCCTCCAGGGGATCTTCCCAACCCAGGGATCGAACCCAGGTCTCCTGCATTGCAGGCGGATTCGTTACCATCTGAACCACCTAAGAAGCCCATTTGCCTATGATGTAATCAAATAGAGGCAACAGATTATGTTTCTTTTTTGGATAGTGTGTAAAGGGATAAACGTCGTTTGACAAGAAGCTCCCTAAAAGTGCATTTTTAAGTATCACTCTGTATGATGCTATAGCTGTTTGGGATTTTTTGACTAGAATCCTCAGTACCTTACGGGGAAAAACTCCTCCATGTCAAAGAAATATAGGAGAACAAATTTTAAAAATAGCTTTCCTTCTTTCTCTTTCTTCTGATTATAAATTGTAGAAGTTTTCCAAGTTTTGAGGAGAAATTGACTTTCCTCTTTAAAGGGTTTCTCAAAATGTTACCAAGGATAAAGTTCCCTATTATACACTATCCTTTTGCTATTCTTTTTGTTTTATCATTTCACCCTTTAATGGTGACAGATCTGATTGCTTTAGAGTAGGGGGTCTTTCCTCCAAATCAAATAACTGACAAAGCAAGTCATTAAAAGAAGAGGTGAAAAGCCAGGATGGTTTGCTGGCAGTGGTCCCCCTTCCGCCTGCCTCTTGGCCTCCTGCCCCCTGAGAATGCCTGCGGCTGCCAGGACAGCACAAACATCTTGGAGATGGGCCAAGCAAGATTTAACAATGGTCAGTGGGATCGATCTGTTATGGAACCAAGCACTTTATTTACTATTTCCTAAGTAGATTGCTATTCATATAGTGTTGGACTATTTTGTAGGATGAGAGGTCTTGAGCTAATTTCATATTTGGATGTTCTCTTTCCCTAATAATGAATATTTTTTCATAGTCTTTAGTGCAGCAAGAAAACAAACTTAATGCAATCACTCAAAAGTACTTCTTTAGGGAAACAACACAAGTATTTGAAATTCAAAAGAGTGGGGTTTTGAGCTACTTTTTGTGAAGGTCATATTTTGAGGATGGGAGGGGCCATTTGGGGGGGAGGACAATATCAGTATTTATTCTCTCACTAATAAGCATTTATGTTCATTTAGACTGAGAGTTGGACCTCACATACAAATTGTGTTTGGTGGTTTATTCTATTTCAGTTCTGTCTGTGCCTCTTACTGTAAGTAGGAATCTAAGTAGGCATTCTTTTCAGGGAATGCTTGACAAATACCATTTGTAGTAAAAATAGTAAAAGTCATATATGCCAGTACTTCCCAAACTTTAATGAGCATTTGAATCTCCTGGAAATCATATTAAAGTATAGATTCTGATTTTGCGTGGATCCTGAGTTCTGAACTTGTAACAAGCTTCCAGGCAATGTGGATGCTACTGAGCCTTGACCTACACTTCGAAGAGAACGCTTTAGGCCATTTCACTTGTGAATATTGTATCTGAATGATGAAGATTTGGCAAGACCAAGTACCAATATTACAAAGCAGTATCTCAACTTTGACTGAAGTCTTAAACAAGGTATTGAATGGATAGAATCTTGTTAAACATGTGTGTGAGTCCTTTAGATGGTTTAAATTTCTTTAGGAATAGGGCAAGTCGTGGCACCTCAGTGTTAAAGAATCTGCCTGCAATGCAGGGGCTGCAGGTTCAATCATTAGGTCAGGAAGACCCCCTGAAGAAGGAGATGTCAATCCACTCCAGTATTCTTGCCTGGAGAATCCCATGGACAGGGGAGCCTGGTGGGCTATAGCCCATGGGGTCACAAAAGAGTCGAGACATGACTTAACAACTAAACAGTAACAGCCAAGTCCAGATTCTATTTTCATTTTACTGAAAGAGCCAGTGCAAGAGAAAAATCTATAAGTGATGCCACAAGCGGGCATCCCTACAGTCTCAGAACACTGTCTCTGATTCATCTTGCAAGGTAACTGAGGAAGCCAGCAGCCAGTGTTAGCAGAGTTTTGTAGCTACAATTCTGGCATGGGCCAAGTCTGCATGAACTAGATGAGTTTAGCTTTCTATGTGTCAAAGTTCTCAACCAGTAATGTCAGTCTCTAGGGGCTGTTCTCTGGCCTGCTTTTGTTTTCACCAAGCCCAAGTGCAGCACAGAAATGAGAGCAGAAGAAAAAGATTTGTTATTCACAGCAACAGCTCGAAGCCCAGAAAGCTTCAGGGTAAATCTTAGCAAGTGACTTTGGGACCAAAGACTTAATGGTCTCATATCATTAGTGGGCTCTGGCATTTTATCAAACCTTGATATTGACCAACTACCAGTAATTGCTGATTTATGGGCAAAGTTTTCTCTGCCTTATTCCCTTCAGGATTCTAATATACCTTCATCTTCTGGAAGTGGGTTGAATGAAGTCAGTTCACGTTCTCTGTGAGCTTTACTGTTGACATATCTAAACAGAGCACATCTTGCTCTTTTACCTGTTGCTGTTGAGATGACCTTGTAGCACTTTATGTGCCTTAAGCGATCCCTTTAAGAGAACAACCATACTTTCACACATTCAGGGAGGGCATTTAACAGACTAGAGCATTGGGGAATAAATTTTATTGTTCTATAATTGTCAAAAACTCTTTTTTTCAGATTTTATTTTATTTTTACTTTACAATAGTGTATTGGTTTTGCCATACAGCAATATGAATCCGCTACGGGTATACACGTGTTCCCGATCCTAAACCCCCCTCCCACCTCTTTACTTAAGCAGGATACAATAATGATAGAACTAGAAGGATTTATAAAGAGCATCTAATCCAGGGTGACAAACATGTTTCACTTCCAGTGTCACAGGACAGAGGAGTGAGGGCAGATACGCCTTTTAATTTCCAATCCAGATCTGGTATCAACCCTAACTTCTTTTTTTAAATTTATTTTTAATTGGAGGCTAATTGCTTTACAATGTTGTGTTGGTTTCTGCCATACAACAGCATGACCCTAACTTGAGTTTTTCTATTTTTTCCTTCTCTCTCTCTCTCTTTTTTAATTTCTCTTTCCAGATACAAATATTAACCAGGCCTCAAAGTTACATCTGAGGAAAGATTGGGGACTTACCAAGAGCCTAGGACAACTCTGCCAATTTCATCTCCCCTTCACACTTTCTCTACCTTTTATCCAACGACTGACCAGCATCCGGGGCTCCCCAGAACCACATACATAGCAACCTTCATCCTCTAGCATTTTTAAAGGGGCCTGTGTTATAACTGGGTGCTTTGTGCCTGATTCCATGATCACAGATGTTCATGTTACAGCAGTCCTTGAATCATACTATGGAATGTTTATGACCAAGTCACAGCTCACAGTAGTTGGATACATAGAAACTTCTCTGGTTTCCATTTATATCCTTTTCCAGAATCAAGGCTTCTAAACTGCTGTCGGGTGCCCCCTTCCCTTTTCACACATCCTCATTCATTGCCTGTAGTACTGGGAGGGAGGCAGAGGTTGGTGACAGCACCATTTGAGACCTTATAATATCCTGGAAACATCCACGTGTAGAAATATATTTTGTCCTGTTTACTTCTGATTTCAGGGGAGTGTTAATTGCAGCCAAGACGTCTAGAGCTGATTTAGATCTCTCTCTGGCACTATGACCTTGGCTAAGTTACTTCACCTTTTTGATATTTTGTCAAGTGTGGATAATGGCATCTGCTCTTAAATGTGGTTAATCAAAGATATGCAAAAGAAATTCACTCTCTCCACAGGAAAGTTTCTAGTCTATATAAACACAAGGAATTATTAAGATACTGATATTTTCAGGCTGAGTTAAGTGTGATTGAATTTTGCACCATTAAATGTGCATGTTCAGTGATTTTGTTATTGGTGGGCTGATTCTTGATATGTTAATGAAGACCTATGTATAGTTTTCTTGATTAACTCATGGCTTAGGACTTGTTACTTCAAGCACCAAACAAGATTCAGTTTTTTGAGACATTGCATCCAATATCTCAATTATTCATCTTAGGAATTAGTGTAAAATTAGCACAGATCCCTGTTCATATGGAAATAGATGGGTATGTTAATCGAAATGCTGTAGCTGGAAAAAATTTTGCATAATGAAAGGATTGATATTAATATCTTTGAATGGAAGATGTATATCATATTGTTAGTAAGGAACAATTCATTCATGTGTACTTGTTCTAAGCAATTATTTTATGTAGTTTATCTCACTCCCAAAATAGAAGCTATTCAATATATCTAGCAAATATTTTGAAATAGAAATATGCTAATAACACTTTTTAACTTAAAGTAAAATTATGTTAAAACATAGAAAAGTTTTTCTTGCTTCTTCTTATCATATTTTCTATCACTTTCCACGTTCAAATTTTCACATTTAGCTGCTGTAAGGGTTTATTAATTCTTGATCAGAACCAAATAATTAGAGTACACTTCTACCAACTATCCAAATTAAACACTAGGTGTATGTGATAATTTGCCATCACTAAAATTCTTTGTTTCTCCCAGGTAAGTTCCTTGAAGTCATTTCTGAAATTAAATGCAAAGTTAAGCCCCAATAGTAAGAACAATAATTTACAGAAATGTGAAGGAAATGAGACACTGACTTATATATGTAAATATATATATATTTATACTTATGTACACATATACATATACACCAAAATCAAGTCAAGGATCTGATAAGTTTTAAATTTCTGAAGCTTATTATAATATATAAGAAATACATACATATTATATAAACTTTATTACAATATGATAACCTTATCATATTATTTCACTGTTCCTTGTCATTTATAAATTTAACTCAGCGAGCTGGTATTGAGGATCTCTTATGTGAAAGGCATTCTGCTAAATGCAAAGGAAATAAACACTAACAGAGACTCACTATCTAGTCAAGGACATAATCCATGTGTGCAGATATCTTAATCACAAGAAGAGGATTTTAAAGTATTATAAACAAAATTCTGAGGGAGCATAAAGTTGGATAAGATGAAACCAAGCATGGCTACTTAAAGGAGCTGGTCAGCTTCCCAGGTGGCTCAGCAGTAAAGAAATGCTCTGCAAAGCAGGAGCTGTGGGTTCAGTCCCTGGGGTCAGGAGAATCCCCTGGAGAAGGAAATGGCTCCCCATTCCAGTATTCTTGCCTGGAGAATTCCATGGACAGAGGAGTCTTGTGAAGTCCATGAGGTCACAAAAGAGTTGGACATGACTTAGTGAATAAACAACAACAAGTTTTTAACTGAGCTAAAAAGATAGGTACAATTCTGGGGCTTCCCTGATAGCTCAGCTGGTAAAGAATCCGCCTGCAATGTGGGAGACCTGGGTTCGATCCCTGGATTGGCAAGATCCCCTGGAGAAGGGAAAGGCAACCCACTCCAGTATTCTGGCCTGGAGAATTCCATGGTCTGTATAGTCTATAGGGTCGCAAAGAGTCGGACACGACTGAACGACTTTCACTCACTCACTCACTCACAATTCTGGGGATTTCCAGGCAAAGGCAAGGACATGAAGAAAAGCCTGCAGAGGAAAAAAGAGGCAGGAAGAATTTTGGCACTGGTGATGGGAGAGAGCTGCCAAGAGAAGCAAAATATCTCCAATCCTTTTTTTACCTTTTTGTTTACAGCATACTGTGATCATTTTACCTCCTTTTTATCCATGATGTGAAAATATTGTTTTTGAATGCAGATTAGTATGTGAAGAAATTCTAAAGCAAGAGTGATTTTCTAGGAAGCACATACACAATAATTTCAGAGCTTCAAATGGCCCAAGATGACCAAGGTTGATAGTAACTGACATTGTCAGTGTTGACTGGGAGCCTAAGGAGTGCCCAAGAGGGAAGAAGAACCATCTGGCAATACTGACCTGGCAGCAAGCTGACAAGCTTAGAGCAAAGGGAAGATGGCAAGGGGGTCACAGGAGGGCCCTGGGGTGATGGGCTGTCAACTGAGACTGCCAGTCCTGGCCCCAGGTACCACTTCATAGTCCAGTGCAACCCAGTAGTAAATGAGAGTAGGAGCTGGGGATAAGAACATTGAGCAAGCAGTCCTCAAAGGAAGGGACTTCTTCAACCATTTCTAAGTTAAAATTCTGGGACAAGGATCCCTAAACGTTCTATTTACTTTATTTGTACAAAGGGCCTATTTCAGTTACTGTGATTGCACAACAAATTACTCCAAAATTTGATGGAGAAAAACAACAATTAATCATGCTCACAGATTCTGTGGGTTGGGCTTTTAGACAGAGTATAGTGGAGTCAGATTGCCTGTGTCCTATACTTTCTGGATCTCAGCTGAAAGACTTCAAAGCTGAGGGCTGAAATCTGAAGGCTCATTTGCTCACATGTTACGCAGTTAATACTGACTGTCAACTGGGGCTGGAATTCCTCTCCACTTGGGCTTTTCCATGTGGTCTCTTAGCCAAAAAAAGCTAGTTTGACTTCATTAAAATATGGTGGCAGAGTTCAAAGGGCAAGCATCCTAAGGGAGAGAGTCAAATGGAGACTATATCCTTTCTATTCCCTGGTTTTGGAAGTTACATAACATCATTCTATCATATACTATTTGCAGAAGTAGTTAACAAGCTCCTGCTCAAAATTATGACCAGAAAACAGAGATCCTACCTCATGGAGGGAAGAATGGCAAAGTTCTGAAGGGCATCTTTGAACCAGAAATCTTTACCATAGTCATATCAGGAACATCTGCCCCTAAGCCTTGGAGAGATCACAGAACCAACAGATCCTGCATGCTTTGTTTCTGCCTTTCTTTGACCCTTTCTTATACCCCTGATAGCTATTGCAGTTTCTAGAATTTACAGAGGGGCAGAGGACTTAACAGAAATCTGGAGTCTGCTTGCGTGGGTGTATGCTCAGTCACTACAGTGGTGTTCGATTCTTCGCAATCCAATGGGCCATGGCCCTCCAGGCTCCTCTGTCCACGGGATTCTCCAGGCAAGAATACTGGAATGGGTTGCCATGCCCTCCTCCAAGAGATCTTTCCAATCCAGGGATCAAATCTGCATCTCCTGCATTGCAGGTGGATTCTTTACCACCAAGCCACTGGGGAAGCTCTGACTCTGCTTAGGGGAATTATTCATAAAGTTGATTATGAGTTTTCAAAACCAAAGCTCAATATAGGTTAGTATTTCTGGAGCATGGAAAAGGCAAATGTATTTAGAGAGATGGTTTGGGATAAATCATTGAGGATTTTAAATGCCATGCTAAGAATTTAGATTTTCTAATGGACTCAGGACTTTGTTCCATGGCATTGGAGAAATGGCTGCATGTTTTTGATTGAGGAAGCAACATAACCATTCAGAAAAATGATTCAGTCTGAAAGCCTTGAGCAAAATGGATCAGAATGGCAAGAGACTGGAAACTGAGAGAAAGTAGAAGTTCTCTTAACTGACCCCTGTTAACTGAAATACCTCATTAAGCCCTGCTGTCAATGCTGCTTCTCAAATCTCTGGGTGCTGAGGCCAGGAAGACATACTCTAACATGCCCTTGTATTCCTCCTCCTCCTTCCAGATAAGTTGCCTGCTGACCAAGAGTCAGGATGTTTGCTACCAAATGTGTGTGAACTTTAATTGCTATTGCATTACTTAATTGAATACTTTAAGACAAAGTTAACCGAGTGCAAAATGAAAGAGAGTGGTTGTTTCTGTGAAAACCAAACTACCTGCTTTGGGAAAGACTAAGAGTGTAATAAACACTGTAGGATTAAGGGTGGCTGAGACAGGTATAAGATTGGGCAGGGATGTGGAAATGAACATCAAGAAAGATTCCATAGTCAAGTTACTTTCTAAGAGTTTTCCACTTTCAGAGTACAGCACAATAATCAAGCATCTGCAGAGCTAAACTTAATAAATCCAATTCCAATTCTACCATTTGTTATCTATAACTTTGGGTAATTTACATAAGCTTTATGTGCCTCAGTTTCCTTATCTGTAAAATAGGGTTATAATAGTACCTACTTCATAGACTGCAGTAAGGATTGAGTTAAAAGGATATACAAAAGATTCGGCTACATTGAAAGTATTACAAAAAGACTTATTATTACTGTTATCAGTATTCACTATGGATACAGCTTCAAGAGGATAATGAAGAACAGCAGTAAATGGATCAACAGTCAGGAAAATATCATGGCTACATCAAAGATGAATGAGTGTAAATATATAGGTTCTTAAGGTATATGTGGAAAATTCTGAAAGAGATGGGAATACCAGACCACCTGACCTGCCTCTTGAGAAACCTATATGCAAGTCAGGAAGCAACAGTTAGAACTGGACATGGAACAACAGACTGGTTCCAAATAGGAAAAGGAGTACATCAAGGCTATATATTGTCACCCTGCTTATTTAACTTATATGCAGAATACATCATGAGAAACGCTGGGCTGGAAGAAGCACAAGCTGGAATCAAGATTGCCAGGAGAAATATCAATAACCTCATATATACAGATGACACCACCCTTATGGCAGAAAGTGAAGAGGAACTCAAAAGCCTCTTATAAAAGTGAAAGAGGAGAGTGAAAAAGTTAGCTGAAAGCTCAACATTCAGAAAACTAAGATCATGGCATCTGGTCCCATCACTTCATGGGAAATAGATGGGGAAACAGTGGAAACAGTGTCAGACTTTATTTTTTTGGCCTCCAAAATCACTGCAGATGATGATTGCTGCCATGAAATTAAAATACGCTTATTCCTTGGAAGGAAAGTTATGACCAACCTAGATAACATATTGAAAAGCAGAGATATTACTTTGCCAACAAAGGTCCGTCTAGTTAAGGCTATAGTTTTTCCAGTGGTCATGTATGGATGTGAGAGTTGGACTGTGAAGAAAGCTGAATGGCAAAGAATTGATGCTTTTGAACTGTGGTGTTGGAGAAGACTCTTGAGAGTCCCTTGGACTGCAAGGAGATCCAACCAGTCCATCCTAAAGGAGATCAGTCCTGGGTGTTCACTGGAAGGACTGATGCTAATGCTGAAACCCCAATACTTTGGCCACCTCATGCGAAGAGTTGACTTATTGGAAAAGACCCTCATGCTGGGAGGGATTAGAGGCAGGAGGAAAAGGGGATAACAGAGGATGAGATGGCTGGATGGCATCACCGACTCGATGGACATGAGTTTGAGTGAACTCCAGGAGTTGGTGATGGACAGGGAGGCCTGGCATGCTGTGATTCATGGGGTCGCAAAGAGTCGGACACAACTTAGCAACTGAACTGAACTGAAGGTATATGAATGTTTGTATTTTTATAATTCCTTGCTTAAATAGACTTAAAAACAACATTGACAAGCTATTGACCCAAACAATCTCAGGTAAAAGAGCTTTTGGTATCTGGAGGGCTCTTGCCAAGTGGCTGATGCTAGGGCCCTAGGGAAGGGGCAGAGAGAATGGAGAGTAAGGGACAGAGAGGAGACACTTAATGAGAGGGGACTCAAGAGGAGAGGGAGGAATATGACTCGAAGTTTTGAGCCCCAGCATTTGAAAATATATTCATCAGAAGAGAGGACCTAACGTGGGAAGGGAGTGGAGAAACATAATATTTAAATATAACTGTTTTTAAATTTGGTAGTTCCCAGGATTTGGTCCTGGGCCCTCTTCATTCTTCCACAAAACACTCCTTAGGCAAACTCATCTCATACCTTTGGTTAGTGTATTATTATTGTGCCAAAATTCATGATCCAACTCAAACCTCTCTGCTGAATTTTAGACTAGTTTATACAGCTGGCTCCTACACATAGCTCTTCTTGAAGGTTCCGTAGAACATTCACTGAACATTCAATATGTGCAAAGTGATTTATTATCTTCCCACTAACATCTGTTCCTTTTCCAAATTACCTTAACAAATGAGGCCATCATTTACCCAATCATTCAGGCCATGGGTGATCTGGAAACCAATATAAAAATATCTCCCTTTACTCTACTCTTCACATTCAATTGGTCTTTAAGACTTGCCATTTCATCTTTTAAATATTGTTTGAATCTATCCCTTCTGCCTTCTAACTGACTTCGTAACTGGTATCTCTGCCTTCATGTTTTCTTCCTTCTAATCCATGCCTCACATTGACAGAGTTATATTTATAAAATGCAGTATGATCATTTACACTAATGGTTAAAACTTTTCAGTGGCTCTCCATTGTCTAGCCCCAAATTTTTGTAGATGGTCCATAACATACAGGACACATCATAATAAGCTCTCTGCCTCTCTCTCCAGATTCATCTCTATCCTTTGTACCCTATGATCAGTCATATAGAATTATCATGAAAATAACTCTACTGTCCAGAATTTCCTATTCAAAAACTCTGCACAATGGAATTCTCAAGGCAGAAGATCTTACCCTGATCAACAAAAAGCACCTGTATTTTGCTTCAAGAAAACTTTCAAGAAACAGAGAAAAGCAATCTCAATCCAAACTTTCTGAATTCATTTTAAGAACACTTACCTAGTGTAATTCCACAGAGAAAAATCCTCAAAAAGGGATATTTGCAATATATGTTTTATTCTAAATATTTGTTTTATGGAGTTATAAATATTTGCTTCTAATTACCTATATTTTGTAATTTCCTTGCATATACTTTTATGATCAACATTGTATTTTTATAGTACAATTAGAGCCAGAGCTCTAATTCTTAACACTGTTCTCTATAGGACTTTATCTAAAGAATTTATCTAAAAATGACTTGACTCGTAACAATCATACAAGAAGCAATTATGCTGCCAGAAATGCCCCTACACAAAGATAGAAATGAAAAAGAGAACAGAAAGGATATTAAAAGAACTCCAAGAAAATGCTTTGCACATCTCTATAATAATAAAATCAGAAAGAAATGAACAGTAGTCTAAGAAAATATAAATTACCAAAATTGGCCCTTGACGAGGTAGAAAATCTAAATAAATCAATTTTCATGGAAAAAATAAAGTTGTCACAGAACTACTCCTCAAAAATGTGCAGGACGCAGATGGTTTTACAGATGAATTATTTCAAACTTTCCAGGAACAAATTTTTTCCATGTTATATAAACTGGTCCAGAACATAGATAAAGAAAGAAACTGTTTCTCTCCCTCATATGAAGTTAGCATCCATTCTAACAAGGAGAATACAAACTTCAAACCAAATGCCCTTAAAAGAACTGACACAAAACTCTTAAGTAAAAGATAAGCCCGTTTACTTTGAATATTTTTAAATGTTACAGAATGACCTAGCAAAGTTAATTTTAAAAATGCAAGGATAGTTCAATAGTAGAAAATGTATTAATAGATCAAAAGACGAAAATCATATTACGGTCCTGTAATGAAAAAAGAGCATTTATTTTGATACACTTAAACTAGGAAAATGCAGACAATCCATATTTAGTGAAATGGTTAAACAATAAATCCCTGAGATGCCACAAGGTATCATAAATGCCATACATTTTGTGCAGAGCCTTTTTCAGTCCAATTCTGTCTACTCCCTCCCCCCAGAAATGTAGCATGAGATGTAAAGTGCTTCCCATGTAACTGCCCTGGACCAGAGTAGGTATAGACAGACCACAGGGAGGCGAGGCAGGGAGCAAGAGCACTGCACAGGTATGAAAGCCCCACTCCTGGAAAAGCAGGCAGCCACAGCAGGCATTTTAAGGCATGACGTCAGGAAAAAATACAATTGATCAAGCAACTGCTAATGCAGTCTATTCATTCTCTGGAACTGGCATCACAGATCTGGTGTAGAGAAGTGCTCATTTAACATAGATGACTGAAGACCTGATCAGTGGGGGACAGAGGAAAAAAATTCAGTGATCCAGCTCAATATAAAAAGAGCATCCAAACTGGGGCAGGACAGAAATATGTTACCTTCATCATACCTGGAACCACATTGAGGATGTGCTCTAGTCTGGGATATTTATTTATAGCTGAGTTCATCATACAATTCATAGGATGAAGGAAGAGGGAGGTATTGGTCATGCTACACAAGCCCATAAAGACTGCAGGGTCTGCGCTGTACTTTGCCCGTTTCTAAAAAAAATGTCTCCTGAACTGCTTTGTTTTGCTTTGTTTTTTTCTCCCTTTAAAAGCTGGGATGAGATGTGCTTCAGCTTCACATGAAAACAACCTTTCACTGTGGCCACCGCTAGTTGGGGAAAAGACTATGTGAAGCAAAGACAGCCTTAGAGGGAGACCCATGAACCAGGCATTAAACTATAAGAGGTGATGAAAATTATTTACATATGCAATAAATTTCAATGAAAAGCTGATGCTTGAACTAAACATATGATTCAGTTCAGTTCAGTCACTCAGTCATGTCTGACTCTTTGCTACCCCATGGACTGCAGGGCTTCCCTGCAGGACACCAGGCTTCCCTGTCCATTACCAACTCCTGGAGCTTACTCAAATTCATGTCCATTGAGTAGGTGATACCACCCAACCATCTCATCCTCTGTCGTCCCTTCTCCTCCAGTCTTCAATCTTTCCCAGCATCAGTGTCTTTAATGAGTCAGTTCTTTGCATCAGGTGGCCAAACTATTGGAGTTTCAGCTTCAGCATCAGTCCTTCCAGTGAATATTCAAGACTGATTTCCTTTAGGATAGACTGGTTGGATCTCCTTGCAGCCCAAGGGAGTCTCAAGAGTCTTCTCCAACACAGTTCAAAAGCATCAATTCTTTGGCACTCAGCTTTCTTTATACTTCAACTCTCACATCCATACATGACTACTGGAAAAATGAAAGCTTTGACTAGATGGACCTTTGTTAGCAAAGGTGTCTGTCTTTGCTTTTTAATATGCTGTCTAGGTTGGTCATAACTTTTCTTCCAAGGAGCAAGCAATTTTTAATTTCATGGCTGCAGTCACCATCTGCAGTGATTTTGAAGCCCCCCAAATAAAGTCTGTTTCCATTGTTCCCCCATCTATTTTCCATGAAGTGATAGGACCCAATGCCATGATTTAAGTTTTCTGAATGTTGAGTTTTAAGCCAACTTTTTCACTCTCCTCTTTTACTTTCATTAAGAGGCTCTTTAGTTCTTCTTTGCTTTCTCCCATAAATAAGGGTGGTGTCATCTGCATATCTGAGGTATTGATATTTCTCCTGGCAATCTTGATTCCAGCTTATGCTTCATCCAGTCCAACATTTCTCACGATGTACTCTGCATATAAGTTAAATAAGCAGGGTAACAATATACATGTGATTACTTTTTAAAAATACCCTTTGGTGGTTTCTATGCCTAGGCAGCCATGTCACAAGTTCCAAGACTACTACCAGGATGAATGTCCTGCTGAAAGACTCAAGAAAGCATTGTACTCATGCTTATGATTTATTACACAGAAAATATAAAGAAGAAGACAGAAAAAGGGTAAAGGTGCATAGGGTAAAGTCCAGGGAACACCAGGCACAATTTTCTAAATGTCTCATTCCAATGGAACTGCACAAGGACACACTTAACTTTCCCAGCAATGATATTTGACAACACATACAAAATGTTTCCCAAAAAAAGCATGTCTACTGAATCTTGGTGTTTAGGGTTTATAATGGACACCAGTCATACAGGTTGACATAAAAAAAAAAAAAAAAAGAACATGTTCTATACCCAATTAGCATGAGAGAGTGTAAACACTACGATTTTCATCCAGACATCCTTAAGTAACAGGCAATGCCCACTGGCTGAAATGCTGATTCTTCTCTGCTCAGAAGGGGCATTTTCATCTTTCCTGGGATGATGCTACTTCAATCTCTTTTCTCACCATCACATCTAGCTAGTACTGCATCTTGCTTGGAGACATGAGAAATAAAACCCTCTACTGTTCTCTGGGCTGGAATTGCAGCCCTTCCCTACCCATGGGGTCTGAGGGAGGCTGGAAAGAAGCACTGAAGCTTGCCTGAGTTTGCTCTGGCATTAGTGAGTTGCAGTTCTTAGAGAATCCATTTGGTTGGAGGAAAAGAACCTGCTCTCAGTTCCTACTCTGGAATTCAGTAAAATATTAATCTTTAACTAGACTACTTTAGAAAAGTGACAATTCTTTGCAAGGCCAGGATATGATGCTGTAGAAGGAAGCATGTGCTCTGGGCTAGCAATGCTCCATCTCTCTGTTAGCCAGAATGTTTGGGTCTGAGACAGGGAGGAGATGAGAATGATGCCCCTCATAAAAACACCTAAGCATCCACTCCCAACATATAAAGTTAGACAAGGCCAGTGCAAGAAAAATAATCCAAGCATGTTAAGAAGGCTGGATTTATCCTGGAGGTAATGGGAAGCTATTGAAGGAATTTACAAGGGCCATGGCCGACTAATATTTATATTTTTAAAATATTGCTCTGCACACAATGAGGACTGAGGGAAACAAAAATGCATGCCAATTTAGGAGATTAGTGCATTAATTAAGGCAAAACTGGATGGATTAAGATAGTATCAGTGGGAATGGAGAGGATTTGGGGTAAGAGATATTCAGACAAAACTGACATGTGCTAGAGAGAAGCTGACAAGATGCCCATATTCCATGCTGGATGAGAGAAGGAGGGAGAATCTGTTAGTGTGAAATCCGCTAGTAGGAAATACAAAAGAGTAACACCTAGCATGGTGGACTACACTTAGGAGGGGCTTACACATCTTTATTCAGTTGAATGTTGGAATAGGAATTGTAAGATTATTCTGAAAGCCACAAGTCACAGGCCCTGGTTAAACAAGAAACAAAAGCCACAGACCCCAATTAAGGTGTAGCAGTGATAAAAGCAAAGGAAAGAAAAATCACTAACTTGAAACCAGAACAACTCCCAGAAGAAAACATGGGCTGTTTTCAAACATTCCTGCCGCTCCTGTTGCTTAGTCGCTCAGTCATGTCTGACTCTCTGCAACCCCATGGACTATAGCCCGCCAGGCTCCTCTGTCCATGCAATTCTCCAGGCAAGAATACTGAGGTGGGTAGCCATTCCCTTCTCCAGGGGATCTTCCCAACCCAGGGATCGAACCTATGTCTACTGCTTGGCAGGCAGATTCCTTACCACTGAGCCACCTGTGAAACCCTGCCCAACATCACGAGGCATCCGGAAATGCAGATCAAAAGGACAATGAGATATTGCCTATGCAGTTGTCTCCTCTGTCCTCCACTATCTCCCAGGGTTTGCTCAAATTCATGTCCATTGAGTCCATGCTGTTATCTAACAACCTCATTCTCTGTCACCCCCTTCTCTTTGAATATTATCAAAAATTCTACAAAGAACAAATGTTGGGGAGAATATGGAGAAAAGAGAACTCTGGTGCACTGTAGATGGAAGTGTAAATTGGTGCAGCCACTATGGAAAACAGTATGGAGATTCCTCAAAAATTGAAAATAGAACTACCCTGTCATCTAGCAACTCCACTTCTGGGTATCTATCTGAAGTAAAGAAAACACCAACTTGAAAAAATATGTGCATCCTCATGTTTATTGCAACATTATTTACAATAGCCAAGGCATGGAAGTAACCTAAGTGTTCATTATCTATGAACGAATGGATAGAGAAAATGTGATTATATGTATATATATATATACACATACATATATATATACATAATATATATATTATATATATACATAATATATATATACATATAATATATATATACATATAGTGAATGTGCTCAGTCATGTCTGACTCTTTGTGACCACTGTCCATGGGATTCTCCAGGCAAGAATACTGGAATGGGTTGCCATGTCCTTCCCAAGGGGATCTTTCCAACCCAGGGATCAAACCCATATCTCTTGTATCTCCTGCATTGGCAGGCAGACCCTTTACCACTGAGCCACCAGGAAATTTTATACACATACACAGAGACACACATATAATCATTATAGTATATAATATAATGTATATATACATATATGGTTGATAATATAATGTATACTTCCATATGCATATATTGTTGTTACTGTTGCTTAGTCACTAAGTCGTGTCCGACTCTTTGTGATCCCATGGACCGTAGCACACCAGGCACCTCTGCCCTCCACTGTCTCTCAGAATTTGCTCAAATTCATGTCCATTGAGTCCATGATGTTATCTAACCATCTTATCCTCTGTCGCCCCCTTCTCCTTTTGCTTTCAGTCTTTCCCAGCATAAGGGTGTTTTCCAATGAATCAGTTCTTCACATCAGGTGGCCAAAGTATTGGAGCTTCAGCTTTAGCAACAGTCCTTCCAATGAATATTCAGGGTGATTTCTTTTAGGATTGACTGAGTTTATCTCCTTGCAGTCTAAGAGACTCTCAAGAGCCTTCTCCAACACCATATTTTGACAGCATCAATTCTTTGGCGTTCAGCCTTCTTTACAGTCTAACTCTCACATCCATACATGACTACCAGAAAAACCATAGCTTTGACTATACAGACCTTTCTTGGTAAAGTGATGTCTCTGCTTTTTAATACTCTGTCTAGGTTTGTCATAGCTTTCCTTCCAAGGAGCAAGCATCTTTTAATTTCATGGCTGCAGTCACCAGCAAAATTGAGCAGTAAAAAAGAATGAACTCTTGCCATTTGCAACAACATGAGTGGACCGTGAGGGTATCATGCTAAATGAAATAAGTCAGACAGAAAAGAAATACTGTGTGATCTCACTTATATGTGGAATCTAAAATAAAAGAAAAACTTATGAACTCTGCTGATTGGTTAATAGAATACAACGTATGATGGGGGGAGGTGGGGAATAGCTAAGATGACTCCTGTCTTCCAACTTTAATTCCAGCTAAAGTACCAGTGTCGTATGACAGGAATACCATGGATAAATAGTATTATTAATTTAAATAAGAAACTTCAATTTGAATTTTTATTGTATGACTAAATTATTTTTCCATTTGGCACAAAAGTCTCATTATACTTACAACAACCATTATCATTGGGAAAATAAGTTTTCTTGTCCAGAATTGAGCTGACTGCCAAATTGCCATTTGTGCCAACAAGGTTTAAGTGCCATAGTTTTCGTTTCTTCATTACTCTTGCTCCCTGATGAATGGTGATTTAGTTTGTATAACTGTTCAATGCACCAAGTTTTAAAACCCAGTTGTAACTTATTGTTTGAGAAGTTTGACCTTTTATCCACATTTAAATATCTGAAAAACATTTGGAAACTTTAGCTGGGAGATGAAAAAATTCTGTCAGTTTCCTGACCTTTCTACGTTTCTGAGGAAAGGAATTAAGACTTCAGGTTTTCTTAATACATACTTGAAACAAAGTTCATTGATGCAAAGTTTTCTGTTCTGCATTTGTCTCCTTGGCATCAACTAATGTCAGTGTGAGGTCTCGGGATCTTCATCCATTATTGTTTAGTCGCTAAGTCATGTCTGACTCTTTGCGGCCCCATGAATTGCAGCCCACCAAGCTCATCTGTCCATGGGATTTCCCAGGCGAGAACATTGCAGTAGGTACCTATTTTCTTCTGCCAGGGGATCTTCCCAACCCAGGGATTGAACCCTCGTCTCCTGCAGTGGCAGGCAGATCCTTTACCACTGAGCCACCATTACCTTCTCTTTTCACCCTTACCTCTATAGAGTTCAAGTGACTTTCAGTAGAGTAAATACTTAAATTCTGTTTAGGCTTGAGAATGGATTACCAAAGTGGTCAGAATACTAACCTGGGAAGCTAAAACATCAATATTCCTAACATTAGTTGGCAAAGGATTTACTTCAATTTGAATCCTCAATCTTGTTTTCATTGTAGTAAAATTGGATATTTTCCACTTCTTCATTTATTCATTCAGTGAGTCCTTATTGAAGGGATACTGTGTGCCAGACACTTGGCCTACATCTGTGAACAAAACAAAGACCTTTTACTCATAAAGTTTACACTTGAGTAAGGAGAAGGAAATGGCAACCGACTCCAGTGTTCTTGCCTGGAGAAGCCCAAGGATGGGGGAGCCTGGTGGGCTGCCGTCTATGGGGTCGCACAGAGTTGGACATGGCTGAAGCGACTTAGCAGCAGCAGCAGCAGCAGCAGCAAGGATATAAAACAACAAGCATAATAAATAAATCAATCTATGGTATGTGAGGAGGTGATTAGAGCTTTGAGAATGAGACAGTGCCGAGGAGGCTCTGGAGGATTTAGGAAAAGGAGCAGGGTGGAGGAGTTGCTATATTAAATATGGAGATCAAGGTGTGCCTCATGGAGGAGGTGACATAGCATAAACCTGAAGGATATGAGGGAAAGAGCCAAAAAGATATCTGGGGAAAGAATATTTCAGGCAGAGGAAACAACAAAAGCAAAGGCCTTAAGACAGGATGGTGCTTAGAATGTTCAAAAAACAGCAAGGATTGGGGTGTAGGGGGTTTAGCAGAGTATGTAGGCTGTTGCAACCATAGGCATGGATAGGTACTCAGAAATATACCTGTTGACAAACTGAAGGCCCCATGTGATCTGGCTATAACCATGCAATCATTTTTTGCGGTCCCTAATGGCTATTCTGCTTGTTAATATCACATTTCACCATTCCTCCAAGACATTTTGTCTCTTTTTACCTCTATGCATGGGCATTTGCTCTTGCATTACATTTTGCACCTTCCTTTTAGTAGTAAAATCCTCTTCTTTGCACACCAACATGGATGAACTTGGAGGGCATTATGCCCTCAGAGAAAGACAACCACTGTATAATATCACTTATATGTGGAATATAAAAAATACAACAAACTAGTGACTATAACAAAACATAAGCAGATACAGAGAACAAACTACTAGCTATCAGTGGGGAGAGGGAAGCAAGGAGGGGCCAGATAAGGGTGGAGGACTGAGAGGTACAAAGTACTAGGTATAAAATAAGCTACAAGGACATATTATACAACATAGGGAATATAGCCAATATTTTATAAAACTATAAATGGAGTGTAACCTTTAAAACAGTGAATCACTATATTGTACCCCTGTAACACTGTACAATTGTACTTCAATTTTTTAAGAAATTGGCCGCACAATTCCTCTTTTTTGCCAAGATCTACCTCATGGTTCATTCATTCTCAGTTATGTGTTCCCTAACTTCACTTATCTTTTTTTTAATCTACTCAGTGCCACACATTTTATCCCTTAAATATTTATCTTGTATCATTCTTTTAGTCATTTGATCATGCATGTTACTCTTTATATATGTATATATATACATATATATATAATATATATATACATATATAAAAAGATCTGGGACTTCAGGAAGCATATACTATATATGATCTCAGATGTCCCAGATCTCACATCACACATTCATCTGTATCTTACTAGCCCTTGTCTAGCAGAGTGTTTGTATCACATCAGGCACTGGTTGTACAGAGATGATGAGTAAGACTCCATGCTTATCTTAGAGGAGTACAATCTGGAAAGGATGACTGGCAAGTCAATAAAGATGATACTATACAATCAATGTACAGCTATGATTCTGAGAGTGACAGCACTATGAACAGAGAGGAAAAAAGAAAACAGTATGGGTCAGATGCCACATGTTATCTCATTTAATTCTTACGATAGACTGGCAGATGGAGGTTAGAAACTTCATTTTAGAAGATGAGGAAATTGAGGTCCAGAGAGGTGAAGTTTCTTGACCATGGTTACTCAGGTAGATAAGATCAGTCCTGGGACAGGAACTGGGCCTTTGGTTTTCATTTAAGTACACAATTCTTCTACTTACCTTTATCCTTTCCCAGTGCAAAGAACACAGCAACTAAGAAATATACTTCATATCAGCCAAATAAAATAATGATTTCTTTCATTTGCCTTATGTTGTCTTTCAAATATCAAAGGATGCCCCTGGTAAACATACTTCTCTTTATTTTATAAACTTCAATCTTGTCTCTCCTCGGATTTTTATTTTAAAAAAAAATGAAATCTAGTTCTAGCTATATTTTTCTCTTACAATCCCTATTATGTGTTTGTTTAAAGATAAGTTGTGAAACGAAAATGTCAAGTTCGAATTCTAAGTCTGCCTTTTAGTTATTATAGGTTACTCAGTTTAGCAGTTTTAGGTTGTTCCATTTATAAAATAGAGATACCAAGATGAAGACCCTGATAGAAGTAATAAATATTTTTTAAATAACTGATACTATGCAACTAATAAATATTAAGTGGGCAGCATTACAGTTTTCCTTACATGCTTAACAAACACTATAGGATACATGCATTAGTTAATTGTGAGATGTCTCAGATAACTGTTGTGGGAAAAAACTAAGACCATTCAAATGAGAACAGAGGATAATTATGCAAAAACTTGTTACATACCAAGAGAGTCAGCCACCATTATTTACATTCTGGCAGAGGCAAAGGCAGGCAGAGGAGTGGGAAAACTTTATAGCAGAAAAAGAAAGAACTTTCAGGTATGCCTTGACTGAAGACTGTTGGCATGGGAAACCTCAGCGGGGCTTTAAAACCCTTGAGATTGGTTAAGAGTATATATTTCTCTGGTTGATCTTCATTTGACAGTAGGGACAACAATTGGGGAAGTCAGTTATTAATCACGCCCTAGCCGTTTCGTTACAGAGGTTAGCGTTTGGCTTTCTGGGTTGGTTACTGGAGATAGTGGTACAAGCCTAACTTACAGCACGTTGGTTTAATAGATTAGTTACCACAGCTAATGTATTGGTTTCCTGCTCTGGTTCCTGCAGATTTTGGGCTCTGAGTTTTATTTGTATTTATAACCTGGCCATTATCTTTTTGGATAGCCAGTCTCTCTCTTACTATAGGTCTATCAATAGTTGATTTAGCAGGTGTCTATGATTTATAGAACTTTATATGTGTTTTAATAAATTGTTACTTTTTAATTTAGTCCCAGAGTCACCTAGAATACATACACCACATTTTCTAAGCATTAATCTCATCAAATTTAATATATTAATAATTTAAGTATTTCCTTCTCTTGTCAAAAATCTTAGCTAAATATTCCAAATGTGACATAAAATTTCTATCATAATTTACTGGACAATATAAGTAAGGTGGGAAGCGTATGGCATGGGGAACTCTACTCAGTGCTCTGTGGTGGTCTAAATGAGAAGGAAGTACAAGGAAGAGGAGGTATATGTATACATTTGACTGATTCACTTTGCTGTATAAACCAACACAACACTGTAAAGCAACCACACTCCAAAAAAAACATAAGTAGGATGGAAAAATCATTGCTGGAGTCTATAAAGAGTTTACTACCATTGATAATTACCATTTTTATCATTAGTTATCCAAAGATAAGTTAGGCTGATCACATATGTATTCATATACTTCAAAGGCTAAAAGGAAATAAGCTGTAGTGAACTCAAGGGTGCTCTATGTTAAACAATATGAAATTTATGGAAAATTAAATCATTTTCAAAATTCTCCATGATGAAAGTCTATGTAGCCAACACAACAAAGGTGTTTCAGATATTCACTGAGAGAGTCCTAAGACTACTATCAACATTATGACTTTAGTAACTCTTCCGTTGGTCACTTCCCATGAAGATGGCCAGAAAGATAGAGTGGAAATTTGTTGTTACCCTGCCTGGATAATTTTTGATTAGTGATGCACCCCTTCTCCACACTTAGCTCTCACTGTCACAGGTTAGAGAAGGCTCCTAAGGGGTAGACCCAGGTGTAATCCAATCAAAATGGCAAATTTCATAATCACTGTAGTTGGTTCAAAGGCAAGCTCATAATATAAACTGGTCTAATCAAAATAAATGTCAGGAGTTTAAAGGAGAGCATTGGAACAAATACTCCCACACTTTCCTGAGTAGGCATGAGCCAGAAATCTTGTAGCCAAGGGCATTTGGCAAACCATCTTGCACTGACAAGAAGAGTCACAAATTTGAAAGTAAAATCAACAGAGATAAAATATATGGTATAGATGAACTTAGTTCCAGGGCAGTAGTAGAGAGGCAAATGTAAAGAACGAACATGTGGACACAGTAGGGGAAGGAGAGGGTAAGATGAACTGAGAGATTAGGTTTCACAGAAATCCACTACCTTGTATAAAATAGATAGCTAGTGGGAACCTGCTGTATAGCACAGGGAGCTCAGCTCAGTGTCCTGTGATGACTTAACATAGGTAGAATGCTGGGGAGGGGGTCCGAGAGGAAAGGGATATGTGTATACACAGAGCTGATTCACTTCATTGTACAACAGAAACTAACACAACATTGTATAGAAATTATCCCTCCCCCTCTCTCTCTCTTTACTAGTTCAGAAGCAAAAAGAGGGAAACCAGAAAGCAACTGATGAGATCATTTGAATCTGCATATTTTCTATGTGTATGTTTACAGTCTTTTCCTAATTATAAAACAAACGTGGCGAAGCATAAAGACAATATAAACAAGGCTGCCCATAACCTTATCATGTAGAGATGACCATGCTAACATTTCAGAAGGCAGAATTTCAAAAGGCAGAGTCAACTGGATGAAGACAAACTTGTAGATGGAAAATGAGGGTTGTATTTGGGGAGCAAACCAGAACAGCAACATCATATAATACACAGCATCAAGCAATCAGCGATGATTGTCAGACAAAATGAAACCATTTCTTTGGTGAAAGCCCTGTGGCAAAGATTATAATTATTTCTTGCAAACAAGAAATTGCTATGATAGCTCCAAACCAAAAGGCAGGGTTTGACTAACCCAGGTTTGATTAGACAAATTCACACATGTAAATCTCTGTGTCAAAGAACTGCAGTCATTAACTGAAGCCAAGCAAAAATCATAGCTTGAAAAGGGTTATCTGTTTAAATGTCCCTGTCCTCAGGAAGCTTCCCAGTCAGAAAAAAAAAAAAAAGGGGGAAATTACAGCCATGTACTTAGTGTGGCTTCAGGAGTAGTCTTCATTTGAAGAGAAAAGTGCCTTCACTCTGGGTCTTCTATAGGCATTCCCACCTGAGCCCCAAACTCCCACTCCCAGAGACATTCCTGGGCGTTAGAGAACAAAGGCTAGTGCATTAGTCCTAAAGAGGTATTTTTTTTACCTCTAAAAGAAACAAAAACTGATGGAGTCACAGTTACGTCAATGAGCAAGATATAGCCCCTACTCATTCACCTAAAATGGCCCCAAAGTTATGACTTCACTGCAGACTCAGACCATCAGCCAGCCGGCGCCAAACTCAAATTCTCACACATCCAGTAGCTTTAAATAGAGTCCACAGAACCGTATTTTTAGCCATTTGGAGCCTACCTACTTTACACACCCCACCAAACTGCACACAGTATTTGCGAACCATGAATAAGACAAAGCCTGTAACTATAAAAGACGTCACACCACTGTTAGCCTTCATATCTCAGACTCAGAAACTCCCCGCCTAGAAGCTGAGGGACATCTCTAGACACCAAGCACGCCTCCAATTTCCCCTTTGGCCCTCGTGCCCTTTAGGTGGTGGACTCTCTGTGCCGCTATCTTGGGAAGGTTTCCCGCTGCGAGGGGCTTCCCCTGTCTCACCATCCTCCCCAAGCACCCCTCAGTAAAGCTTCCTGTGGGCCTCTCGTGTTCCTGTCCTTTCTTTGTTCAACCCCAACCTCTCTGAATAGAGTCAGCTGAATTCCAGCCTTTCCTAATGCAGTTGTACACTTGCATTGAGAAGAAATATGTTCCCCCAATCATATTAATGTAATGGCCTTTATTGCACTTTAATATTAACATATTTCCCCTCCTCACTCCAGTTCCAAATTGATTAAGAAAAAAAGAAGTCAGGGGAAGGTGATAACATTTCTGATAAAACTACTGAAGGCAACAACATTCATGTATGAACTCAACAGTGGGCTTCCTCATGCTACAGCCTGAAGTATGAGGCAGATTTACTCAATCTCAGGAGGGGTTGGAGATCCAACCCACCTACTCTAGGGGCACATCAGAGCTCACGCATTCTCCAGGCAGCCCAGGAAGATGCACCCCAGGAGATTCACCCCCAAAGCAATAGGCAGAGAAAGAAACTCAGTTTTTTCCCAAGTGCATCACCCAGAGAGGCCCCTGAGTGATGCGGATGATAGATGCCAGGAGTTTCCCAAATGGCTCAGCGGTAAAGAATCTGACTGCAGCGCAGGAGACGCAGGAGACGTGGGTCCATCCCCGAGTCAGGAAGATCCCCTGGAGAAGGGAATGGCAACCCACTTCAGTATTCTTACCTGGAGAATTCCATGGACAGAGAAGTCTGGCAGGCTACAGTCCATGGGTGAGCAAAGAGTTGGACATGACCAAGCACACACGCCACCTAGAAGGAAACAGCAGCTTTGGGGACAAAGTGTTCTCCCCTAATAATCATGTTTTCTTTTTGTGATTGCATCTTACAAAAGTGGAAATACTTCTGTAGAGAAAGTTTAGATCCAAGATGACATGAATGATTTTACTCGAGAACCTCTATTTTTACAACCATATATTTAAAGGGAAGAACACTACTATTTCTTTAAATAAAACGCTCATTAGGATGCTCAAATTATATCAATGAAAATGACTTAAATTTATTTTTATGTTTAAGGTAATAATATACAAGTCAAAAAATGTGTCAGTTTACCCAACTGAAAAACAGTGGAATGAAAACCGCTAACCAGTAGTTGATTCTCAAACGATAATTTAGTGTTATGTTCTGTGCAAGGAAAGCATACCACAGTTTGGGGTGTGTTTAGAACCTCTTCTAGTGATTGCAGTTATTTCCTGGCTTTTCAAGATGAACAGTTCCATCTTGATTCTAAGAAAGAGGAGACACTCACTGCCAGCCACAGTGACAGCTGAAAATAAAACAACAAAGGAAGGAAAGCACATGGGAAAATACACCATCCTAAAAGTCCCGAAAGCAGGTTGTCCTGTGGCATTTGTCAAATCACAACCTGGATTTACAGATTCCATAAGCTCACACATCCGCCTAGCAGGTTTCAGGTGTTTTGAGGTATACTTGTAAATATTCGCTGGGTGGAAATGCACACAAGACTTAAGTCCCAGGAAACAAGAAGGGAAAAGTTTTGAGCACACGAGAACTAGAGGTTATATGAGGGTACTGTGGCTTTAACTATAAGCCCTGAAACCCTGAGTGTGTTGTGACATTGTTGTGACATTTAAGAAGAGTTACACCAGACAATTTAGATTTCACTGTGACATATGCTGTATAAATTCTTTAATGTTTAGCTTATCTTGCACTAAACAGCAGAAGAATACTTAGTAAGTGCAAGTAGGTCAACATCACTTTAATTTGCATTATCAGTTCAGAAGAACATTTTACACTATATGTGTTGTGATAAAACACTGTGTCATTTCTGTCACCCAATGCAGAGTATTTTTAGGTCTTTGCACATTATGTGTAGAGATATTTGGTATTGCCTTTAATGTAACTTGCCATCTGTGTTCTAGTTTCTAAGCTTTGGCAGAAGTGAGCTAAAAGCATTGGCCAAACTTCAAGGGGTTAAGATTTTTGCTAACAAATATGGACTATTTGATATGAAAACCATCATTGTTTGATATGTCAAATAAAACATTTGTCAATCAAAAGTCTTTAAGCACTGGGCTATGTGACATTTACTCTTTTATAAACCAATGAAGCCCCTGGTGGCATGCCTTTTTTCCTCTCATTTAAATAGTGGTAGGAGAACAAATCACACTTCAGGGCAAGTTGATAACTGCCAGTCACGATTCCTGCCTTGTTTACTATAATGAGGAGGGTAATAAATGCATCTGACCATTTCGGCTGGCATTTGCATAGATGAATGATTTGTCCAGTCAGTCGCTCTCCAGTGATTTGGGTCTTTTTGTCAGCACAAAGAGCATTCAGTCTCTCTGGAATTTCCAGTGCCAAGCTCTCATTAGCAAACATCCTTTACCATGAATGATTCAAATAATTACCACTGAAATAATAAACTGTTTCACAAAAACATTTTATTTGATGGCTCCAAACATCAACTTTTCTGAATTGTTGACATTCAAATAAGCCAGAGAGCTTCATGGTTAAGGAACAATGGCGCTCTTGTTAAAGGGTGGGCATTGTTTTACCTCCAATAGACCTTTAAACTTGGCCGGCTATCAAATGCGTCCCTCAAACTGCCAGCCAACATTCTGGGTAATCAGAGGGCACGGCACCAGATGGAGCTGTTAAAACCTTGCATATTCAAACTCCAGGAAATATTCTTTAGATTTTCTTTTGAGGTTGCAAACCTAAAACTCCAGATTAATTAGCAGCTGTTACTTTGTATCTTTTTTTGCACCTATTGGAGCCAAATAATATTAAATGTCCTCACTTATGCTGAGCAATTCAAGTGCGAGTTCTTTGCTGTAATGGTATTCTATGTGTATAATTAAGTGTTATTTGATATAGTTTTGGAGTTCAAACAAATGAGCAAGCAACAATTATACCTTATTATGATCTTCTCTAGTGCATAGCCATAGGCTTGCTCTCTGTGCATTACCAAGTTCATAGCACCAGGCAGACAGCAGTTCCTGTTATCAACTTTTTCACCCTCTGCGCCATGCATAATTTAGAGAGTTTTATTAATTTTGAGCTGGTTTAATGTATGCGCATGTTCTCAAGATCTAGGTAGATTGTATGACTAAGTTTAGCTTTCATAGGGCAATTGTTTATGCATGTAAATGTCTGAAAAATAGTTTTCCTCAAAGCTTAAAAAGCTACAGTTTCATTTAAATAGATTAACTTGCATATTGCACCTTCTTCTTTACCTGCAAGAAAAATTCAGGAAGGGAACGAGGGGAATGTATTTCTGTGCTTTGCAAATTTCCTCATTACTTTGCTTTCACTTTCAAATTTAGACATTTTATATATAGCAAGAATGGAAAACCGTCAACAATACTGAAATACCTTGATGTTCATACACAATTACAACTCAATAAAGAACATCTGGATCATTGGTAAGCAAAATTTTTAAATGTTAGCTTTGTGGACTAGCTTAAGGATATTAGTAACACCAGCTATATTATAGCCATGCTCTCATAGAAGCCAAGGACATCAAAATTACCCTTTGAGATGTGCTTGATATAGACAGCCACTTAAAATGGCATACAATTCCTTAAGCTTCCATTTCTATCCCACAAAGATAGGTGCAAATTAGAAGCATACTTTGTCATACCTAAAATAATTTACTTTACTGGGACTTTGTGCACAAATCCTCAAGTTTCTCCTTTGCCGCTAGCTGGGAATCCTTTGCACCAAATGGTGTGACTTTTTGTTTCCCCTGCCTGCTCTGGTTGCAATCATGGTCAACACTACAGAGCCCATTTTTCATTTTGTTATTTGGCTTGTCAAACCAAAGGTCAAGAGATGATGAAGAAACCCCAAAATAGCCCAGGATTGGCAGATTTCCCCCCCCCAGTTTTCTAACAGAATTTGGTGCTTATAAAAGTGAGGGAATAAAGAACTGGCTCCAGCCATAAATCATGCAGACGAGAGCTTTCCAAGTTTTGCACGGTTTCATTGCCTAGTGCCTAGAGGCCCAGAAAACAAAAGCAGGCGTCCTCGCATTAAGAGTTCCATCCTCACGATCACAGGGCTGGGGGCACAGGAAGATGGCTTTCTGACACTGGCTCATCATTTATGATTGGTGATGTGGGCAAGGAGTAATTGCAGCCTTACCTCTTTAGCTGTGATCCCTTTCAGACATGACTTGACGGAGGAGGGGTATAGAACCATAGAATGCCTGCGTCCGGAACACCACCAGCATCAAGCGCATGCTGAGTCATTTTAGTTGTGTCCAACTCTTTGTGACCCTATGCCTCATAGCCTGCAGGGTCCTCTGTCCATGGGATTTTCCAGGCAAGGATACTGGAGCGAACTGTCATGCCCTCCCCTCCAGGGGATCTTCCTGACCCAAGGATGGAACCTACCTCTCCAGTGTCTCCTGCATTGGCAGGCAGCTATTTTTTTTTTTTTTTACCACTAGTGCCACCTGGGAAGCATCACAGAAAGCAGGAAAACTTGTTCTTGAATCCAAGGCTGTTGACAGCATAGGCAGAGATCATTCTCTTAGAGCTAAACCATAATCATTTGTTGCTAAGCCTTGAACCTCACCTGTGAGAACCTTTCTCATGACAAATTTACACAGACACATGCCTTAAACATGCATGAACTTCCTTTCATGTTAATAACCGTGATTCTACACAGTGCCATCCTAGTTCAACAGGTCTTTTTGTGTTGACGTCGCTGCAGATTCTGGGACAAGAATCATTCACCATAGTGTTGTCAGTTCACCCTGAGTGACAGGAAGAATTGTCCGGTATTGATCTCATAGAGAGTGGGAAGCTGCTGTACAACACAGGGAGCTCAGCTTTGTGTGCTCTGATGATCTAGAGAGTTGGGTGGAAGGTTCAAGAGGGAGGAAATATATGTATACATATAGCTGATACTCTTTCTTGTAGAGCAGAATCTAACAAAACATTGGGAAGCAATTATACTCCAATAAAAACATTTTAAGACAAATACAAAAAGGTAAATGAATAAATAGCAAGGATTTCCACTTGTTTGTTTAACAAAATAATCCTGAGACTTCTCCTATTGAGTTGCCGAGCTTTTTTAAGCCCAGCTCTTCAACTCATGTGAGCAAAGTGTTGTCTTCAGTTCCATTTGGAGGGAAGAAGAGAAAGCCTCAAAGGGTCATTTGAACCAATGCATTCTCTTGAGTTTCCCCAAAATACTGATGCATTTGACATTGTGGCTTGCTTGTAGAATTCAGGCAAGTACTTCCTTTTTCATAAATGGTCAAATGATATTAAATTTTGCTTTAAGCTCTGTTATAGGTTGGACCGTGTCTCTCCTCCTCAAATTCATAGGTTGAAGCCATAACTCCCCATTTCTCAGATGTGATTGTGTTTGGAGACAGGGTGTTTAAAAATGTGATTATCTTAAAATGAGACAGTCAGCATAGTCCTACTCTATCTGACTATTGTCCTTATAAGAAGGGAAAATTTAGACACACAAAAAGACACTGGGGATGCTACCACACAGAGAAAAGACCACTTGAAGAGGCACCAAGAGGGCTGCCAACTACAAGTCAGAGAGGCCTCAGAGGAAGTCAACCTTCCCAGCCCTTTGATCTTGGACTTCCAGCCTCGAGAACTGTGAGGAAATAAATTTCTGTTGTTGAATCCACCCAGTCTGCAGTATTTTGTTATGGCAGCTTTAGGCAACTAACACAAGTTCCTTAAATGTATACCTTTCTTTAACTTCTAAAATAGCCCTTGCCAAGGCCTCTGCCTGAAAAGCACTCCCTCCCCTCTGTCTTTTGCCAGCCAAACTCCTACTCATCCTTCAGTTCTTCTTCTGTGCAGCCCTGGTCCATTTTTTTTGGGTTCAGTAGAGTGTCATGACTGGAGAAGGCAATGGCACCCCACTCCAGTACTCTTGCCTGGAGAATCCCACGGGCAGGGGAGCCTGGTGGGCTGCAGTCCATGGGGTTGCGAAGAGTCAAACAGGACTGAGCGACTTCACTTTCACTTTTCACTTTCATGCATTGGAGAAGGAAATGGCAACCCACTCCAGTGTTCTTGCCTGGAGAATCCCAGGGACAGGGGAGCCTGATAGGCTGCCGTCTATGGGGTTGCACAGTCAGACACGACTGAAGCGACTTAGCAGCAGCAGCAGCAGCAGCAGAATGTCATGACACATCAGATGGCACTAAGGGGAAAATGTGAGTTCAAACTCTTGCAACCAACAGCCAAGGGCTAACCAGTTTGGCACTGAACTCTACTTTGCCCAATTTTAATGGAAAAATGCATTCTGTTACGAATGGAAAGTCACCAACTTGAGAAATAGAAGAGTGGTGCAACAGTAGGATTGTTAAGGTCCTGGACATAGGCCCTGGGACGTGCAATATTCCATGATATGCTAAATGCATGTACAGATGGACATGCATGCACACATACATGCTCATACTTACACATCTGGGTCACCATGTGCATGGACATGCACATACATGTGCATTTGAGGGAGAGACAAACTAGACAGGGCTTCCCTGCTGGCTCAGACGATAAAAAATCTGCCTGCAATTCAGGAGACTCCAGAAGCAACATAAGAACCAGGCACGGAACTGACCAGTCCAAAATTGGGAAAGGAGTACAACAAGGCTGTATATCATCACCCTGCTCATTTAACTTCTATGCACAGTGTGCACGTGTCTAAGTCGCTTGAGTCATGTCCAGCTCTTTGCAACCCTAAGGACTGTAGCCTGCCAGTCTCCTCTGTCCATGGGATTCTCCAGGAAAGAACACTGGCAGGAGTTGCCATGCCCTCCTCCAGGGGATCTTCCCAACCCACAGATCATATTTGTGTCTCCTGTGACTCTTGCATAGCAGCCAGATTCTTAACCACGGAGCCACTGGGGAAGCCCTATATGCAGAGTGAAGTGAAGTGAAAGTCGCTCAGTCATGTCCAGCTCTTTGTGACCCCATGGACTGTCCATGGAATTCCCCAGGCCAGAATAATGGAGTGGGTAGACTTTCCCTTCTACAGGGGATTTTCCCAACCAAGGGATCAAACCCAGGTCTCCGACCTTGCAGGAGAATTCTTTACCAGCTGAGCCACAAGGGAAGGCCAAGAACACTGGAGTGGGTAGCCTATCCATTCTCCAGTGGATCTTCCTGACCCAGAAATCAAACCAGGGTCTCCTGCATTGCAGTCAGATTCTTTACCAATTTAGCTATCAGGGAAGCCCATATGCAGAGTTCAGTTCAGTTCAGTCGCTCAGTCATGTCTGACTCTTTGCAACCCCATGAACTGCAGCACGACAGGCCTTCCTATCCATCACCAAATCCCGGAGTGCACTCAAACTCATGCCCATCGAGTTGGTGATGCCATCCAGCCATCTCATCCTCTGTCATCCCCTTCTCCTCCTGCCCCCAATCCCTTCCAGCATCAGAGTCTTTTCCAATGAGTCAACTCTTCTCATGAGGTGCCCAAAGTAATGGAATTTCAGCTTTAGCCCCATTCCTTCCAAAGAACACCCAGGACTGATCTCCTTTAGAATGGACTGGTTGGATCTCCTTGCAGTCCAAGGGACTCTTAAGAGTCTTCTCCAACACCACAGTTCAAAAGCATCAATTCTTCGGCACTCAGCTTTCTTCACAGTCCAACTCTCACATCCATACATGACCACAGGAAAAACCATAGACTAGATGGACCTTTGTTGGCAAAGTAATGCCTCTGCTTTTGAATATGCTGTCTAGGTTGGTCATAACTTTCTTTCCAAGGAGTAAGTATCTTTTAATTTCATGGCTGCAATCACCATCTGCAGTGATTTTGGAGCCCAAAAAAATAAATTCTGACACTGTTTCCACTGTTTCCCCATCTATGCAGAGTACATCATGCTAAATGCCTGGCTGGATGAATCACAACCTGGAATAAAAATTTCTGGGAGAAATATCAACAGCCTCAGATATGCAAATGATAGCACTGTAATAGCAGAAAGTGAAAAAGGATTAAAGATCCTCTTGATGAGGGTAAAAGAGGAGAGAGAAAAAGTTTGGGTTAAAACTCAGCATTCAAAAACTAAGATCATGACATCTGGTCCCATCACTTCATGGCAAATAGAAGGGGAAAAAGTGGAAGCAGTGACAGATTTTATTTTCTTAGGCTCCAAAATCACTGTAGACAGTGACTGCTGCCATGGAATTAAAAGACGCTTCATCCTTGGAAAGAAAGCTATGACAAAGTTAGACAGCATATTAAAAAGAAGAGAAATCACTTTGCCAACAAAGTCTGTTTGGTCAGAGCTATGGTTTTTCCAGTAGTCACGTATGGATGTGAGAGTTGGACCATAAAGAAGGCTGAGTGCCAAAGTGCTTTAAAACTGTAGTGTTGGAGAAGACTCTTGAGAGTCCCTTGGACAGAAGGAGATCAAAGCAGTCAATTCTAAAGGAAATAAATCCTGAATATTCATTGGAAGGACTGATGCTGAACCTACAGCTCCAATACTTTGGTTACCTGATGCAAAAAGCTGACTCATTGGAAAAGACCCTAACGCTGGGAAAGATTGAAGGCAGGAGGAGAAGCGGGTGACAGAGGATGAGATGGTTGGATGGCATCACCAACTCAATAGACATGAGTTTAAGCAAACTTCCAGAGATGGTGAAGGACAAGGGAGCCTGGCATGCTGCAATTCATGGAGTTGCAAAGAACTGGACACCACTGAGTGACTGAACACAAATCAGACGATCCCGGAAGGGAGCTGTCACTCAGTAACACTGTAATTAATAATGTGTATTTTTCCTTTGAGTATGGCTTTTAATATCCAGTCTGTTGTGGAAACTCTTCTGATTGGGCAACACTTAACTAAAGCAAGAATTCACCTTGTTGTTGTTGTTCAGTCACTAAGTCATGTTTGACTCTTTGCTACCCCATGGACTGCAGCACACCAGGCCTCCCTGTCTTTCACTGTCTCCCAGAGCTTGCTCTAAATCATGTCTATTGAGGCAGTGATGCCATCCAACCATCTCATCTTCTGTCACCCTCTTCTCCTCCTGCACTCAATCTTTCCTAGCATCAGGGTCTTTTCCAACAAGTCGGCTCTTCGCATCAGGTGGCCAAAGTATTAGAGCTATAGCTTCAGGATTAGTCCTTTCAATGAATATTCAGGACTGACTTTCTTTAAGACTGATTGGTTGATCTCCTTGCTGTCCAAGGAACTCTCGAGTCTTCTCCAGCACTACAATTCAAAAGCATCAGCTCTACACACACAGCCTTCTTCATGGTCCAACTCTCATATCCCTACACGACTACTGGAAAAACCATAGCTTTTACCAAATGGCCATTTGTTGGCAAAGTGATATCTCGGCTTTTTCATATACTGTCTAGGTTTGTCATAACTTTCCTTCCAAGAAGCAAGCATCTTTTAATTCTGTGCCTGTAGTCACCATCTGCAGTGATTTTGGAGCCCCCCAAAATAAAGTCTGACACTGTTTCACGTAATCATCGCAATAAGAAGCCTGAGCATCGCAACTAGAGAGTAGCCCTTGCTCACTGCAATTAGAGAAAGCCCGCAGGCAGCAACGAAGACGCAGTGCAGCCAAAAACTAATTAATTAATTTTTTAAAAAAGGAATTCACCTAATGAGATTATCTTCTTCCCTGAAATTCCCTGAGAGCAGGAATTCTTCATTAGCAACCTCGAGGCCCATGGGCACAGTACCTGAACTTAGTATAATGTCCAATAAATGTTGTTCTCAAAGTGGAAAGAACTAAGGGGGAAAGAGTGAAGCACAAGAAGTAGAAGAGAGCAAGCTTTCTTATCATTTATTCCTCAGCAGCTTGCCTCAAACCCTCCCACTGTCAGTGTTTCCATTTATTCTTTTTATACGTGAGCTTTTCTTCAATGACCACGTTTCTGTTTTTTGGTCATTCTGAAAGTGATGGATTTGAACTCAAGTTTTCTGAGCCAGAATGACAAATTCTGCCTTTCCTGGCTTACTAGATAAATATCCAGCCACAAACCTCTGATAAGTTTCCCTGTTTGACTCTAAATAGTTACCATGAAATAATTACAGATGCTTTCTCCTGTTGTGTGGAATAATTGCCTCCTCCGCCCCCACTCCTGAACTTATTCACTAAGCTTTAATCATCACAAAAAATGTATTTATGCAAGGAAATAGCAAGTTATTCACTCAGCTCATTTTATTCACCATTGTCTTCTGATTTCTTCACACTACTTAATTTAGCACATCAAGGTGAAATGATTAGTTTATCTCACCTTGACACGACTAGAGTCCACCGACAAAACACGTTTGTGACATTCTTGTTGGCTCCTTCCTCTCTACTAATAGTTATCTCCTGAATTACTTATTGTTGGTTGATATTTCCAAGTCAGAATAAGTATGTGACCAGGAGGTAAATCTGATTGATAATAAATCAGAACAAATAAGAGCATCAAAGAAAATGCCATCTCTTCGGACCACATTGAGTGGTTATTTCAAATCAACATCTGCTTTTAAATCCTTTTGATGATAAGAAAAGCCCAATTAACACCCGCAGTTTAAAAAGATGCAACTTTTTATTTATCTAAGACTCTACTGCTAAAAACCTTGCCAGATTTACAATTCTAAAGACAACAGCTTTTTGTAAATGTGCTTTATTTGCAGTTATAATATCTATAGTTAAATCAGTTCATTAAAAATAGAGTTTTGAACTATCTCCCAAACTGCCATATTTGAGCATTTAAAGCAAAAATGATTAATTCATATTTTTATACTGCCGTTGGGTAGAACTGTGAAGTCACCTAGTGTACAAAACAATGTCCTTAGATAGGAAGCCCTTCCTTAATTAAGACAGAGGTTAGGACTGTGTAATCTTACATTGCACATTTATTCAACCTAGAACTAAATGAGCATTGTCCCTAAGCACTTTACCAGGGGAACATTCACTGCACTTCACTCCTAAAGAGTTGTTACCTATCCAGGTCTTAAAGCAAATGAGCAACATCATATACTTAGTGGAAAAAGATGACACCTTCTAAAGCCCAGAAACCATCATATATTTAACACATTATAGGTGCAAAGCCTCCAGTCTGGGTGAAAGGAAGCTGTATTTTGCCTTTTGAATTATATTATTTTTTAGAGCCCTACTTGGCATCATTCTTTTCACAAGAAACCTGAGGGATTTTGTTTTAATAGGAACTGAAAAGATCCTAGAATTACCATGAGGCTCTACCATGGAAAGAGTCCTGTGAGAGAGAGGGTACCAGCAGAGGAACTCTGGACCCAGAGCCAGGGACTTGGGTTCAATGTGCAGCTCTGGTCTGCTGATTATGTGATCTGGGTTTGCCTCTTAATTGCTCTCTACCTTCCTATCTTCATTGTTAAAAAAGGAATACTAATAGCTGCCCTGCCTGCATAGTTGTTATGAAGATCAAATGAATTAATAAACGTGAGTGTGCTTTGGAAAAGTTAAAAGTGCCCCTCTAGCATTAGTTATTCTTATTTGGCTTTCATATTCTTCGAAAATCCCATTTATAATAAGGCTCTCCTGGAGAAGTAGCTGTTTCTTGAAATCCCATGAAAGCTTTGTCTTTGTATTACCTTTTACGGGCTCCCTGGGAAGTTCAGCAAATCTCTGATCCCTACTGTGCTGTGCATACATTGCTCAGAGGCATTCCAGGACCTGCCTTTGTGCTGCACATGGTCAGATCGTTGAGGATTGGTGCTATGGCAGTGAGATTAAAAGCATACATACTATGCAGAGTGTTTTTTTCTGATTACAAATGTAATGGTGATGGTTGTTTAGTCACCAAGTTGCGTCCAACTCTTGCGACCCCATGGCCTGTAGCCTGCCAGGCTCCTCTGTCCACAGGATTTCCCAGGCAAGGATACTGGAGTGGGTTGCCATTTCCTTCTCCAACCAACACTATACACATTCGTCACAGAACATTTTGAAATGACAGGAACTCACAAGGAAAGAAAAAATGTAAATTACCTCCAATCCTACTACCTAAAGGCAAAGACTGTTAATATTTTGACAAATATGCTCCAAGCCTCTTTCCATGTACTTATAAAACACGACGTGTATTTGTAAACACACATGTTGCTATGCACCGCTTGTTTGTCCCTATTCTCAATACCTCCTCATTTGTATGTTGAAGCCTTCACTCTCAATGTGATCATGTTTGAAAACAGGGCCTTTAGGAGGTAATTATGGTTAAATGAAGTCATAAGGATGGAGCCCTGATCCAATAAGATTAATATTCTTATAAGAAGAGGCACCAAAGTTTCTTCTCTCTTTCTCTCTCCCATGTGAGGACACAGAGAGGAGGTAATTGCCTTCCACAAGCCAGGAAGAAAGTTCTCACCAGGAACTAAATTGGCTGGTACCTTGATCTTGGACTTCTCAGCGTCCAGAACTGTGGGAAATAAATTTCTGTTGTTTAAGCCACCCAGTCCATAGTGTTCTGCTTTGATATCCTGAACAGACTAACAACATGTGCATCATACTCTGCTATATCATTTGTGCTTCTTTCACTTAGCATATGATGAATATTTCTCCATTCATTAACTATTCTGCAATGTGATTTTAATGGCTTTAAAATGTGACAAAACATGGATGCAACCTAAATTTTTAACCATCTCCTATTCTTGGTCATTTTTATGGTTTTCGATGTTTTATTATTCTTGTAAGAAATGTGGTAATGAATAGCCTTGGATTTACCTTTTTGTGTAGCTCTCACTCATCAACACAGAATTGATTAGAAAGAATGAATATTTTTAAAGTTCTTGATATATGTATTAAAATATCCTCCAGAAAGACTGTATCAATTTACCCTCCTATTGACAGTTATTTGAGAATGCTTAGTTTCAAGAACTCCTGCTGAAAATAGTCACTATCATTATAAAATGGCATTTGTTGATTTGGAGGCAAAATGGTCTCTCCTTGCTATTTAAGTGTGTATTCTTAATTACTAAATGAATTATGTTTTTTGTTTTTTTGTTTTTTACTTTAGGGACAGGAAAGACTATCCCTCTTCTCATATGTTCACACTAGTAACAATTTTATTATTTAAATCTTAATTTTTAGGTATGTTAGACATTTTGTTTTACAACATACACTTGACCACATGTAGAATACATTAATATTATCAGCAATCCTGCAATTTCCAGCATTATTTGCACAGCTTGACTGCTTTGCTTTTCATAATTCTCAGAAAATTCCAGAAATTTTGTGATAGCTGGAATTTAAGTCTGAATTAGCCTGAAAAAAGCTTCTAGGAATCCTTAAGACAGAGGATTATGAAATGCTTTAAGGTAAAGGATATGATAGGATAAGGCTTTTCAAAATAATAGGTTTATAACATGAGTATTTTCTTCTATGAATCTTAATTATCCACTCTTACTCTTCATTGGGCTTTCCTTGTGGCTCAGCTGGTAAAGAATCTGCACTCAATGTGGGAGACCTGGATTCAATCCCAGGGTTGGGGAGATCCCCTGGAGAAGGGAAAGGCTACCCATTCCAGTACTCTGGCCTAGAGAATTTCATGGACTGCATAGTCCATGGGGTAGCAAAGAGTCAGACACGACTGAGAGACTTTCACTTACTCTTCATTATGACACATAGCATATGCAAACTAAATAATTGTTAGATAGTTAAATAGATTAATGGGGGAATCATCTACTATTTTTCTATTTCAAATAGAAGCAAAAAGAATCTAATTCTATTCCAAACCACTTTAAATTAATACCTGTAATCCTATTCTTTCCTATCCTCAATGTAATTCTCCTTTACATTCTCCTCTTTTGTAATAAATTTTACCTTTTTTCTTCCAAGATCTCCTGAAAGACCACCTTCCTGGAAATTGCTGAGTGACTAAAGGTTCAAGGAATCATGCTCCCAATGCTCTAACTTAAGAGCAAGTCTTTCACTAAGTTTCAAAGTCAGCAAGGGATAAAACTAAGGGAAGTATGGTTCAGTTTCTCCAAGCCAGGTGAAGAACAAATAACAAGTAAAAGCTTATATTTATTTTTTCATTTAATCAGCAATTACCATAGAAAATTTGCCCTAAAGTGGCCTTGGAAAACTCATTGTTTTTTTTTCAGCTCATTACCCCAGGAGGCATTTTGATCTTTATTTTCTTTGGGTGAGACTAACCTTGATCTACCCTCCACTTTTGTCCACTCCCAATGAAAATATCTTTTTTAAAAATTAGTGTCTATTTTATGTTCATTTGTAAAGAGGCAATTGCTGAGAGATCTGTCATAACACTTTTGATACAGTTTAAAAAAGAGTTAAAAGAAATTTTCTTCAAAAAGGCCAGTACAAAAGTACTCCTACATGTACTAGGCTTTCGGATGCCTTGAATATTTTCATGAATGAAAGCTCTTTTGGTTATTTTCATTATAGGAGAAATACTTTTATGGAAAATTCAAACCAACAAAGGAAGCTCAGATTGCAGTTCTAACATTTTTCAGCAGAGTTGACCAAACACGAGTCCTAAATTGACGTATTATGCACACAATAAATAAGGTTTTAAAGGCTGGCTAACACTGCAAAGCTTTTTGAAACAAACTTCTCCTTTATGTATCTGTCTTTCTGGGAGTTCATGGATCATGAGAGGACATGGAATTTGAAGGCCTCTAGTTATTCTTACAATAGCCATGGCTAACAGACATCTGCGCAGTGGGGGTCAGTCACTTCCTGTAGAATTATCTGTAATGAATTGTCCCAGATTGGAAGTGGAAGAACTCTTACATTGCCTGACCAGGCAGAGTTATTAAAAGACTACACCATCATTGTGAGAGGTTAATTGTTAACAGATAAACAATTCAACTCAAACAATTTGTGTTGAATTTCTACTTTGTATAAGGCACAAAGATACCAGTGTTGAAAGCTGTGACATGGGCGGTGGTGGAGATGGAGGTGGTGGTGATGGGGTGTGTGTGTGTGTGTGTGTGTGTGTGTGTGAAGGAGAGAGAGTTACAAAAGGGAATGACCTAGTCCTTGCCCTCAAGTGTGGAAATGCTGTGATAGAGGCATGGATATGGGCTCTGTGCTGGGCTTAGTGTGTTTTAGTCACTCTTTGTGACCCCAAGGACTGTAGCCTGCCAGGCTCCTCTGTCCATGGGGATTTTCCAGGTTAGAGTTGCTTATCCCTTCTCCAGGGGATCTTCCTGACCTAGGAATTGAACTGGGGCCTCCTATACTACAGGTGGACTCTTTACCAGCTGAGCTACCAGGGAAGCCCAGTGGCTATGTAGGAGCCCCAAAAAAGGCAAGAGACATCCATTCTGAAAGATGGGGAAAACATATGGCTCACCCAGGAGAAGCCCAATGATTCTAGTCTCAGGGTAGAAGAGACGAAAATTAAACTCCTTGCAGTGGTTCAAGAAGCAGAGAACTATGGACGGAGGTTCGTGACATTGTACAGGAGACGGGAATCAAGACCATCCCCAAGAAAAAGAAACGCAGAAAAGCAAAACGGCTGTCTGGGGAGGCCTTACAAATAGCTGTGAAAAGAAGGGAAGCGAAAAGCAAAAGAGAAAAGGAAAGATATACCCATTTGAATGCAGAGTTCCCAAAAATAGCAAGGAGAGATAAAAAAGCCTTCCTCAGCGATCAATGCAAAGAAATAGAGGAAAACACAGAATGGGAAAGACTAGAGATCTTTTCAAGAAAATTAGAGATACCAAGGGAACATTTCATGCAAAGATGGGCTCAATAAAGGACAGAAATGGTATGGACCTAACAGAAGCAGAAGATGTTAAGAAGAGGTGGCAAGAATACACAGGACTGTACAAAAAAGATCTTCATGACCCAGATAATCACGATGGTGTGATCACTCACCTAGAGCCAGATATCCTGGAATGTGAAGTCAAGTGAGCCTTAGGAAGCATCGTGATGAACAAAGCTAGTGGAGGTGATAGAATTCCAGTTGAGCTATTTCAAATCCTGAAAGATGATGCTGTGAAAGTGCTGCACTCAATATGCCAGCAAATTTGGAAAACTCAGCAGTGGCCACAGGACTGCAAAAGGTCAGCTTTCATTCCAATCCCAAAGAAAGGCAATGCTAAAGAATGCTCAAACTACCACCGCACAATTGCACTCATCTCACATGCTAGTGAAGTAATGCTCAAAATTCTCCAAGCCAGTCTTCAGCAATATGTGAACTGTGAACTTCCAGATGTTCAAGCTGGTTTTAGAAAAGGCAGACAAACCAGAGATCCAATTGTCAACATCCACTGGATCATCAAAAAAGCAAGAGAGTTCCAGAAAAACATCTATTTCTGCTTTATTGACTATGCCAAAGCCTTTGACTGTGTGGATCACAATAAACTGTGGAAAATTTTGAAAGAGATTTGAATACCAGACCACCTGACATGCCTCTTGAGAAACCTATATGGAGTCAGGAAGCAACAGTTAGAACTGGACATGGAACAGACTGGTTCCAAATAGGAAAAGGAGTACGTCAAGGCTATATATCGTCACCCTGTTTATTTAACTTATATGCAGAGTACACCATGAGAAACGCTGGGCTGGATGAATCACAAGCTGGAATCAAGATTGCCAGGAGAAATATCAATAACCTCAGATATGCAGATGACACTACCCTTATGGCAGAAAGTGAAGAGGAACTAAAAAGCTTCTTGATGAAAGTGACAGAGGAAAGTGAAAAAGTTGGCTTAAAGCTCAACATTCAGAAAACTAAGATCGTGGCATCTGGTCCCATCACTTCATGGCAAATAGATGGGGAAACAGTGGAAACAGTGTCAGACTTTATTTTGGGGGGCTCCAAAATCACTGCAGATGGTGACTGCAGCCATGAAATTAAAAGACGCTTACTCCTTGGAAGGAATGTTATGACCAACCTAGACAGGATATTAAAAAGCAGAGACATTACTTTGTCAACAAAGGTCCATCTAGTCAAGGCTATGGTTTTTCCAGTGGTCGTGTATGGGTGTGAGAGTTGGACTATAAAGAAAGCTGAGCACCAAAGAATTGATGCTTTTGAACTGTGGTGTTGGAGAAGACTCTTGAGAGTCCCTTGGACTGCAAGGAGGTCCAACCAGTCCATCCTAAAGGAAATCAGTCCTGGGTGTTCTTTGGAAGGACTGATTTTGAAGCTGAAACTTCAATACTTTGGCCACCTGATGGGAAGAGCTGACTCATTTGAAAAGACCCTGATGCTGGGAAAGATTGAGGGCAGGAGGAGAAGGGGACGATGGAAGATGGGATGGTTGGATGGAATCACCAACTCAATGGACATGGGTTTGGGTGGACTCCGGGAGTTTGTGATGGACAGGGAGGCCTGGCATGCTGCAGTTCATGGGGTCGCAAAGAGTCGGACACGACTGAGCGACTGAATGACTGAACTGAACTGAACTGAAGAGGCAGAGGGCAGTTTTAGGAAGAAGGCTCTTGTAGGTGGCCAAAGGAATGTAGCTTAGACTGACTAAAGATTAATAGATAAGAGAGAGAGAGAGAAGCAGAAGTTTCATTGTAAAAGAACCACAATTTAGAACAGCCCAAGGCATTCAGTCGGAGAAGGCAATGGCACCCCACTCCAGTACTCTTGCCTGGAAAATCCCATGGATGGAGGAGCCTGGTAGGCTGCAGTCCATGGGGTCGCGAAGAGGCACACATGACTGAGCGACTTCACTTTCACTTTTCACTTTGATGCATTGGAGAAGGAGATGGCAACCTACCCCAGTGTTCTTGCCTGGAGAATCCCAGGAACAGGGGAGTCTAGTGGGCTGCCATCTATGGGATCGCACAGAGTTGGACACGACTGATGTGACTTAGCAGTAGCAAGGCATTCAGTGAGACCTAGCTCCTTTCAGGCTCTTATCTGTAATAATCAACCTACATATAGAATGCTTCTTCCATCTGCAGAGTGCAAGCTCCATGGAAGCAGCCAATTCATCTGTTTTTTTCATGGCCCTCCCTCCGCAAATAGTACGGGGCAAATGTAGGCACATGAAAATTCAGCAGAAAAAATATATGAAAGTGTGTGATGGATGACTTACAGAGGCCTGTGTTCCAGGAGGTGGGATTTGAGGAAATATTCTCAACCCCAGTATCAACTGGTAATATGTGTTTGTAAATAGCAAGTGATGAAAAATGTGTAGGATACAAGATATCAATTAGAAATTTTTTTTATTCATCTGGAATCAGCATCTAGGAGCCAATACTGACATTAAAGAGGAATCAATTACCTCTCATTATAAAGAGAGCAGAAAAGAGAAACAAACACCTATTTAGAGCTTATTAAGAACTGGACAAATAAACACTGTAAATCAAGTATAATCAACAAATTTTTTTAAAATTCATGTAAAAAGAAAAAAAATTTCAGCCATATTGTTTCTACTATTGCAAGGATGGGGGACTTAAAGAAATCAATGGAGTCAAAAATCAGCTCAGTGGGGAGTGCTGTGTGGGTTTTCTTTCTCTTTCATCCTTGCTGCTCGTCAATTTCTCAACCCAGTTAGGAGGAAGGCTTTGAGAGAATTATTTGTAGAGACTGACTGAACGTGTACTATGCAGCCTACTACACTTGGCCCCACGTTGAGTAGGAGGGGAAGAGGGGAATGGCAGAGTGGAGAGAGGTCAGACACAAGTAGCCTGACTCCCAGCTTTTGGGGCAGCAAAGATGACTAAGTTCCCCATGGATCAAACAGATACAAAAGCAGGTAGTAGGGCTGAATTCCAGAGTGAGAGGACACCAGAAACAGGAGGTAAGGGGGCCTATTCCTAGAGATGAAGGTGGAGGGAATGGAAGAGATGGAGCTGAGTGGACCACCAGTCAGGGCACGATGCAGCGGGCCTCCACGAAGAGCAAGTCTCTTCCTGGGGTAGGATACTTGTAACAACTTCATTCCACGAGAGAGACGCAGGTGGACACCTGCCACCTAGAGGATCTCATGGGCATTCATTCTCATCCAAGGAAGCAGAGGCAGTAATGAGAAGACCATGGAAACTAAGAGACTGCTTGTCCTTTTCCATTGTCCCCCTTTCTGTGCCAATCCATGGGAGAAGAACAAGACCCAGCGTGAGAAGAAGCCAAGCTCTTCCATCAAAGGCTGGTGCTGGAAGGGAAGAAAATCGATGAGCACTTACTCGGATATGAAACTGAAGATTTCAATAAGAATAGATTCTATTCAACTGAAAGAGACTGTTGAAGATGTTATGGAATGAATAAAAAGGAGGATTTGGCAGATTATAGTTAAAGGCTGTGATTCTGGGGAGTGGAAATCATGTTCCTACTCCATCGACATCAGACTGGTCAACAACCGATTATGGGTATTAATCATAGTCTCTCTTAACTGAGGAATCAGGGAGACTCTCAGCTAGGAGGGAGTAGGTTGGCAATGCTTTTATAATGCTGGCCAGAAGCCTTATTCTTCAGTATCCTGATACTGCCTCCTCTATTTGACACATCAGTGATTCATTCAACAAACTCTTACTGAACACGATTATTATCCACCAAATGGTCAGCTTATTGTTACAACTGGCAAGCAGTAAATATTTGCTGAATTAATAACAAAAGCCAATAGTATTGAGGGCTCATGATGTGACAAGTACTCTTGAAACTGCTTTTACATTTATTATTATTTTTTTATCCTTCGATCACTCTATGAGGAGGGTATTATCATGCACGCTAGTTTACTGACAAGGAAGCTGAAGTACAAAGAGGTTTAGTAACTTGCTCAGAGTCACACTGAAAAATGGTAAAAACAAGTTAAGGAAATTTCCAGATTATGATGTAAATTATTGGTTTCCAGTGGGTTTTTGGTAAATGCTTTCTTATCTTCAGCACCCTCTTTTCTGGCCAAAACCAGAATTGTTAGCAAACAACACTATCTTATACGAAAACACTTATTTTATGTGATAAGTACTGAAAGTAGATAATTTTTAAAAGCACAATCAAATAATCAAGGGAACCTCGTCTGTGATCACATACATTTTTCCCATAATTCAATAAAGTGTATCATTTGCATCAAGGTCATTTTGTTTTTTGTTTTTATTGGACACATGCAAATTTGGAAGATATCTTAAAATCTGCCAGCCTTGAATTGCATAATCACCACAGCATTGATGTAAATATAAATCACTTAAAATATATCAAAGTAGGAATTCTAGGAAAAGTTTGATTGAGGAAAAAAAATCATAGACATCTATTTTTGGCTATGTTCACATCTACCTATGTAAATAACTGTCTACTCACACTCATGAATATTTAATTCTGCAACATTTTAAATTTGGATCCCTACCTTTGAATGGAGCTTACACATTGCTCACTGACTAGTCTAACTTAAAAATCTTTAGGCAAGTCATCCACAGAAAGTATTTTACCCAGAAAGCTAATCATTTTTTCCTGTTTAAACAGTACACTGCACAATATTGAACAGTATTTCCTTCTAAGTTGCATCTTTATTAAATGTACAGAAAGAGTCAGTAGGCTGGGCAATTAAAAGCTCAGGCTCTTGCATTATACTGACTTAGGATTCAAATCCTAACATGAACTTGTCAAGATATTTAAGTTGCCTAACCCTCAATGTCTCCATCTGTAAAATGGGATAATAATAGTATCTACCTCCAAGGACTGTCTGCAGTAACCATCAAATAAGATAATACTTGTGAAGGGCTCAAACATTTAATGACTATAACTGCTAATCTATATTAAGAACAATAAATTACGGTTGTGTATATTAGTGATTCCCAAAGAACACTTGGTAGATATTTACATTATCAATGTGGAACCGAATCAAAATTCAGAAGAAATCTGTTTAGAGTCAAACCACATAGTTTTATGATGAGTTACTATGTAGTCTTTCCCCAGTATGTTCTAAGACAGGCTGCATAGGACTCACTCTGAAAGCTTTTGACAGTGTGAAATTCTGGTCCCCTGAAGGTCCTGAGACACTCAGAAAGCCTGGTACCAGGCCAGGAATGCACAGATTTTAAAGGTCCCTACAGGGATTCTGACAGACAGCCAGGTTTGGGAACATTGCCCAAATGCATTTTCAATTCAATTAAAAAAAAATGTCCTCACTACTTCTGTTTGGCCAGCGAAGCCCCTAGGAGAAAGAAACCCAATCCCACAAGTTTCCATATCATAGCCTCTGCAGCCTCATTGCAAAAATGACCTTTTCAACTTGCCCAAACTTTGGTCAATGTGAGGAGGTCCCAGAATTGCACCAGGAAAACCATAGGGAGGGGGCCATGACCCTGAGCATCTTTCAAGATACCAGTGCCCCCAACACAGGGCCCCGCAACTCTTCTCAACCAGCCCTGGAACAAGCGGCATGGAGTTAAAAGAAAACAAAATTCTTTCACATCCTCATTGGATTTCTATTCTTTTGTATGTCTCTGTGCCATGGAGTACAAAGATAGTCCATAAACACTCATTGACTAATTATTGTAAGCTTAGAAAGAGCCTTTCATTATATCAGCACTTAAGACACGTCACCGACGGGATGTGAATTCAGCCAGTGAGGCTGAGTTCATTGATATGCCTCCTCATTGAATCCTATGAAAAACTGCATACGTTTTATCTTCTCCCACCTTCCTGTCTCTCTTTTTCTAGTCGTATGTTTCAACCCCTTCTCACATGTATTACTCTTCTTTCCTGCTCTAACACCTTCAGGCATGCCATAAAGTCACATGCTACAGGATATAAATAACTGAAAAACATTAATCTCTGTGGTGGCAAGTAAGCTGCTGCCGCTTTTTTTTCCCCCTGGAAACCTGCCTTTAATGTGACAGTATACTACAGCAGTTTGAAACATTTTCACAAAACATTTCTGAGTGAAGCCGGGAGGAGAGGGGGAGAAGTTAAGATACTGCTGTGGCCTTCACACATCAGTTTATAACTTGCCTAAATATTTATTTGTCATCATGTCAACAGGGCTTAAACATGAGCCAATAATTCATTTCAATCCAGATCTGTATTCTCTGAAGTGTTCTTGGGAGAAAAAGAAAGTTTCTCTATACTTCTAAACTTTTATTATCACTGGGAAAATACCAGTGATTTACTTATTTAGGGTTTTCTTTGAAAGTGCTAGTTGCTCAGTCATGTCCAACTCTTTGCAACCCCATGGACTGTAGCCCACTAGGCTCCTCTGCCCATGGGAGTCTCCAGGCAAGAATACTGGAGTGGGTTGCCATTCCATTCTCCAGGGCCTCTTCCTGACCCAGGGGTCAAACCCTGGTCACCTGCATTGCAGGCAGATTCTTTACCATCTGAGCCACCACTGGGTTTTCTTTAGGAAATTATAACAGAGATGCCAATTTCAAGAGCAGATAGTGTGTCTGTTTCTGCCTAATGTTGTACCTCCTATACTTAGCACAACGACTAGACATACTAGGTGCTTAAAAAAAATTATTTTAGAAAAGAGAATTGAAGGCTTCAAGGTGATATAGAAGCCTTTGGAAGAAAGACTATTTTAGGACAGAGAGAACCCCTATTTTCCCCAGAGAATGGGAAATTCTCTTCTACCAGCACACACACATACACCTTCACACACTCCCAGGAGTATGAGATGCAGAGGAAAATATGGTATCTGTCAAAAAAAGGAATTAAATGTCTGTAATCCCTTTTCATGCCATTATAGTAAGGTTAGTGTAGATACACAATGGAATATTACTCAGGCATAAAAAGGAAGGAAACTGGGTCATTTGTAGAGAGGTAGATGGGCCTAGAGAGTGTCATACAGTGTGAAGTAAGTCAGAAAAACAAATATCATATATTAATACATATATGTGAAATCTAGAAAAATGGTAAAAATGATCTTATTTGCAAAACAGAAATAGAGATATAGACATAGAGGACAAAGTATGGACACCAAGGGGAAAGGGGAGGCGGGATGAAATGGGAGATTGGAATTGACATATATATACTACTATGTGTAAAATAGATGATTAATGAGAACCCACTGGATAGTAGCGGAGAACCCTACTCAGTGCTCTGTGGTGACCTAAATGGAAAGGAAATTCAAAAAAAGAGGGATGCACACATACAGTGATTCACTTTGCTGGACAACAGAAACTAACACAACACTGTAAAGCAACTATACTCCAAAAAAATTCAAAAAAAAAGAAAACATACATGTGCTTCAAATAGCAGCTCCTGGAATGGCTCCCCATTTATCCAAAGACTAAATCTTAGCAAGGTTTCAGTTCAGTTGCTCAGTCATGTCCGACTCTGCGACCCCATGAACTGCAGCACGCCGGGCCTCCCTGTCCATCACCAACTCCCAGAGTTCACTCAGACTGGTTTATAAGGCCCCAGATGATCTTGCGCTTGCAACCTGCCTAGCTTCAATGTCACCACCACTACCTCCACTCCCACACAGATGTCCCATATTTCAGACATAGTGAATCGCCTTCACGTTCTTGTCATATGGGCCTTGATACATCCTGCACCATCTTCCAGGAACACATTCCACCACGTCACTGGCCAATTCCCTTTTATCCGTTAGGTGTCTGCTTATGCCGTTTCCTACAGGAAGTCCCCCGGCCTTTGTTCTGGGTTCCCCTCCTATGTTGACTCCTTATGGCATCCCCTATATTGCTTTATAGTTTTTTGTTGTTGCCTCTACAGAGACTGTAGGCTCCAGCGGGCAGTGACCAAGTCTATATTGTACCCAGCTGTTTCTTTAGCACTGAGCACAGTCCAACGCATAGTCAATAAATAGTTATTGAATAAATGAAGACGAGGGGAAGGAAAGAAGTCTGCAGTTTGAACAAACAGAAGGGGGGCACAGAGAGAGGGCAAGTATATTGAGTCAGCACTGTCTTGGTTTCTCTGGCTCCTGTGAAATCCACTCAGTGGAGTTCCCAAAAGATGTGGAAAGGTCATCAGTGAAGCAACTGAGCCCAAAATTATGTTAGGGAAAGGAGAGAGGAAAAAAAAAGAGTAAATGATTGCTGATGGGATTAATAGGTTTGAAAATCAAAGACTATTTGTATGTAATACACTAAACAAAATTTGTATGTAATTACTAAACAAAAGTGTTATTTAACATCAGACTTGTTAAGTAACAAGGCTCTTGTCTCATTTTTTTTTTTTTCAGTTTTATCTTCTGAGGAATATGCCAACAAATATAATTCTATGCAACAATTTCCAATGAAATCTTAAGACAAATAACTTGGGTGTACAGAGCTCATCAAAAAGAGAGTACTTAACTGACTCAGTGGACTTGAGTTTGAGCAAATTCCGGGAGATGGTGAGGGACAGGGAAGCCTAGCGTGCTGCAATCCATGGAGGTGCAGAGAGTTGGACACAACTTAGCAGTTGAACAACAACAAAATTTATCATTTCATATTTGTAAAAATTATAAAACTGAAAGTCAGTTTACAAAGCATTAAACAAAGACAGTAAAGTAGAAAATAAAAAATATTGATAAAGTACAAAATCTTGGGCATTGAATTTATATTGCTCACAACTCACTTTCCTTTAAAGACAGTAGATCGTTTTTAAAAAACTTGTTAGTTCCCCCTACTCCCTCTCTTTCTTTCTCATTCTCTGTGATTGAAACCCACTAATTTCAATTCAATAATAAAGTATCTTGCTGCTGCTGCTGCTGCTAAGTCACTTCAGTTGTGTCCGACTCTGTGCGACCCCATAGACGGCAGCCCACCAGGCTCCCCCGTCCCTGGGATTCTCCAGGCAAGAACACTGGAGTAGGTTGCCATTTCCTTCTCCAAAGCATGAAAGTGAAAAGTGAAAGTGAAGTTGTTCAGTCGTGTCAGACTCTTAGTGACCCCATGGACTGCAGCCTACCAGGCTCCTCCATCCATGGGATTTTCCAGGCAAGAGTACTGGAGTAGGGTGCCATTGCCTTCTCCAAATAAAGTATCTTATGTATACTTAAAAATCTTAAGAAGAAGCTTTCATTTCATTTTTGGGGTATTTGTCTAAATGTTATCTTGTTTCTCTTCACATTTATAGAATAACTAAGTTCCCTTTTATAAAAACCACATAAATTGTACTTAATTCTTAAACCTGTCTATTAAATTAGTATCATTTAAAATTGAAAGTCAAAGAAGAAAGATAAATGACTACTTCATGCAAATTTCACAGATAGTAAAATATCAGGTATAAAGCTATTATCCAGAGCATTTTTGCTTTAAATTCAATTAAAAATCTGTGAAGAATTTCTTTGGACATTTCCATTATTGCATTTATCCAACTAGAACAATAAAAATGATTGTTATTTTAACTCCTATTATTGAAATATTTTTATTATTTTCTTACTCTGACCAGATTTATTTGAATTTTCATACCCTCATTTTTCCATTTATAATGGGAAATTTTCTTATAATTAGATTTACATGATTAGAAAATACCCACCTTATTTAAAACTCTTATGTAACCTGACTATATTATAACTATTTTGTATTTTTCTATCATATAATTAGTTAAAGGCTTTGCAAATGAAAGCCAATTATTTAGAGATTAAAGAAAAAGAGAAACTTGACAAGAAGCTTTCATTTAATAAGGAAATCTATTTTCTACATTTTTCTATTTTATATCTCAACTGCTTTATTAGGTAGAAAAAATATGTCCAATAATTATTTTGAGCACCACCAAGACACAGCACATGGATATGTGACAAATCCCCATCAATACACTATTCTAAGCATACTAGGCATTGATCAAATACTCTTTATCAGCCTGTGATGATTTTTATCTATGGGGTAAGAGGGCTTCCCAGGTGGCACGAGTGGTAAAGAACCTGCCTGCCAATGCAGGAGACTCAAGTGACGCTGGCTGGATCACTGCATCAGGAAGAGCCCCTGGAGGAGGGCATGGCAACCCACTACAGCATCCTTGCTGGAGAATCCCATGGACAGAGGAGCCTGGCGGACTACAGTCTCGCAAAGAGTTGGACACGACTGGAGTGACTTCACACACGTGCACGTGGAGTAGGAGTTTGACCAATAAGGTTTAACTGATACAAAAATCATAAAATTAAGCTTCAAAAAAAACCATAGAGTTTCAAGAAATTGAAGGATGGAATAAAAGCATGCATTAAAAAGATGCTAGTAATGCATTTAATGTCATACCTTTGAAATTACCTTGTTTCTTAATTAGAATTCTTCAAGCATATCAATTGAACTTGTCCTCACTGAGAACCACACCCTAGGCAAATTCAAAGCATGGAAAGGAATTATTTTCTAGTTAATGGAGCATGTAAGTTTATTTTAATATTCAGGGTTATGATGGGTGAATGTAAACTGAAAAGTTTTCCTTTTTATCATGGTTCATGGTATAATGGCAGCACTTACTTTATGAAATAAAAGTCCAATTACCATAAAATAAATGGAAGGTCATTATATTTTACTTGGCTTCTGTACACAATCTGAAATGCTTTTCCTCACCAAATGGCATGCTGTAATACTTTGTATTTGGAGTTAATCCTGGGACCCAAGCCTTTTCTTTTCCTCATTACAAACTGTATGGGCTCCATTCTAATCTCTGAACTTAAGCGTAAACCATTCTCTCTGCTTAAAATGACTTGTTTCCTTCACCAATCTATGAACCTTTCCTCCTCCAAGACATTTCAGAAACTCATCTCTCCTACAAAAGCCTTCCCTATGACTTCTTTGAATCATTTATAATTAATTATACATATGTGAGGGCTTCCCTGGTGGCTCAGATGGTAAAGAATCTGCCTGCAACGCAAGAAACCCGGGTTCAATCCCTGGGTCAGGAAGATCCTGTGGAGAAGGGAATGGCAACGCACTCCGCTATTCTTTACTGGAGAATTCTATGGACAGAGAAGCCTGGCAGCAGGCTACAGTCTATGAGGTCACAAAGAGTCAGACATGACTGAGGAACTAAAACACACATACATATGTGAAGGTTGGGTTGCTTTTTTAAAATTTATTTATTTTTAAATGGAGGATGATTACAATATTGTATTAGTTTCTGTCACACGTCAACATGAATCAGACATAGGTGTTCATCTGTCCCTTCCCTCTTGACCCTCCCGCCCACCCCCCACCCCATCCCACCCATCTACGTTATCACAGAGCACCGAGTGAGCTCCCTGCATCATACAGAAAACTCCCACTATTTTACATATGCTATGGTATGGCCATCTATTTTACATATGGTAATGAATGTTTCAATGCTACTCTCTCCATTCATCCCACCCTCTCCCTTCTCCCATAGGTGGCTAATGGCTAGATAACCCAAGAGACTCACAAATGAATCTCTTCACTTGACTTAAGAAAGGATAGCTAGTCTCTTCTTTATTATGTGTTTGCTTATTGGGAGAGGAGTGGTGGGGATGGATCGGGGGACTAGCTAGGAGTACTCCAGTATGTGGTTCAAGGCTAGTTTATCACATCTGGAACAGAGTTTGCATCATATGCCAATAGTATCCTTTTAGTTTAATTGTTCTTCATAATTGCACGCTTATTTCATTTGTATATGCCCCTTTCTGTCATCCAGTTCTATGTCTTGCTTCCATTTATAGTGAGTCTTTTGAAATCAACAATGTTAGAATTTTTATGTGTTTCTATGAGGAGGATTGAGAATACATTGGTTGATGGTGCCCCGGTCACAAACTTAACTGTCTTCAGAGTTCAGGCAAGTTACATAAATGTGGAAACTTGAGAGCAGAGGCTATGCAAACTGGAGGGTCCCTGCCCAGCCTAGGGGCATTCAAATGCAAAAATTCACCCCTGCCAGTCCAGTTTGGCCTTGGTGTCACTAGTTTGCAACCCCAGGTGCCCTTATTTCTTGTTCTGAAACTAGGAGGTATGCTGGTGGTAACAGGGTGATTAACTATATTTTATTGGTGATGGAATTGAAACACAGAATGGTAACTTTATGAAAGTCACACAGGAAAATCAGCTTCAGGCACTTCTTGTTCAAAGAAAGGAGATTGATTGCAAAAAGCTAAAATAAAAAAGCAAGACCTAAAACCTAGAAGTAAATGAATAAGACTATTTCCTTAAAGGAAAATAATTTCTAATGTTTGGAACCAGCTTTTTAAAATATTCAATAAGTTTTAAAAGCATAATTGAGCAAATCAGTCTTTTTAATCTGTGATTTGAATACACACCACTCACACATTTTATGATTAAATTATGAATACCTTGGGAAATTTGGCATCTTGCCCTTCTTAAGGGATTTTGACTAATATGTGAATTACATTGATTTATAGAAAACCTAACTTTAAGGAGAGAATTGTTTCTTTCCTAGATGTCTTTTTTTGATTTTTTTTGTTTGTTTGCTCTTTAAAATTAAACTTTATTTACCGTTATTACCCCTAGCTTTGAAGGAAAAAGAAGGTTGGGTCATAGATCCTAGAATCCACTTTTTAATGTGAATGCTTTGAAATTTTTATTCACTTCTACTGCAAGCTGAGAAGTAGGCAAAGCATATTCTGCAAATCAAGCCCGTTAAAATTCCACTGCAAAGCGTGGACTTGACTGACTGCAAGTGGAGCTGTCAGCTCCTACAGGCGTCACTGTCAAAGGGCCGTGTCATCTGTCAGTGTTGGTTCCAGCTCACTGTTCCACATAGAGGGAATGCACTGTTGCCTCCCAATTGATAACACGCTGCCAGAAGCATGTTACTTTCTCATCCGTCTTCTTGTAGCTGTCAAAAGTGGAATCCATTAATTAGTTTGTTCTTGTGAATTTTAGTTGTTCTAAAGACATGTAAATTTCAAAGTAAGACAAATAAAAATCCCAAACCAAACCATGATGCCCATAAGGGCTCAAAATCCCAAAGTGGCTGCTGTTGCTGACAGTGGTGGGTTGCCGACCAGCTAAACTCTGCCTTAAGTGAAAGTAATGATGTGGCTAGTTTCCCGTCCCTTTTAATGAGAGCAAGCTTCCCAAGGCAGCAGGAAGAATGGAGAGAAGGGTAGAGAAAAATGCAGGAGATGCCCTGAACATGGCTCTAACTAGTCAGGCAGTTTGACACAACTTAGGGAGTCTGGTTGTTGCTGCTGCTGCTGCGTGATTACCTTTTTGTTTTTTATTCCTCTCCAGCGGCTTTCAAAGAAACTTAGATGGGCTTTATTTCCCTCATTTTGGGGGTCCCATGAAGCCTAGGCAATTCTGTAAAATCCATATACTTTAGACAGGGGGCCTCATGTGTAATTCACTTCTGCACTCCAGTATACAGTATATCTACGAATTGAAGGAATATTCTATAAGAAACTGGAACAAATATATTGGACCATCTTTATGTCTGATAGAATATATTGCAACAATGAGTATGATTAGCTTAACCCAATTTCTTCCCTCTCCATCTTTTCAAATCAGTGATAAAGGATTGCAGTGACACTAAATTATTTGATTCTATTCAGTTCAATAAGCATTTATTAAGTGACTACTCTGTGTAACTCACTGTGCTAGCTGCTCTGGGAAATACAAAAATGATTCAAATAGAGTCCTAGTCCTCTAGAAGCTCATGCTTTAGAGAAAGGGGCAGTTGCATACAGAGAGCCCTAGTTCATGATAGTCCAGAGGAAATGCTAAATAATGAGCCAGGGGAGAAGGAAGAGAAATGAACTCCATCCCAGGACTCTGAGCGGGAGGGGCTCCTGGAGCAAGTCATGTTTGAGCAGGGCTTTGAAGAATGGGTGGTCTACACATGGCTGTAAATCCTCAGCTTTAAAGGATATACCACATATGGAGGAAAAACATGCCAAAGGAGTGTGTGTGCAGATGCCCAGGAAGATGGAACTTGTGCAAGTGAAGATGTTTTGGGAAGAGCTTTCCAGTACGAGAGATGGTCAAGTCCAGGGCACGGAGGTTCTAGGACAGACGCATCCTTCTAAGCACCGTGAATTTTACCAAAGCCAACAAAGAAGGTGCTTCTTTTGTGCAAAATAGATGAGGGGAAGGGTAGTTTACACCCAACGATGTGTAGCATAGTGAAAGTGAAAGTATTAGTTGCTCAGTAGTGTCCAATTCTTTGTGACCCCATGGACTATAGCCCACCAGGTTCCTCTGTCCATGGGATTTTCCATGCAGGAATACTAGAGTGAGTAGCCATTCCCTTCTCCAGTGTATCTTCTCGACCCGGGAATTGAACCCAGGTCTCCTGCATTGCAGGCAGATTTTTTACCATCTGAGCCACAGATTTGTAGCATAAATAAATGGCAGATATAACCAGAAGAATCTTCCTGAGTTGTTGTTTTTTTTCTTCTTTCCATGTTTGCTCATCTCTGGTCATGATAAAATATATATTAGAAAAGAGGGTCACTAGAACAAACAAAAAATAAGATTTAAAAAAAAAACAATTTGGCAGAACTTTTTAAAGATCCTCAAAACATCTAGGGAATTTCTGATTCTTTTTCTGCAAACATCATAGTACTTTGGGATGATTTTAAGACCCAGGAAGGAAGGGGCTTTGTTCTGCTTATTGATGAATTCCTACCACTCAGAAGAGCGCATGGCTCATAATAGGAATTCCATCAGCATCTGCTAAGTGTTCTTGTTCCAAAACCTATCAACTGCATCTCAGCTGCATCTCAGAAGTGGCACCAATGCTGCTCAGCTTCCTGCTCCCCCATACAAGAGGAATAATTTCAGCTTCAGATGATATGTCACTAGAAGGACAATTGCTTTTTATGAGGGGTTTAAAATAGGAAACTTTATCAATTAATTTAGTCACAGTTCTTTCTTATGATTTGAGTTCTTAAGACTTTTTTTTTAAACTTGATTTTTCTTAAGATTTTAAAGGGAAGAAAACTTAAATGACTGGCTTAGAAAAATAAACTATCAACAAAGGAATTTTGCTCTTGCTAAGAATGTTTGAAATGCTCGTGTTTCTCTCTGTAAAATGCTAACAATAAGATTACCTAGAATGACGTGAGATGGTCAATTATTTGGTTCATTCAGTCCCCTTAACTAGCCAATTTAAATAATTCAGAAAGCATGTTTTATGTGAAGAAAACTAGTATGATTGCCTCCACATCTAAATAAGACAGATAATAGTAACTTGAAGCTTCCCTTTGGGAGATACAGGCCTAGCCTTGGTGTACACAGGCTGATGTTCACCAACTGTTTCACTCCCTGACAGCGACAGGTCATTTATGTATGTGCTTCTGAGTGAATAGGAGTCAATGAGGTTGTCCCTTCAAACCAAGACAGTGAGGGGACACACAGGACAGAGATTAGTGATGACTAAGAGCTGCCTACAGAAGTAGGCAAGAGTGATATTCAAAGTGTTCAGCACTGATCCTAAGCATGGGCATTGGTTGCAGTTGCAGTTCGGAGTCCTGGGGTCCCCTTTGGGCCAGGTCTTTAGCTGCTGGATAATGAGAGAGAGGCCAGGATAGCGAGGGTGGGAGCAGTGGGTGTTGGGTGGGAGGGCGTTTGTGGCAGCAGCCACTAATCACGGGTACAAAAGCATTTGACCTCTTAACAGTCAGTCAAACCACTGCACTCCAATCAAAAATTATCCTTGAATATTGGTATAAAATCTGGTTTCCACCCACAAGAAGCTTTTAATGAGTACTCAGTCCCATTCCACTGCTGGGAAAAATTGAAGGCAAAAGGAGAACAGGGCAGCAGATGAGATGGTTAGATGGGATCACTGACTCAGTGGACAGAAATCTGAGCAAACTCTGGCACACGGGGAGGACAGAGGAGCCTGGTGAGCTGCAGTCCCTGGGGTCGCAAAAGTCCGACATGCCTTAGTGGCTGAACAACAACAGCCTCATTGATTGGAACATCTCAGCCTGACTGAACACCAGACCAACCGACCAGAGGGGAGAGTCCAGAAAATGGACTGGGCCCCATATATCTGAGACTGGATCCAATGTAAGATCTCAGATCCGGCCCGAAACTCTACTCCCTGCCTGGCTTCAGTAGGATCAAATGGTGCCTGTTGGGGGCAGTTGACACATACCACACAGAGGGATCAAAGGGCTCTCCTTAAATAATCAACAAGAGAAGTGTCATAGTTCTAGAAGGTTCTTTGCACACCTCTAACATGAAGCTCCTGCTCACATCAAAATCCTGCTCTGGAAATCCAGTTCTAGAATGCAATGCAAGTTCTATTCATAAATGAGAGAATTGACACTGACTTGGTTATTTGGCCATTCTAATCCCTTGCAGTCAGTAGCAGCATCTTCCCTCTCTCGGATTAGCTTTCTTCCCCCTCTTTCCCTTCAACTACCTGCTACACCCAACCCTCTCTCCACAATGTTTATTAAAACTACTATGGAGACTCCTCTGGTGGTCCAGCAGTTAAGACTTTGCCTTCCAGTGCAGGGGGTGCAGACTGGATCCCTGGTTGGGGAGCTAAAATCTCACATGCCTTGGGATCATAAGAAAAAAAAAAAAACTGAAACATAAAACAACAGAAGCAATATTGCAACAAAGTCAATAGACTTTAGAAATTTTTAAGAAAACATTTTAAAAGAAACCTTAAACTAAAAATTTTTTTAATTTAAAAAACCCTACTATGTAGTAGGGACAGGAAGTAGCATAAGCAGATCATTTTAACACTTAACTGCACATCAATAATTCATCAAAGGTCCAGCCCAAGGTCCTCCCACCCATAGCAAACTGCTTTCACTATGTGGGTGAGAAGGAGATGCACATACAGGGGGTGGCTGTGAGGGTAGGTTACTGAGGGGAGAGTGAATCTTGGAGGAAAAGTCTCTTCGGCAAGGAAAAGTCACCCATCACACATACGTCAGTGAAAAGCTCTGCCAGTGGCACCAAAGACTTCTTTTCATGCACGTGTTTCAGTGGCCCTGATGAGAATGGGAGGAACTGGGCGATTGGGATTGACACATATATACTACTGATACTATGCATAAAACAGGTAACTAACAAGAACATACTGAATAGCGCAGGGAACTCTATTTACCGCATTGTGGTGACCTGAATGGGAAGGAAGTCCAAAAGGGAGGGAATATATGTATATGTGTGGTGGGTTCATTTTGTTGTACAGTAGAAACTAAACTTTGTAAAGCAATTATACTCCAATAAAAATTAATTAAAAAATAGAAAAGAAAAATAGAGGGCTACTGGTGTGGTCTTATCCATGCAAGCATCGTCTGATGAGTTGATCTCAGGTGTGAGCGCTTGACATTGATCCTATCAGAGTATCAGTCCAAAGTATGCTGGTTTACCATGCTGGTTTACCATTGATTCTTTTCTTACCTAGCAAGAATCTTTTTTTAAAAAAATAAACATACTTTCAGATGTTGGAAGGCCATCTATGCCCTTCCCACTAGAGGACTCCCTTAGAAACACCTGATTGCTCATTTAACTTTCTTATACTGAACATATTTATCCTTGACTGTGAACTCCTGCCACAAAGTAAGACAGCAATTTGGTTAGTTGCCTATAAATAATAAAGCCAGATCTATTAACCTAATTTCTCTGTGTAAGTCTTCCCCCTTCTAATTGAATGCTTTTCTCTTTCTTTCATTAAAGTCAGCTCACCGTGACCTTTAAATTCAGTTAGAAAAGTTAATCCTCTGGTTAATCTGGACCGATAGGTTTCTGAAACACCACTCAGTGACAAACCATTATTTCTAGCTCTGCTTTTAATTGGTTAGAATGTTACTGCTGTGAGACGCAGTAGCTGTCAGATTTGCCTGCTAGCCAGTGTGAGCTTTCTGGATGTATTCCAAGTCATTAAAGTAACATCTCCTGTTCAAGCCGGGGATATTTATCCTGAACTCAAGCCCAATGCTCTCTCCTGCTCTTATTTAATTAAGGCCTAGGGAATGTTGGAGGAACTGAAGACTGGGGACAAGCACACTTTGGAGAAAAAAAAAATCTGAGGTTCAGCTTTTATATGTTAAATGCTATTTTTGAACTATTAAGTGAAATTGCCATATACATCAAAACTTAGTATTGATGTGAAATACACATTTTCTCAGATATTGTCTGACTTTTGCCTCAGCTTTGAGTTTTCCCCTGTACCAAAGAGCCCAAAGGAACCCGACTTAGACTAATACTGATCTAATGTCAAACAAATAATTTATGACAATTATTAAACATTTCACTCATAAAGAAGAGAAAACCCTGCATTTTCTTTTTAATTGTTCTGTTAGAACCTGAAAAGCACAGCTAATAACAAATGATTATGTTGATCATCCTCTTAAATAATCACTGTATCAAAAGAGATGATCCACATACAATTTTCCAACTCTGTGTGTACCTAGAGAGAGGGCTGCATCAGAATTCTGCTTTGAAGTCTGAGCTTCGTCCTGAGTAGCTGAGTGAATGTGCTTTAATGACTCAAGCTCTCTGGACTCCAGTGGCCCGTCTATAGGATAGCAGTAAAATACTATTTGTGTGCATGTGTGCTAAGTTGCTTCAGTCATGTCCAACTCTTTGCAATGCTATGGTCTATAGCCTGCCTGCCTCCTCTGTCCATGAGATTCTCCAGGCAGGAATACTGGAATCTGGAATGGATCACCATTCTCTTCTCCAGGGGATCTTGCTGACCCAGGGATCAAACCCAGGTCTCCTGCACTGCCGGCAGATTCTTTACCATCTGAGCCACCAGGGAAGCCCTACTATCTCCCAGAGTTTGCCCAAATTCATGTCGGTGATGCTATCTAACCATCTAATCCTCTGCTTCCCCCTTCTCTTGTTGCCTTCCGTCTTCCCAAGCATCAGCGTCTTTTCCATTGAGTCTGCTCTTTGCATCAGGTAACCAAAGTACTGGAGCTTCAGCTTCAGCAACAACCCTATACTTCAGCTTACAACCCCATACTTCTAACTCACTCCTTGATGAGCTTCAGATCCCTATACCAATTGACCTTTGAAGAATTCTAGCTGTATTTTCCATTAGTACACAAAATGCATGCCCACCCACCCCTCAAAAAATTAAATTGTTAAGGTAAACTAATCTCTTTGTCTTTCACCTATCACATTAGATTGCAATTCTGTATTTGCACTTCTCAGTATGAGTCCCCTGAGGTCAGGGATCTACCGTAACTCCATCACTTGCCTAGTACATGGAGCCTGGTGGGAGCTAAGAAGTTTTACTGAGTGAATATATGAATGAGGGAGCACCAGTGAAACTGCTGGGATCTGAGTGCAGTGGGCCAGCCCCCTTTCATCCATCCCTCTTCAGCTGCCCCAGCTCCAGACTGACCCAAAGGTCTTGAGTCAGGTCTCCCAGCAGAGCCCAACAAAGATTACCGAGCGCACAGAAGGTGAGACCTCAGCTCCAAGGGCCCTCAGTTCAGAACCAGGTACTGGTCCAGCACAGCTCTGCTGCCAGCACGCATGACCCTGACATGGTGTCCCTAGATACGAGGGCACTCCATCCTCATACCCTTGACTCTGTGTGTCCTCTATTCAAGCTCCATCCCTCACCTCTTCTGGACCTCTAAGCCCTCCTACTGCATTCTCTGGAACACATCCAAATTCCCTTTATCCTTAACCTCTTCTCCCAGCATTTCTTCCACTTTTTGTTTTCCTAACTAAGATCTGCCTCCCCAGCAGCACTAAGGGGTGGAAGCTATATTTCTTGCACTCTCCCTGCAGATAGACCTGGAGCTGAGTAGCCTCCTTCCTCCCCATCACTCACCCTCTCTCCTGTCATTAAGCCTTCAGCACTTTTGACGCCCTTGCTATCAGCCATGTTAGGGGAAAGTGTTAAGTGTTAGTCGACCAGTTGTGTTGAACTCTTTGGGACCCCATGAACTGTAGCCTGCCAGGTTCCTCTGTCCATGGAATTCTCTAGGCAAGAGTACTGAAGTGGGTATCCATTCCCTCCTCTGGGAATTGAACCTGGGTCTCCTGCATTGCAGACAGATTCTTTACCCTCTTAGCCACCAGGGGAGCCTGCTACCAGCTATACCAACCAGAATTTCTACTGGTATAGTCAGCTACCAACCTCCCAGTCATCTCATTCATTCCTCAAAGATTCTACACCAGGCTTGTTGTCATTTCTTCACACTATCTCCATCTTAACTCTTGGTCATTCTTATATCCCTGGGAATGATACTTCTAATATAGCTGCTGCTCTCTCCAATTACTTTGTCCTCTACCTTATCTGTGATTTTTTCTTGTGGTCATAGACCTTGTTATTACCAATATCTGTTACCCCTCATAAGCTCAGTTACAAGCCTCCTATTCTTCTATCTTTCCTGCACATTCCCTCCAATACCCTGATTTCCATAACATTTCACTTGAGACCCCAAGTTCATTGACTTCACCACCTCTTCACTGATCACTATTTCTTCCAAGTCTCCATTCCTTTCCTAATCCAATGACATTTTCACCAATATATAATGGAAATGTGAAACTAAAAAACCTCAAAATAAAAAAAAGAAATGAAGTAAAAATGAAGGGAATGAGGAAAAATATTTTAAATTGCATTTTTAAAATTATAAAATTATTTTATTTTCATTTTATAATTATAAAATATTTTATTCTAACATGCATATTGAAAAATCCAAGACACTTCCTTAGAATCTGAGGGTTTACTTTCCTTCTACTGTTGGACCAGTCACCCTTTAGGACTGCTACCAGAGAGTCACCCTTTAGGACTGCATTTATTTGGAGTTCCAGGGCTGTTCTTTCATTGGTCTTCATATGAAGTAAATAATTTAGGAGCACTTCTCACAGTAAGAACAATTGTCAAGGCTTCAAAATACAAGTTGCTTTGATCGTTTAGAACAAACATAAAAATTCTGTCATGTTAAATTAAATTAATTTGACAAAAGTTCTTACTCTAAAGGTCTCTGTGCTAAAATGATTCTATGAAAAGTTACAGTCAAATTCATTTCTGGAACCCAATCTGCTGCTGGGCAGATGAACTCAACCTTAATTTTATCTTTCTTCTGAAGCATCTGATGAAGTGACTGATAACTTCATTAGAGTAGGTGGATGCAGCTGTTATTATGTATTAACAATCAATTCTGAAGGGAGAAAGATGTACCCAACAGTGCTGAGATGGAAGAAGCACTAACTTATGACTATTAAATGTGAAAATAAGTCATTTGACAGAAATATACCTTGTAATAGTTTGGGACCTCTTTTAAAATAATTCATTCACTTTCAACTACAGATGGAAAATAACATGGGAAATAAAGTGAGTAAAAGCTTACCTTAAAATTTCACCTTAAAAATCATCTCCTATTTTGGTTACAACTGATGCTTTTGAACTGTGGTGTTGGAGAAGACTCTTGAGAGTCCCTTGCAAGGAGGTCCAACCAGTCCATTCTAAAGGAGATCAGTCCTGGTTGTTCACTGGAAGGACTGATGCTAAAGCTGAAACTCCAAAACTTTGGCTACCTCATGCGAAGAGTTGACTCACTGGAAAAGACACTGATGCTGGGAGGGATTAGAGGCAGGAGGAAAAGGGGACAACAGAGAATGAGATGGCTGGATGGCATCACCAACTCGATGGACATGAGTTTGAGTGAACTCCAGGAGTTGGTGATGGACAGGGAGGCCTGGCGTGCTGCAATTCATGGGGTCGCAAAGAGTCGGACACGACTGAGAGACTGAACTGAACTGAACTGAACTGACCTCAGGGTAAAAAAAGGGGGAAAAAAGAAAGAATGGGAAAAAAGATGTCATCAAATGCAGAGGGGAAAAAATTAATGCAGAGCAGAAATAATAATTAAGTAGCAAGTCTATATGATATTGGATTAAAGTGAGAAAAATTTAGGGATACTTGGAGATTAAGATATGTGTGTATGTGTTCGTGTCACTGTGAATTTGGTAAGAAATAACATTCTGTTAATATTTTCTGTACCTTTTAAATTTTACCACTATGGAATGAATTGCATTGGAATTGAGACAGAAAGAGTGGGTCCTTATTAACTCTTTGCCTGGAGAGAAAGGATTCCTGAAAAAAAAAAAATTAATTAAGTACCAAGACAGCCATAAACTGGCCCAAGTCTGAAACCTGTTGTAAAACTTCCTGGAAAATTGAAACAAAGAAAAGATGCTAATTTCTCGAAGTAGAGGGGAAACATCCTTTTATTGGATCAGATTTTTTTTTTTCTTCCTGGATTTTAAAGACTGACCAGAACAATAAGTACTTCCAATAAATTTTGACCCAATCAATGTGACTTGGAGATTAGAGAACTCTGCCATTCTTCTACCAGGTAGCAAGTATCAGGGAACTAACAGAGGACTGGAGTCAGCAGTTCTGAGTACTGTTCATGAGGCTAAAGCTGCTGGGAAACCTCACAAGGACTACAGAGCTTCTATGGGCCCCATTTGCTGTGATTTCAGGAGTTCATAATTTGCATAGAACATATTTATATGATGATTTTTAACAGATCTATAACAAACACAAAAATTATATATGTACATGTGTACGTAAATATTTATATACTTTTTAAAAACTTTTACTGTGGGTCTAATTTCATTAGAAAGCTGATAATAAATAATACAAACAGATATGTTTATTCTAATGTATCCATTTTCCCATTGCCCCTCTTTATAATATATTGATGAAGAGATAGTGGCTGGGTTTTAAAATAGAATCTTATTTTTGTGTCATTTAAAGACAAATTTTGTTCTTTTCTGATTATGAAAGTAACATATATCCATCGCAGAAAATTGGAAAGAAAAAATCATCTGTAATCTCACCACACACACACATACAATTAACATTTTGGAAGGTAACTTCCAATATTTTTCTACATTTTTTGTTTTACCTGAGATTGTATTATAAAGGCAATTTTATACACACCTTTTAAAAGTTAGTCCTGAAACTTGCCCCATTCAAAACTTTTATAAACATGAACATATTATACATAGGTTTGCTGCTGCTGCTGCTGCTGCTGCTGCTGCTGCTAAGTCACTTCAGTCGTGTCCGACTCTGTGCGACCCCATAGATGGCAGCCCACCAGTCTCCCCCGTCCCTGGGATTCTCCAGGCAAGAACACTGGAGTGGGTTGCCATTTCCTTCTCCAATGCATGAAAGTGAAGAGTGAAAGTGAAGTCACTCAGTCGTGTCCGACTCTTCGTGACCCCATGGACTGCAGCCCACCAGGCTCCTCTGTCCATGGGATTTTCAAGGCAAGAGTACTGGAGTGGGGTGCCATTGCCTCCTCCATACATAGGTTTGGCTAGGGTAAAATAATTAGATTTCCTGTTTTGAAAGGATTTCTTCAGCAGAATGCACTTGTAGAAGTGAAAATGGAGACATGGTGACAAGTAAGGAGGCTGTTGCAATAATCCAAGAAGTTGGTGATGAATGGTGGTATTTAGGGTTGGCAGGGAGAACAGATAGAGTGATATGAAGGAGACAGAATCTATTGCCTCAATTCTGTGGGCCACTTAAAGTCAGTTGGTGGTGTTACTGCACCATTTTCTGAGATACATGGTTTACTTTATCTTTCTCCTTTCCCTTCTACCTCTCACTTAATTTATTCTCTAGTCTTTCCTTAAAGGTTCCTTCTCCTGTTACTCATGCCACGTCTACTCATGACACCTGAGATATGGCTTGACTCTTTGATTTTCTTCCAGAATTCAGGACCCTGAGGGCCCTGTGGGAATAATGCAATATGACAGATGGTGGTTCTAATGTAGATGTCAGAGCCACTGCAGAGCCTGGACATGACTTAGAGACTAAACCACCATCACCAGTAAACCACAAAACAGCATATGACAGGACGCTGCCACTAAAACCCCGAGCAGCAGAAATGCTCCTATTTAATCCTTTACCACTGGAGAAGACCATTCAAGATAAACAAGTAACAGGTAACCCTGAGGCAGGGGAGAATCAACAACAGTTGCAATAATTACAGTTCTTACCAATCTGATAGGTATTGATGCATTTCACTACATAAAGTCAACTCTATGGTAAAGGATGATTCAGTAGGAAAAAGTTCCAGTCATCTGAATAAGATTAGTAGGTGATGAATGTCTGAGGCCAGAAATATGGGATTTTAAAACCCTCAAATTCCTATGTCTATCATCTGTGGATGTTCACTAACTGTCTGCCAGAAGAATGGTTGGTGGTACTGTTCCCCTAGGGGAAAAGTGTCATTTTTAGAAAGCAATGGAAAGCAGTAATTAGAACAGACTGTAGTTGGCTCAGCACCATCTCCAGTTCCTTCTGAACTCTCCCTTGCATCCCAGGGGAGAAGTCTGGGAGCTGTATTCTCCCAAATTCTTTGTCTGCAGGGGAACAGATTAGATTCCATCAGTCAGATGTACTCCCATGATATTTAGAAAGTGAAAGAGAAGAGAAAACGTTAGTCTCTGGCAATGGTTAGTGCATTGACTCTAGCAGGCAAAAAACAGGGAGTTTTGCTGACAGCTTCTAGGCATCTCATCCTCTGTTATCTCCTTCTCCTCCTGCCTTCAATTTCATCTCAGAGGATGAGATGGTTGGATGGCATCACCGACTCAATGGACATGAGTTTGAGCAAGCTCCAGGAGATGTGAAGGACAGGGAACCCTGCAGTCCATGGGTTCGCAGATACATGACTGAGTGGCTGAACAAGACAGTCCAGGCATCTACCTAAGAATCAGCCAGTTTGTGCTGTAGAAAGTTGCACACACCAGCAGTGACTTTCCAGCAATTCCAACGCTTCTAGATTTTCTGAAAATTAGAAGTGGCCTTCCTAATCTTTGCTCCCTGAGTCCTTTCCATAATTGTGTGTTTCTCATTCCCTGTGGTAAATCCCTTCCTGCTCAGGTGACCCTAGAGTGGTTTTAGCTTTGCTGAATCAACAGAGTGATTACCAGGCTTGGGTACAGAAAGCCAGGGTAAAATTGGGTCCACCATGTATTACCTGAGGGACCTCATACAAGTTTCTTAAATACTTTAAAAAATCATTTTCCTGGTTTGTAAAGGTAGAAATAATAAAATTACATCTGCTTTTCTTATACAGTGTCATCAAAACCCTCATCAAGGATTAAATGAATTTAAGCATGTAATAAAAGCACTAAGCCCAGTGCTTAAGGAAAAGAAGCTTCCTCCCGAATGTTAGCTGTTCATTTTATATATGACATAGAACAATACTAGCAACGATTTGCTCAGCAAATAGTTGTTTCTCCCCTAACCTTGTGGCTGGTGTGTATTCTCCTTAGAATGAAACACAGCAGAAGCCACAACTCAAAATGTGCCATTGGTCAGGGATAATAACGGTGTGATTTCTGTAACCCAAACTTTAAAATGGCTGAGGGACATCCCTGGTGATCCAGTGGTTAAGAATCCACCTGCCAAAGCAGGAGACATGGGTTCAGTCCCTGGTCTGGGAGGATGCCACATGCTGCAGAGAAACTAAGTCCACGAGCCACAATTACTGAGCCTCTGAGCTGCAACTACTGAACCCTGCACACCACAAGAGAAGCCACCACGATGAGAAGACCACATTGCAATGAAGAGTGGCCACCACTCACCACAACTAGAGAAAGCCCACGCGTGGCCAAAAATTGATTAATTAATAAATGCTAAAAAAACCCAGAATAACCAAGAACTCTGGACAAAGCCAATAATCTGTAGCATGACCACTGCTCGACTTGATTACAAGTCTGTTTGCTCCAACAAAAATGCTCCAGTTGGATAATGAAATAGAGAGGCTTGAATAGCTGCTGGTTAGAGGAGAAACTGGGAAATCTCATCCTTCCTATTATTGCTCTGTGCTAGTAGAATCTGCTTCGCAGGGAACTTTTTTCCTCTCCAGTTTTCCGTGGGTGGACAGTAAATATTCCAAAGACAGAAAGAAGTTGGGAGACCAACTGCATTTGAAGATAATTAATTCAAAGAGAAGCAGCACCAGATTGATCCGACTTTATCCTTAAGGGAGAGAAGAACTTAATTGTGAATTCATTAGAAACTTCTCTGTGACATTAGTTTAAAGGAATTATGAAACAGAAGAGAAGCTGACTATTTGGGCTTTATGATGGAAACTTTAAATATATCAGAGCCTCGTGTGTTACAGAGAAGCTGGGCAGAGTGGCCCGTTAGAATGCGTGTGGAGGGACTGACAGCCCTGCTGGGGGCTCACAGGTGAGGCAATGGAGACTGCTGTGGTCATGCTTCTGCCCAGGAAGAAGCTATTGGTGTCACAAAGGTTAGCTGGCTTCTCCTTAACAAGAATTTAAGCAAAGCCATACTTTGTAGTTTTTGACTACAAACCACATCTCTGAATCATCAGCTCCATAAGGAAGGGCAATGATGTGAATTACTCCCCAGAGTCGCACTGACTATGGTTCAAGGAAAGGTGCCAGGGTGGTCCTCTGGGAATGACTTGGAATGATGGGTTGTCCTCTGATTCTCATGGGGGTTTCCTTACCGGGTACAAACGCTTTCCTTGTACCCATATCATTCAAGATTCTGAAAGTCCACTGGTTTCTTCTTTCTTTTCATGGAAACTTCCACTTATTTTCATTTCCTTATTCTATCACTCCTAGGGAGTTAAAAACAACTTTAATTAGCCAACTTAGATGTAATAGCTATCTTTTATTTCTCCATTTATTGGCTTTATTTAATTTTAGAATCATTATTGCAAAATTCCGACTTAAAGTGAAGAATGTAGGGAAAACCACTAGGCCATTCAGGTATGACCTAAATCAAATCCTCTATGATTATACAGTGGAAGTGACAAATAGATTCAAGGGATTAGATCTGATAGACAGAGTGCCTGAAGAACTATGGACGGAGGTTTGCAACACTGTACAGGAGGTGACAATCAGAACCATCCCCAAGAAAAACAAATGCAAAGAGGCAAAACGGCTGTCTGAGGAGGCCTTACAAATAGCTGAGAAAAGAAGATAAGTGAAAGGCAAGGGAGAAAAGGAAAGATAAATCCATCTGAATGCAGAGTTCCAGAGAATAGCAAGGAGAGGTAAGAAAGCCTTTTTGAGTGAACAATGCAAAGGAATAGAGGGAAAAAATAGAATGGGAAAGACTAGAGATTTCTTCAAGAAAATTAGAGATACTAAGTGAACAATTCATGCGAAGATGGACACAGTAAAGGACAGAAATGGTATGGACCTAACAGAAGCAGAAGGTATTAAGCAAAGGTGGCAAGAATACACAGAAGAACTATACAAAAAAGGTCTTAATGACCTGGATAACCACAATGGTGTGATCCCTCATCTAGAGCCAGACATCCTGGAGTGTGAAGTCAACTGGGTCTTAGGAAGCATCACTATGAACAAAGCTAGTGGAGGTAATGGAATTCCAGTTGAGCTATTTCAAATCCTAAAAGATGATGCCGTGAAAGTGTTGCACTCAATATGCCAGCAAATTTGGAAAAGTCAGCAGTGGCCACAGGACTGGAAAAGGTCAGTTTTCATTCCAGTCCCAAAGAAAGGCAATGCCAATCAAACCACCGCACAATTTCACTCATCTCACATGCTAGCAAAGTAATGCTCAAAATCCTACAAGCTAGACTTCAACAGTTTGTGAACCAAGAACTTTCAGATGTACAACCTGGATTTAGAAAAGGCAGAGGAACCAGAGATCAAATTGCCAGGATCCATTGGATCATCAAAAAAGCAAGAGAGTTCCAGAAAAACATCTACTTCTGCTTTATTGACTACACCAAAGCCTTTGACTGTGTGGATCACAACGAACTGTGGAAAATTCTTCAAAAGATGGGAATACCAGACCACCTTACCTGCCTCCTGAGAAACTTGTATGCAAGTCAGGAAGCAACAGTTAGAACCAGACATGGAACAACAGACTGGTTCCAAATTGGGAAAGGAGGACATCAAGGCTGTATATTGTCACCCTGCTTATTTAACTTATATGCAAAGTACATCATGCAAAATGCCAGGTTGGATGAATCACAAGCTGGAATCAAGATTGACAGGAGAAATATTAATAACCTCAGATACACAGATGACACCACCCTTATGGCAGAAAGCAAAGAAGACCAAAGAGCCTCTTGATGAAAGTGAAAGAGGAGAGTGAAAAAGTTGGCTTAAAACTCAACATTCAGAAAACTAAGGTCATGGCATCTGGTCCCATCACTTCATGGCAAATAGATGGGGAAACAATGGAAACAGTGACAGACTTTATTTTCTTGGGTCCCAAAATCGCCATGAAATTAAAAGACACTTGCTCCTTGGAAGAAAAGCTATGACCAACTTAGACAGAATATTAAAAAGCAGAGACATGACTTTGCCAACAAAGGTCCATCTAGTCAAAGCTATGGTTTTTCCAGTAGTCATGTATGAACGTGAGAGTTGGACTACAAAGAAAGCTGAGCACCGAAGAATTGGTGCTTTTAAACTGTGGTGCTGGAGAAGACTCTTGAGACTCTTGGACTGCAAGGAGATCAAACCAGTCAATCCTAAAGGAAATCAACCCTGAATATTCACTGGAAGCACTGAAGCTGAAGCTCCAATACTTTGGCCAAGTGATGTGAAGAGCTGACTTATTGAATAAGACCCTGATGTTGGGAAAAATTGAAGGCAGGAGGAGAATGGGACGACAGAGGACGGAAATGGTTGGATGGCATCACTGACTTGATGGACACGAGTTTGAGCAAACTCTGGAAGGTGGTGAAGGACAGGGAGGCCTGGTGTGCTGCAGTCCATGGGGAAAGAGTCAGATACAACTGAGTGACTGAACAAGTTTAGAATGTTGGAGGAAACTCGTCTTCAAAACTGAGTCCTTGGAGACTGTATTTAGTTAACAAGTGTAGCCCCAAATCCAGCGTCCTAGTCATCTAGATGCCAGTAGGGATGAAGGTGGCCCTGGCGTTTCAGGTTCATTGTCTACACAGACACAGGAGAAGCATCCTGTGGTGTGCAGGTAATTTACACAGGTGGCTCACAGGCTGAACCCTGCTGAGGTGAAAGGGAGAGATTTTATGTCTTCGTCTCCAAAAACCCCAGCCCTGGGAAGAGGGACTAAAACCCCAGGATCCTGTACCCCCGGCCCTGAGATAGGTCCTTGCTACAAACCCGTCTAATTGAGGCTAAAGTTGGAGTTTTCTTGAATGACATTCTGCTTCCCTCTCCTGAAAAGCCCTTACTCGATTCCTCTCTGACGGGCCTCCAGAGGGAGAGAAGGCACAGCCCAGCTAAAATTCTCAGAAAATAAAGTCTACATTGTCCTCAGTGCAACTTCACAACTAAGGTCAACAGAAGGAACAAAAAAAAAGGAAAGATAATTATCATTACATGAGCAGCTGTGTAACAAAAAACCATGCTGAGTTAACTCCATGGATTTTTTAAAATTGTTTTCTTTTTTTTTTTTGGCCTCGAGGGTGAATTGGGGAATACTAGTTCCCTGACTAGGGATCGACCCAATGCTCCCAGCAGTGAAAGCATGAAGTCCCAGTGGCTGGACTGCCAGGGAATTCCCAGTAGTTTTATTTGTCACTTTTTTCTAATAAAGGAGAGATTTTAAAACTTAGCCATAGGGTCAGTTTTTTTATGCAAAGTGTTCAAATATAAGAAGGAATAATAATTACAGTTTTTAAATATATAGTGTTTATATCCGTTGCTGTATGCAGAGATTGAAACCTACTGGAATGAGTTTATAGGGACATTGACAATTTACTTGCTATGTGCCAAGTGCTAGTCTAAGCACATAATATGAATTATTTTAGTTAATCCTCACAATAAACCTTAGGACCACAATTATCCCCATTTTACAGATGAGAAAACTAGACCTTAGAGGTATTTAGGAATTTGCACAAGATTATACCAGTAGGCCTTAAGAGGATTAGGACTAGAATCTATCTCCCCTGTCCAGTGGTGGCTCAGTGATAAAGAATCTGCCAGCAATGCAGGAGACCTGGGTTTGATTCCTGAGTTGGGAAGATCCCCTGGAGAAGGGAATGGCTACCCACTCCAGTATTCTTGCCTGGAGAATTCCACGGACAGAGGAGCCTCGTGGGCTACAGTCCATGGGGTCGCAGAGTCGGACACGACTGAGCGACTAACACTTCCACTTCTTTCTCTTTCTAACCTACCTGCTTCCAGAGCCTACACTCTTCACCACTGAGCATCCTGCCTCCAAGAATAAAGAAGGTTTTTTGTGGCAGCAGTTTCTAGGCTTTTTTAGTTGTGAGATGGCGATTCCCCTTCCCCAACCAAATGAGCCTTTGCTTTTGGCCAGAACACCCTCAATCTCCCACCATCTGGTGTATGTGTGGTCTCCCAGGTCCCGTACCTCCTGGCCACTCAGCCTTGACCAGAGTAGACATCCGGGTCCCACCAGTGACTCCCATGGTAACACAGGTGGGACCACATCATAACTCTTCTCACAGAAGGAGTTGCAAGGCTTACAGGGAAGCACATCACCCCAAGTGTCTTTGAACTAGATCGATTACTTCGGAAATTATCATGTCATCAGCCTCAGAGGTTATAATAATAAACAATTTACAACAATTTACATAGTCTCCAACCTGAGTTGATAAAGATCATATCACCTTTCTACCTCTACCCGAGCAAGATGCTGTCAGTCTACACTTGGAGATAAAAGTATCTTTTGCTTGTGAAAAGCCTTCAGGTTTACCAAGTGCTTGTATGACAATGTTTAACTTAATTTTCACAGAACTCTGTAAGCTTATCCCCCTGTCCCCATTTATAGATGAGCATGTTGGAGTTCGGAGAGATGAAGTGCCTTGGCTCAAGGTCACACAGAAATAGCAGACTTGACACCTAAAACCCATTTTCTCTGTTTCAGAATCTAGAGTGCACCACTATTACAATGTTATTTAAAAGGTCCAATTTCACCTTCATTTGTTTCCATTTCCGGAGGTAAATGTTCATCATGGTACATATCCTATACATCCTCCTGTGTCCTCTGTCTGGCTTTTAAGTAATAACCACCTAATCAACCTTGATGACTTGAGTCTTAGATAACACCTTCTATCTGCAAGAGTCACTGTCATCTTCTAAATAACTTTGAGATTATTCTTAACATCTCCAACCAGCGTTCAGCAGATCTGTGGTAATAAACAACTTTTAAGAAATTGAATAATAGCCATTTTATTGTCATTGTAGACAGAGTACTGGATTTAAAGAGTGGAAAATGAACCCCCAGGACTGTGTGTTTGGGCAAGTCAGTGTCCTTTCCCAAGCTCAGTTTTCACATTTGAAATCTGAGAGCACTGGATTAGCATAGATTATCCCTAAACTCACAGTTTATGAGACTGTTCTTTCAAGCTGAGACATAAGGGGAAGCTGTGAATGTGGAGGCAATAGGAAACCGCAAGAATAAAGGGAATAGAGCAGGTTCTTGTCACCTCTAAACCACCCGCCCTGGGGCCCAGGTCCTACAAGATATGAGCTGGGGAAAATTTGGAAAGCTCGTGGAGCCGCTGTCAGAGGCGCTCCCGCGTGGTCTCACCTCATCCACGCAGCCATGCCCCTAGGTCTCCCGAAACTCCAGGGAGGGTGCTTCAGCATCTTTCTCAGTAACAGCTATCTATCACCGATAAGGTCAACCTTACATATCTCTGGGACCACCCACATCACCTATGCCTTTCCCCTTTTGTTTTCAGTTCCTATGGTTGAAAACTGTTTAACGACAGCCAGAGATATAACGGCCAACACAGAGAAGCTGTTTGGCCAAGATTGGGACTCAAATTTTAGGGACTGTCCAGAGAACCTTTCTGAAGGCTTAGTCACAGTGAAGGACATCACGGTTGAGTCTCAGCGTCCACCCTACCTTTCCCAGATGTTCAGCAGCCCTGTGGTTCAGGGGCTTAGCTTCATCTCAGGCTCTGAGACACAAAAGCCAAGGTGGGATTGTGTTTTTATCATCTCTGTTGCCAGTAGCTGGTTTAGAAATCCAGGCTTGGGCCAGCTGGCCCAGGTGTTAGATTGATGACCAGGAATGATTTGGGCAGGGACTGACTTTCCAGGTAATCTCCAGGATGTCTTGCCTACTACAGGACCCTTGATCATTCAAGCCCACCACACCAGCCTCCTGTTGCTTCTTGAACATGAACATGTTCTAAGGGTCTTCATATGTCCTGTTTCCTCCTGGAGTGACTGTCTCCACACAGTCCAATGTTAACTCTTCTTCAAGTCTTTGCTCAAATACTACCTTCTCAATGAGACCCACTCTGACCATCCTATCTGAAGTGAAGTGAAGTCACTCAGTCGGGTCCGACTCTTTGCGACCCCATGGACTGTAGCCTACCATGCTCCTCCGTCCGTGGGATTCTCCAGGCAAGAGTACTGGAGTGGGTTGCCATTTCCTTCTCCAGGAGATCTTCCCAACCCAGGTATTGAACCCGGGTCTCCCACACTGCAGGTTGTGCACGTCATGTGCTGAGTCTGTTTCTGAGCTCCCTGCCAAGGGTCTCCTAAGAAGCAAGAGGCCTGTGGCACCGACCTGACGTGTGAACCACTAGGAGAAGGAAGTGGTCACTGCAGGGGTGTGGACTAAGAGGAAGATGAAGCCCAAGAAGAGCAGTGGTGAGAAGCCCAATACAGGGCTTCACACTTTGAAATATGGGGTGTAACTGACCAACAGAGGAAAATACAAAAGGGCCAGGAAGACAAGGAGTTTGTCCAAATGATAACTAGAACTCTGTCCATAGGCTGTTAACTAATCTCTAGATTTCTTTACACTTTGTCAATTTTTTTATGTGAACCATTTTAAAAGTCTTTATTGAATTTGTTACAATATCGCTTCTGTTTTTTATGTTTTGGTTATGGCATCTGAGATCTTAGCTCCCTGACCAGGGATGGAACCTGTACCCCCTGCATTGGAAGGCAGAGTCTTAACCACTGGAATTGCCAGAGAAGTCTTTATACTAGTTCTTTAAAAAACAAACAAATGAAATCCAGGCATGGTAGCCCTGCATGGTATGCAGGGAATAAGAGATTCTTAAAGAGTTTCTTCTGATAGTTTCTTTCTCCACGTGGACAAGACAGTTTTCTCCCGGAGATGATGCTGTAAAACAAATCTTTGCATGTTTGAGATATTGTATCTTTCCTGGTGCTGTAGTCTTTCCATCTCCCTTCCTCTCATCCACCCTCCCTTTCTCCTGCCCCCTTTGAGGGTACACATGATGAAGAGCTGCAGCTTTGGTCATCATAATCTGCTCAGGCATGCAGTGCCTGAGTGAGAGCTATGAGGAAACTTTTCCCCGAGGGGGTGAAATGAATCCCAGGTCTCACATAGCATTTGGACTCTCAAACTTTCAAAAATGCTACATCAGCATGGGCCAGAAACAACACAGACTATCTCAATTTGGTCCAAACATAAAATAAATTTAAAGAAATCCATTGTGATAAAAATTAAAATATGGAACCCATGGGCATTCTAAAGTGCTACCTGGAGGTTTGTTGTGGAAATTCTATGAGACATTGTTCCCTGAGCTGTAGGATTATCATTAAAGCAGGGGGAGGGGCTTGCAAGTGGCAGTTTTTCCCTTTCTGAAAGGGCCATAGAAGGACACAGGTAGAATTTAGGTGTACAGCCTGGGTGGAAAAAAAAAGAACTTTAGAGAAGTAGGTGAATTTGGGGGTATATACAAATTCCACAGAGATCTATTTACAGTTGATCTCCACACGTCTCAAGTGCCAACTGGGAAAAGCAAAACCTCAAAATGGAAAATAAAAAAAGGCTCACTGGTCCCTGTGGTAAGAGACTGACACAAGTCCTGAGGGCACAGACTTCTTGTCTGGTGATCTCAGGTCTCATCCAAGCCAGCTGACGGAGGAGACAGCAAGGCATGCCCTGGGACCACAGGACTGACACCGTAGCCGGGTCAGAATACATCCTCACCTTTCCTGGCAGAACCCACATACCTACCCCTTAGGCAAGTCTAGGCCAATACTTGGAGGGGAAAAAAAATGTGTTCACAATGATAACACATTCCATTCCCATATCACAACCCTGGGGGTCTGAAGTGATACTATTCAAAACAGTGCACTAGAAGAAAGAATTATAAAACACTTTACAAAGAAGAAGAAACAAGCATTCTTAAACTTGAACATATAAACGAGGAGGCATAATCTCTAATTTCTCAGGGGAAAGATTCCCTCTTAGTCAGCAGACTCCTTTTTTTCTACTTTCTCTACAGAGCAATTTTGTCCTTGAACAATTTCCTTTCTTTCTCAAGAAATGAAGAAAACCTTCTAGAAAACCCAACTCAGCAGTTAGAACTGCCCTCTTCCTTCATGGAGCACACATTCAGAGGAACATACAAAGTACTCTGCTCTTATTTGTGTCTCTTCTATTCTGCAACCTCAGACACACAGCTCAGTCACCCTCAGGGCTCATTTGTAACATTTCCTGCGAAAAATTTCAATCTCTTTCACAAAGTTCTCATGATATTATGAATACAACCTAAGTAAAACAACCAATACTTTGACTGCCTCCTCTACTTTAAAATCTTTGACTGATACACAAACACTGAACACAGTCTTGAATTTGAGTATCAACCATCCACCCCTTGAAGAAGATATAGTCACTCTTCTTATTCCTAGCCTGTGTCCATGGTTCAATTATTCTGTCTTATTCACCTTATCCTCTGCCAGGCTCTGATCATGGTTGTCTACTATTTTTCGACTGACTTCCTTTCAGTCTCATTTCAATTCTAGAGTCAAAAATCATAGCTTTGATGTGCCACATTTGAGCAAGATGCCTGCTCTCATTAGACAGCCAGGCTGGTCTCCAGTAGCCAACAGAATCAAGATATGGATTTTAAGGACAAGATCCTTCTTGATACCTGATATCAAGGTCCCTTAACCTGAAGTCCTGTGGGTGGGCTTAGGACCTGGGACTCCCACCTTTACAGAGAAAATTGTAGTTATGGTTGTATGTTTGCATTTTTTCCTAGGGGAAACAGCACTTAAACTTCATCAAAACTTCAGAGTTGTCTATGACACTTCCAAGATTAAGACCCTTGAAATAAAGAGCTTCTATGCCTGACTTCTCTTATTTTTATACTTGAGGAACTGGAGCATGGCTCAAAATCACTGGCAACTTTGGTCCAACACAATGCTGAGGTGATAATAATTTTTTTTATCTAGTTTTTGGAAAAGAGAAAGCTTTGCCTATTGCAAAAAATAATAAGATGGTGTAGGCTAAATCAGTTGCAAATCTCTGGATGACTGTACAGGATCCCGAGATGGGTGTTGACACCAAGAATCCTAATACACTCATCCTATTTGACTGTGTGGATCACAACAAACTGTGGAAAATTCTTCAAAAGATGGGGAATACCAGACCACCTGACCTGCCTCCTGAGAAATCTGTATGTGGGTCAGGAAGCAACAGTTAGAACTGGACATGGAACAGCAGACTGGTTCCAAATAGGAAAAGGAGTATGTCAAGGCTGTATATTGTCACCCTGCTTATTTAACTTATATGCAAAGTATTCATGAGAAATGCCGGGTTGCATGAAGCATAAGCTGGAATCAAGATTGACAGGAGAAATATTAATAACCTCAGATATACAGATGACACCACCCTTATGGCAGAAAGCAAAGAAGACCAAAGAGCCTCTTGATGAAAGTGAAAGAGGAGAGTGAAAAGGCTGGCTTAAAGCTCAACATTCAGAAAACTAAGGTCATGGCATCTGGTCCCATCACTTCATGGCAAATAGATGGGGAAACAATGGAAACAATGACAGACTTTATTATCTTGGGTGCCAAAATCACTGCAGATGGTGATTGCAGCCATGAAATTAAAAGACACTTGCTCCTTGGAAGAAAAACTATGACCAACATAGACAGCATATTAAAAAGCAGAGATATGACTTTGCCAACAAAGGTCCATCTAGTCAAAGCTGTGGTTTTTCCAGTAGTCATATATGGGTGTGAAAATTGGACTATAAAGAAAGCTGAATGCTGAAGAATTAATGCTTTTGAACTGTTGTGTTGGAGAAGACTCTTGAGAGCTCCTTGGACTGCAAGGAGTCGCAGTCCATCCTAAAGGAAATCAACCCTGAATATTCATTAGAAGGACTGATGTGAAGCTGAAATTCCAATACTTTGGCCACCTGATGAGAAGAACTGACTCACTGGAAAAGAGCCTGATGCTGGGAAAGATTGAAGGCAGGAGAAGGGGACGACAGAGGATGAGATGGTTGGATGACATCACCGACTCAATGGTCATGAGTTTGAGCAAGCTCCGGGAGTTGGTGATGGACAGGGAAGCCTGATGTGCTGCAGTCCATGGGGTTGCAAAGAATCAGACAAAACCGAGCGGCTGAACTGAACTGTTTGCAGAGCATCCTGCAACCGTCTCTTTCCTTTCATCCTCCTTCCTTCGCAAGAAAAAAAGTTCACTCTCCTGGTACAGAACAAATAAATTCAAGCCTACATATGCAGAATATCTCCTCCTCTTCTCTGTATTCCAAATGATAGACTATTTCCTTCCGTGGGTTTACATGTCAATGTCTCTCATCTACTTAGAGACAACTAGTCTGACTTTGCCTACTAGTGACATCAATGACAATCCCATCAGCAGCATGATATCACAAACCAATGGCAATATTATTGAGTACACATTTCTGTCCAAAGTGCTGTATGGGTATTATCTCATTTAATCACAAAACAGTCTCATAAGTAGGTGTTACTATCAACTCCATTCCATTAATAGAAAAACATGTTAAGAAAGGTTAATTTGTGTGTCCAGGGTCACAGAGCTGATGTAGCCAAGCTGGAATTCCAGCCCAGGTCTGCTTGGCCCCAGAGCCTGCCCCTGTTCTAAACCACCACACTATAATGCTACCTTCAGATAACTAAACCAGAATGGAGTCTCCTCACGTTGGAAAGCAATTTCTTCAAAGTAGAAATTTCACAGGTGTGCTGCAGAAGACGCTACCATGATCAATACTTGAAAATGCAAATGCAATCATTATATTATGTTCACCTCAGAACACAAAAGCTTGATTGCATAAAAATGCTGCTTTTATTAGTAAACAGGAGAAGGTTGAAACAGTCTTGCAATTTCTGTATTGCTTTATCACTCCTGGTTTAGAGTATGAAAATTTGATCAAAGCACCTTCTTAAGAATTCAGTTTCATTTATATTTTCAGTCCCAAAACATAAATATGGCGATGGTACATATCAGGGACATTAAGGACACGTATAAAAATGGAATTGAATGTTGCATTGTAATCCTCTCTTTTATCCACCAGAACATGGGGAAAAAATATATACTTAAGTGACTCTGGAAGCCATAGCTCAGCAAAACACCAGACAACAAAATATCTCTCTCTGTTATCAGGCATTCAGGAATTACATTTTCAATAAAAGCATCTCTCTTGGGTTTACAGCATCAAAACAAGAAGAGGTGTGAAATTATAATTTTATGATGTGTGCCACTTAGAAGAAAAAGTAAGGTTTTTCTTCACTTGCTTTGATGTTGTCAAAACAAATCATCGCCCTACTTGCTTCACTCCTCTCCCTCCTGAAGTAAGAGATTTGATAGGGAAAGAGGTGTCTACACTCAACAAGAGTCCTCCAAATTTTACTAACAATTAGAAGAAAAGATACAAGTTGTAACAAATTGTCTTACCATCCTCTGGGTAGAAAGTTCCCTGACCTTAAAGAACTTAGCAATGAGTCCAGGAATGGCTCAAAAACTGGACTCCTGAGCTATACTGGGCCTGAGAGTGGCCAGCCAAGGCGCGCCTCCGATGTCCTCAGGGCTCACTCTCAGGCCACCCCCCAAGGAGTCAAAATGATAATTTGCTCTGGCAGTTAAGCTCTGGCAGCATTTGGAAGGATTTTTCTGAGAGCTGCTGTAATCAAGGACCACGGAGATCAGGTGCAGACACATCAGTCAGGAAAACAGCTTCAAAGACTCTTGTGTATTTGACAGTTGCTAATTTACAAGCAGACTTCACCTGTCGGCGGCTTGTGTTGGCCTGTTTGGTGGCACTGCTTACTTGAACCTGACCCGGTGGGAACTTACTGTCACCTTGGCTCAAAATCAGTCCAAACCATGGAAATCACCATATGGTGTAGTTCCAACTTTGTAGGGAGGTGTGGAGAGAGCACGCTCTTCAGCCAATACCCACTGATGGAGCACGTTCATCCCAACTCGCAGCGACAGAGAGAAGCATGCTGTTAAAGACAGGACGTGGGCTACACGTTTGAAAAGTTCTCATGAGTCTCTGAATTTTTTTTTAAGATATCTAAATTCCTTCAGAAACCAAAGAACAAAGTTCTATTCAGATACACATCCATTTGTGCTCCCTATGGAAAAAAATTTTTTATCCTATAGTTTAAGATGAACAGTTGCCAAAAATTCATAGGTGAAGAAAGGATTCAGTTAACTCACAGTGTCAACCAAAGAATGTCACCTTTCATGAATTATCAGTTTTCTACAGTACTCTTTTATCTTACCTGCCCATCTGAAGTGGCAGGGAATAAACAAGAAATTTCTCTTTAGGGCAGTCTTTTTTTGTTTGTTTGTTTTTGCACGAGGGAATGCTTTTACCATATTTCATCAATTCTTAGACTTTCTTTTTCTGAGCCATTTCGTATCTCTGAAATTGGTATCTTAAAATTTATGAGATATCTTAATTAGCAGCATTTCTTCTTTCCTCATTTCAAAGAAACAAGGTATTTCCATGATCATTTACTGATTCTAAACCCCCATGGATTTCCAAACATGCTTCCTTATAAATATGCCCAGGGCTATTTTGAGACCTAGCAAAGACATGCAGTAGAAATCTGCCCCACAGCTCTGTGTGAAGCTGGCCATCCTCTGGTTTCCCAGGCATACAGGCTCTCCTGCACACAATCTATGCCTCTGCTCCCACCTGGCATCTTGGGCAGTGAGAGGACCTGCTCTGGTCCAACCTTGTCCCCTCCAGGCTGCAGATGAACAGTCCTCACTATGTCACTTCTACCGATAACCACTCCCATCCCTGACCTACCTTCTCTTCCGTATTTTGTATGGGTCTTTCCAGATGCATTTGATAACTGGAAATAAAGCAACTACTGTAAGGACTAAAAAGAAATGGCCAACAACCTGTGTACAGGACAAGTTACCAAAGTCTTCAAACAGGGATTAGTTCTTTCAATATCCTGGCGCTGGGATCTTCTGTATCAATCGTAACTTTTGGGATCTTCCCCAGCACTGGGGGGCTTTGTAGAGGATGGTGTTATGCTCAAAGATTAGATTAGAGTTGACCTAGTACCTGCACAATAAAATGAGTAAAACAAAGAACAATGAAAAAAATAAAGTAAAATCAATTCCTCTTGTAATTCTCTAAACTGTCAGAGGCCAACTGACAGCCAGGCTTCATATACCTGCCATTATGTTTACTGGGCTATTTTATCTGCTCGCATGAAATTCTAAAAAACAGAGGAAACAGGTTTTTGTTCTTTTTGTTTTTTAGGAGACAGTTTTGACTCATTGTACACAAACTGCTTTGGGCAGTACTACTAAGAAGAAGTTATTAATAGATGTGGAGAAAGTGATTAGGCAGAAAATGTTGACCAAAATGATGTTATGCTGATAAACTAATAGGACTTTTAACATGGCAGGTAGGAAGTTTAACTAGTGTCTGAACCTATCACAGGACAGAGTGGACTGTCCAGGTGACGTATGGCAGACTGGGCCCTGGGGTGGGCGCAGGAGTTCAGAGTCTGGAGACCCAGACCTAAAAGACACTCATGAGTGTGTTATTGGAGCCACAGGAGACAAGGAGATGTCAGAGGCAGACTGTGATGAGGAAAAAAAGCATAGATCCTTGGGGTAGACAGCCAAATTCCAGAGATCTGAAGCAGGCAAGAAATTAGTGAGAGAGACTGAAGTGTAACTGAGGGACAAAAATAGGAGGGTATCACATCGTGAAACCTGAGGCAAGAGACACCCAAAAAAAGAGTGTTAAACATTATCAAGTGCTGCTGAGGGGTCAAGGATAACAGCAGAAAAAAAAAGAGAGGTAGAACCTGACATCTGCCAGGTAAGTCAAGAGAAGCCTGTGGCTAGAACAGGGGGCCAGAAGCCGGATATTAAGGATTTAGGAATCAAGTGGGGACTAATTGAGACAGAGCACGAGGATGCTTTCAGAAAGTCAGATGTTCTAGGAAAACTGCAGAGAACACAAAACATTTGTATTAATAACCCACTCACTAACCAGGAATCCCAGTTTTTGCGTCCTGAATAAAATAATAGGCACATAAATTTTGTCCCAAGACATCTTGGGAAATTCCTAGCTATGTATTTCAAAATCACCCCTTCTCCCACCAAATTAATCAATTCAGTGTTTATACAGCAATTATTCTTTGCGGTCAGGATCGGGGCTTGGAAATCGACCCTTTATAAGGTCAACAGCAGCACTGTGTGGCTCTGGTTCCCTCCTTGCCACTCAGCAGCTGCCCTTCTAGAATTTACTGAAAACAATTCCCCTGCCAGGAAAATTTGCCAGTGCTATTTATTGATTTCAGAAAGGTGACAAACAACCATGATATCGTGTATAGTAAATTGTCAGAATATAATGTCTCACATAAAGCTTTCAATTGACTTCAGTCGACACTGGGAAATCACCAAAAACCAGTGGTTTTAGGGTGCACCAGATCTGCCTGTTAGTTGATTCTTTGGAGGCTCAAACTTTCAAGCTTAATCTCATGTTAATTATAGTCCATAGAAATAACCAACTTTGGGCGTGCACTCTGTGTAATGCCACATCACAGTAAGCTTGGGGATCATTCAGTAGATAGGATATCCCCTTGGAAGCCAGAGATTTGCTTCACAGAAAGGGCTATAACATGTCAGACTAGCAACCTCACCCTCTGCTCTCTGTGCTATGTTTTATCTGCCATGTGTTCTGCCCATAGTTAAATTGCAGGAAAGATGATACGACGTTTGTCAGCAGGAGAGGCAAAATAGCCACTCATTTCCTTCCATGATTCCCTCCATCCTGAGTTCTGTGCCTTAGGACTCTGTTTCACTCTGTGCACCCAGCATTGACTGGTCTTAAGAGTTTAGGTCACCTTGATTGAGCTCAAGACCATGATAAAGGAAATGCCAGTTTATTAGTTTGCCGTGAGAAGCCCAGCTTCATGGAGGATCAGGAACTCAGCACATTCTCCTGTAGGAAAACCCACCCAGTGGAGAAGAGCAGGCAATCTGGCCTCAGATGGAGCTAGAATTCACATCTTAACCTGTCACCCAGTAACTATATGATCATGATCCTCTCAGCTCTGCTTTCATGTCCAGATAGATGCGGTTGGTGCAGTAACAGAGGGTTCTTCACAAGTCTGTTATTAAAATTAAGTGAAAAAATTCATGCAAAATGTTCACTACAATGATAAGTCAGAGCTGAATGGGTATTTACTACAATTGCTGTGTGGAGAGAGAAATTATGATCAGAGTCTCTGGTGACCAGGGAATCAGAAAAACACTTGTCTGATGGAGAAACTTACTACTGGTCATGTATAGAAAGAAAAAAAAAATTCCTCTACCCAGAGCTGTCAAATTATTCTCCTATATTTTAATCTAGTATTTTATGGTTTTATTTTCACATGCAAATCTTTGCTTCCTCTAAAATACATTTTTGCTTAAAGAGTCAGCTTTATTTTTTTCCTTAAATGGTTATTCAGGCATCCCATTTCATTATATTTTAATTTTTTCTATTTTCTCTCTTGAAGGATACATTTCTGGAGTAGGGGACACACTTTCACACCATATTTGCTCTTTGCTGCTAGGAAATTCTTTTCTGGGAATTCTATCTTTATCATTTTTAAGTGATGCACATATGGTTACAGTTTTGGGTCACTTTTCAGATCAATAGAATGAAATTTTCTGAGAAAGGCAGAAAGCATTTCATTGAGATATCTTTCAAGTTAGAGAGCCTTAATTAAGGTCAGCACAGACTCTTAAAAGTTACCCTCATCACTTGAAGAGGGGCTTATTTCGACAGGTGAATGTTTGGTTCCATGAAAAGAGTAAAGGGCCAGGAGTCCAACAACTGACTGGAGAAATTAACCTTGGAACCTTAAAGTTTCCATCTGTTCAGTTCAGTTCAGTTGCTCAGTTCTGTCCGACTCTTTGTGACCCCATGAACCCCAGCACGCCAGGCCTCCCTGTCCATCACCAACTCCCAGAGTCCACCCAAACCCATGTCCACTGAGTTGGTGATGCCATCCAACCATCCCATCCTCTGTCGTCCCCTTCTCCTCCTGCCCTCAGTCTTTCCCAGCATCAGGGTCTTTTCCAGTGAGTCAGCTCTTTGTTTCAGGTGGCCAAAGTATTGGAGTTTCAGCTTCAACATCAGTCCTTCCAATGAACACCCAGGACCGATCTCCTTTAGAATGGACTGGTTGGATCTCCTTGCAGTCCAAGGGACTCTCAAGAGTCTTCTCCAACACCACAGTTCAAAAGCATCAATTCTTCAGAGCTCAGCTTTCTTCACAGTCCAACTCTCACTTCCATACGTGACCACTGGAAAAACCATAGCCTTGACTAGATGGACCTTTGTTGACAAAGCCATGTCTCTGCTTTTTAATATGCTGTCTATGTTGGTCATAACTTTTCTTCCAAGGAGTAAGCGTCTTTTAATTTCATGGCTGCAATCACCGTCTGCAGTGTTTCCACATCTATTTGCCATGAAGTGATGGGACCAGATACTATTATCTTAGTTTTCTGAATGTTGAGTTTTAAGCCAGCCTTTTCACTCTCCTCTTTCACTTTCATCAAGAGGCTCTTTGGTCTTTGCTTTCTGCCATAGAGTGGTATCATCTGTGTATCTGAGGTTTTTGATATTTCTCCCATCAATCTTGATTCCAGCTTGTGCTTCCTCCAGTCCAGCGTTTCTCATGATGTACTCTGCATATAAGTTAAATAAGCAGGGTGACAATATACAGCCTTGACGTACTCCTTTTCCTATTTGGAACCAGTCTGTTGTTCCATGTCCAGTTCTAACTGTTACTTCCTGACCTGCATACAGGTTTCTCAAGAGGCAGGTCAGGTGGTCTGGTATTCCCATCTCTTTCAGAATTTTCCACAGTTTATTGTGATCCACACAGTCAAAGGCTTTGG